>NC_066343.1:123229-486997 GCF_022539315.1 Serinus canaria
TGTAGTATCCCATTAACTTCCCCCCTCCCCCAGCCAATTCCCAAGGGCATTGTACCATAGAGTTTATTCCTCCTGTTGGGAAAGACTACACTCCCCCATGGACCTCTGTCTCACTGATCCCTATGTTTTGCAACCTACCCTGGTTTCTCCTTTCCCAGTTTCCACAGGAAACCAGACTAGTTGGGCGCCCCTGGGGCTGCCCCCTCTCCCCTCAAAGAGAGAGACCAACCCTCTCCTCTCAAAGGGGAGACCAATCCCCTTTGCCCTGCCCTTAGCTCCGCCCCAGTCCCTTCCCCTTCTTAAGCTGTCCAGAGGAGCTACTGCCTCTTTTGCCTGGGTTTCCCTCAGTGCCCATGTAATAAGCCTCCATGGGAACATACCCTTAAAGAGCCTTCTGCCTCTCCTGCTGGCCAGCTGTGGTGAGTGTTGCGTGTGGATCTGACTGAGTGTTCAATCCTGAATGTTAATCCAACCTCCTTTTCTACAGGAGAGGTTTGTTGGGCAAGGTGAGACTTTGACTTTTTTACATGCAAATTAAAACCAAAAAATCACTCTGAAATGGTAGCATTCCAAAGAATGCCAAACACTAGTGTGCAAGGCACAATTTAATGATTAGGGCATTTGTACAGGATTTATAATTGCTAAAGCATTGTAATTTTTTCCCTCCCCAAAAAGCCTGTTCTGGTAATAGTTCTCTCTCATGTTTTAGGTAAGCTAGTGAGTGATGACTGGCAGCACCTGAAGAACTAGATATAGGCAGGTCATGCCAAACCACTGGCACTACAAAGGTCAGAAGTAAGGGATTAGAGATGGCATGACAAATGGTGATGTACGTGATTTTTTAACTTGACCTGCCCACAGGGGTTTGCCACCACTAAGATGTCTCTACAGACAGTTTTAGAGAAAGTTATTCCTCTGACATACCCCACCTACAGAAAGTGGGAGTAGTTTCAATCCAATATACTCTTTGAATGCAGGTGTCATACGCTTCCAAGCAGAGCACTTTTTCTAAGAAAGGACAGCAACTTCCTCTTTTATCACAGTCAGATAAAAATGGTAAGCCTAGTGGGATAATTATTGCAGTCACCCAAGCAGGCAAGAAAGATTTGTTTACACATCTCCTTCACGCAGTTTGGAGTGGGGATTCAAACAAACACCCCTTACTTTTTAGTCAAATGCATTAATAATATGGCTGCAGAGTATGTAAGGGTTTTGCCAGCCTCAGCTGTTGAAACTGTTTTGCTTTCTGTAAAACACTTGTATGGTAATGGCAGCAAGGACACATCCAAGAAAAGCCTAAAAGATAAAATTCTCAAATTAGAAAATGCAAACAGCTTGGGATTTAAAGCTTCTAAGCTTAATCAAAATTAAGATTAGAAGCACTTACCACTAAGACCTTAACCACTTGGTCCACTCTCCTCTTTACCCTCTGACTTCAGCTTCCTTATTTCTCTTTTCCACCCTTCCCCTGACCCACAGAGTGCTTTGGGAGAACAGGCCAGTACAACAAGAATGAGTGGCCTTGTTGTCTTCTTCAGTTCTACTTCCAAGATAATCAAACATTGCAGGTTTCAGACTACAGGCAAGACGTAGGTCTGGTGGGAGACTTTCCCGGGTCAAGGTGTCTCCATCAGCCAGGTCTGGGAGACAAGGAGCTGTGCAGGAAGTGCTGGATCAGGTGGCTTGTCTCTAGTGAACACAGGTTGTCCCTGGGTATGAATCTAGGCTGGAATTTAAAATGTACCCATTAGGGCTGGACTAGTTTCACCTGACTTCAATACTTAAAATAGCTGTTTCCTCTCCTGGACAATAGCAACAGACATTTCCAGAAGATAATTTGATCCAATCTAAAATGTAGCCATTCACTCCAACTACAGAAGTAGCTTACAGGTTTAGTTTGCTGAATTTAGGTGAATACCTCTCAAGTGCTAAAGTATGCTTCTATCTCTTTTGAGGCACCTAAGACCTCTGGACAGAAGTCTGGATAAAGCTATCCCCCTGTAATACCACAAAATTACGTTTATTCAATAACAGCTCCCAGCTATTACTCATAAGATGTGAAAGACCAAGGCAGAAGAGGAATTTCAACTTGCCTCTCCCAAACTCCAGCAGAATGCTCATCACCACTATATTCTAAACAACCCCACCATCACCTGCCAAACATGAGTGAGCAAGTCAAGCCTGCCCAAAAGGTCCTGCAAGAAAACCAGGCAGATGACCAACATGTGACTCTGGCTGGGGTGCAGGTAAACTCTCAAGACTGCTTTCATTTTTTCTGCTCAGCAGCAAAACACAGGTTCTTTAAGGGGGCTTACTGGACTTAGAAAGAATTAGAGATCCCAGAGAAACATCTGGGTTCAAGATGAAAAGGTTTTACTGTGTGCCTCAGTTTTGGATTTAGATACTTCACACGCTAACTAGACATACAAAACCTCTGTAGATCCAGCCCTCAGCACATGCTAAATCGATGACATGTACATATTTTGTGTACATAAATAAATACTCTTCTATTGTTACAGTGTAGACAGAAGTGGACATGAAGCTTTAAAATAATTGTAAAATAATGTAAATGTAATAATGTAATTGTAAAATAAGTGTAAAATAATTCCTATAAATAAGGTAGTGGCACACCCTGTATGACATACTTTTTTTATATCTAGTTAATGAGTTCTTATATATACCCCTCCACAAAGACTGTAATAAATCTTACTGTTCACAGTTTAGTACTAGCAGCTTTTAATGTCAACAAAGTTCAGTTACGAACATAAAGAATTCTGAATCAGATCAGATGCAGTTGTTTTACATCAGCATCATAAATTTTCCTGCATACTTGTACTCGATCTGTAGCTATGTTGCTCCCCATAACAAGGTAATTAATGAGAACTATAAAATGTAATGGACAACACTGATCCCCACAATCCCTGTTTGTTTTGAATACAATTGAAGAGAAGTAGTAGCACAATACATAGAATGCTTACCTTGTAAAAAACACAGAATACCTGCTAAAAAAAGGGAATTGTTACTAGTCCCATTTGGATATTGTATAGCTGGAACAGGGAAAGACAGGTAAGAACTTACATCAGTCCAGACACAGATGGGCATTAAATAACCAAAAGATGAAAATTTCAGTGTAAATGACAATAGCTGTACCTACATGAAGAAAATGAATACAAGATTTGAAACTCTGTTCTGTGTCTCTTCTCAGAAGAGAAGAAAGCCATGATGCTCCTAGGCTTTTTTTCAATACATGTCCACTAATGAAACTCTCATTAGGCAGTACAAAGCTTGCAGAATTGCTTGCTTCACTTTGGAGTGTATATAAGTAAACAGACACTCTCATTAGGCAGTACAAAGCTTGCAGAATTGCTTGCTTCACTTTGGAGTGTATATAAGTAAACAGCCTCAAAACTCATAAAACAAACGCATAGTACTCATAATGCTAAAGCAGGAGAATGTAAATAATTGGTATTCGATTTTCAGGCAGTACAGCAGTAATCTGAAAGGAAATGCAATACTGAAGGTCTGTAACTTGACCCATTAAGAACAAAAGGTTGTACTCTCCGGTTGTTTTCCACTTAACAGATGCTCTATGCACATCTTTCTTCCAGATAGGTTTTCCAGGAAGAAAAAAAGAATTTTTGGTTTGACAGGCAATTGAGTCTACCATTTCTTTTTATAATACCCTTGTTTAGGAGCCTTTTGTACACACGAAATAAAGGATTAGGCATACAGTCTCATGCTTACTAACGAAGTTGTCAGACTCCAGAACTGCAGAGAACTATCATCACCCGTTGTTAGAAGCTCTATTAGCATACAGTTAGGAGTGTTCTAGAAGATACTCAAAAACCTTTCTGAGTAATAATATCCAAGGGTTGCTTAAGACAAAGGCCAGGAAACAGACAGCATCAGTAATAGCTGACTGGCATTAAAATACCGATGATCACATTACATAGCCTTCTACAGAGCTTGTGGTGTTAGACTGACAGCTGCCTTCTGTGGACAGTAAATGTATACATATTTAAAGCTCCTTTTGCCTTCTATGGCAATTTCTACAACTTGTTTCACTCATATATCTTCCAGATAAGATTATTTCTCACACACCTCAACTTCCAGCTGTAATACAAGCTTAGTGAAGAATATTCAGAGTTGTGATTAGGTTTATTAGGTCTGTATTTCTTTGTATGTATCTGACATAACATCTTTTAAGTTTTGGCACTTTGAATTTACCTTCACACTGTGTGATTAACCTTGCAGCTGAAATACTCCATATATATTAGCAGATCATCTTGTTACACTAAGTTCTGTAATCTTAGCGACTTTTCTGTATCATTTATTCACGTTTCCCCACCTCTTCTTTAGTTTTACAGAAAATAATCTTCTGTTTTGGGGTTCTTCTGGTCTGAGAGTTCTCCAGTAGCTTGAAAAGAGGATTTTTATAATGTCTCTCAGGAGGGATGCAACAGTAATACAGATCCCTGTGTTAAAATTCTTCTAAGTATCTCCGCAAACATTCCAAAGGAACTGTACAACTGGGAGTTGTTGATCTTAAGGGAATGGTTCCTTGTCTTAGTTTCAATAAACTGGCCTGTTTTGCAGCTGCTGGTCATAAATTTACATATAGCAGAGGGAAACAAGCATCTGCTAGAAGTATAACAACTGTATTCAGCACATAGCTATTCAATATCCTATCCATCATATTTGGCTAGGAGACAAACTGAGAATTTATTTATAGATTACCTGCCCAGTACGTGGTCTGTATCTCCAATTTCTGTGCACTGCACCAAGGGTCACTTATACCACCTTACTGATGTTCCTCAGCAGGGGCAGAGACAGTACATGACAACTGTTCTTCTATTATAATAATTTAAAATATTTACACACTGCACAGCCACTCTTTTACACACACACAAAACTGGTATACTAATGAACCGCACCTACAATATTTTGCAAAGATTCATACATTGTTTGGTTTCGAAGCATGAATAAAACATAAATCTGTAGCCTTCTAGAATACAGACAACTGGAGGGCCTATGGAGGGGAAAAAAAAAAAAAAAAAAAAAAAGTGTTCCCTCTAAGTTTAAACTCTCTCCAGAGACCATTCACTAGCTTCAAAATATACGCATTTGGCATTAATAAGGCCTCTTGGGTAAACCCACAAGTTAATTCAGTTTAAAAAAAAGTGTGTAAAACCAAGTAGTACTTAGAGAAGAGCGAGCACTGTGTAACACATAGTTACTGAGATACAATTTATATATTTAATGTGTGAAAAATAAAGTGCTTTTTATCAGGTCTCAATGCAGGGACACTATAAAACTTTTCAACAACTGTAAAACAAATGGATACATAGAATACTGAATCAAACATACATTAAAACATTGAACATCCTATCTGATTGATGCCCCAAGACATTCCTTCATATACATGGTATATACATATATATTCCTCTTTACTCAATATATTATAACAATATATATAAATTTTGTTAGAGTCTAAAAAAAGAATCGTACAAATATGCAACAAGGATCAAGCACAGAAGTCCAAGACTGACAAAGAATTTGCTATCCCTGCCCACACCATCATCTCCACTCCTGGGAAAGATATGCCAGCGCTCTTTGCTGGGGTGCAGTGCCTCCACATCCTGCAAGGCACTGTGAGCAGCAGCTGTGAAGTTGTCATCGCCAGTGGTGAGTAGATCAAATACACACGAATAAAAATAGATGTCCTTCACAAGCATCTTCTCATGGCATTTGGTGGTGGCTGTTTCCAGTGTATACCCTGACTGGGGATGAGATGCAGCACCCCAAGGAAGCAGCTTTCCCATCACAGGCAATGGCAAGTGGCCACTCGGATCAATACGTTCAGTGGAAGGGCAGCCGTTCACACACAGCTGCAGATCCTGGTTCTCCTCAAAGGCCATGACCAACTCTTGGGGCATGCGAATGGCCAGGGTCAGGTAGTGCCCAAGCTGACGGATATACACTGTGGTTCCGATGTACCTTGCGTGCATCTCAATATATTTGCCATTGACTTTCTCCACAATGTGCAAGCTCCTGGTGTTCTCATCTCCTCCACTTGTTGTGCCATCAACAAAAGCTGCAGGCAAGTCATCAGTCATTGCTTGATATACTTTCTGATCTGTGCAGTCTTGGTATGATTTAAAGATAATAGTTATCTGTGGGGGAGGGAGGAAAAAAGGCAAAGTTAGTGGAAAGAAATCATCATCTCAATCCCTTTTCCATTTTGTAACTGAGTATGTCTGGAACTGCCCACTATCTTAAAACCCGACAGTTGTCCACAATTCATGCCTAAGGAAAACAGCCTATACACATGCTTAAAGCAGTATTTTACTGGATGGCAAATGTTAAATTTGTTTTTTTGTTGGTGTGGAAGTAAGACTATTAGCATGTGGCAACAGCCTTAAGGTCAGGAAAGGAAAAGACTATATTTAATTAAGCGTAACAACTACTGCCTCACAGTTTCTTAACACTTTGGAATGCATCCTGCAATGACAGAGAAGCATAAGGACCGAGTAATTACCGCAATTGTGGCAACTATGGCAAAACCAGAATGAGACAACGCAAAATCAGGGAAAGGTATAATCAGAACCAAGAACAACAACTAGACAAATAACAGCTTAGGGATTCTGGATACATTACTCCTAGGAACTAGGAGCTTTGACACTCTGAGTTCACTGTGCTAGAAAATGTGCCCACAAAAGAAACAATTCAAGACTGAAAGACACTGAAAGATGTGCCTCTGTGATGTTGACTTTCAACATCAAAATCATTAGCATAAAACATATTTTTTTTTTAAGATTAGAACTAGCCTTTTAAACCTTTCTACTTGTTGTAGGTCACAACAAAAGAAAAAACAGGTCTTCCAGTCTTACTTGAAGGGAATAACTAGGCTATATGGCAGACCAAGTTTGGAGTGTCTAGCAGCTTTCCTAAAAAAAAAAATTAGCATGAGAATTCACATCCAGGTATTACAAACAGATATGCTACTTCCTTTAGAGGAAGAATGACTAGAGGGGAATAACTTCTTGAAAAGGTCAAAAGACATTTTGCATCAAGAATAGATATTTTAATAGTTATTTTAATCATTGATTGATTATATTAAATTATTTACAGTCTATGATTTAAGTAGTCTGCTATGAGACTCACATTACTTCAAAACATATCAGAAGGGATTTTTAAACTAAGGTTAAACTTAAAATCTGTTCCACAGCAACCTCACATTTTAGTTTCAATTAACCACCACACTTCTGCACAACTTTCATTTCTGCCTCTCTGTTTTAAAGAGCAAGTGGTTAAATCAAGAGCCAGTTACAAACAATTTGAATAAAAACTCTGCCCTCATTAGCCTCACATCTCTACACCACTTGTGTAAGACATAAGTCTTCCCACCTCTCTCCTTCCATTGCAACAATTTCTTCTTCGGAGTATGCAGACATATCCTAAACAGTATTACATTTATTTTCAATATTTGGTTTATCTCAGGTGGTTGATGCTTTGTCAGTGTTTGTCTCACAACGTGGACACTACTTACTATTTTGACTTCATATGTTCTCACCAGTGCTGACTGGATTTTTCCAATGGTTCTTCCTTGCAATAATCAGTTATACAGCATGAGATGTATCAGCTCTATACCTTGAGACCATCTGTAGTCAAGTAATTTGGTCAGGTGATGATTGTGAACCACAGCCGAGCTGGAATGCTTATGCCCAAAATCCAGAAAAGGCACAAGTCCCCCTGTTGCTGTACAGATGACCTCACAGCTTTGTTCTTAGCAAAGTAAGCTCAGCAACCAGCAGAGAAGAAACTTGAGGACTCCCAAATGATTAGTATTTCTGCATATAATCCAGGCCATAATGCAGTAAAAGACCTTTTATTTTGTGTAACACAGTTTGGATGAAACAGACTTCTATCTCAGCCTGCTCAGACAAAGAAGCATTGCTATTTCCTTAAGCACATTTGCATTGTACTGCCAGGAAAGAATGATTTACACACCTACAGAAGTAAAGTCTCCTTACCACTTGAACAAGCCTGGAGCCAAAAAGAAGTCTCATACTTTTAATGAGGCACTGAACTGGCTGCTTGTATAAATATTTAAGCAAGGCACCTGGCAAAATTTATCAGGAAGCAGTTACCAAATTGCTCTCTCCAGAACTCCCTCATTTACTAGAATGAAATGCACACAATTTCAGAACACAGAGAAGAAATAAGAAGCCTTCACCCTAATTTAAGATTAGCAATAACAATGGATGCTGAATGAGAGCTGAAAGACTATTAGATGAATAAAGGCCTCCATATACATTGCAAGAACACTCTAAACAGAGACCATTAAGATTTTCCAAGGACATACTTGTATTTAAACATTGCAGCTCAACACACTGATTTTTAATATACTATTGTCTGTTGGGTGACATCCATCTAATCCACGCCAAATCAGTAAAACCAGAGTGCTGCATGGGCTTTGCCTTATCACACATTCCTTTATCAGTATCATGCCCTGGTACTAATAGAACCTGTTGCAAAGGGAGATGAAGCAAAATGTCATTGCAGAGCTTTCTAACTTTAAATTCCCAAGGTATCAGAGAGTATTAAAAAGTGAAAATGGTTATTTCTAACAAACTCAACATGTGTTACATATGTTTATGTACCTACAGTATTTTTCACATTCTGTCTGGTTCCCAAGAACTCCTTCACAAAGCAGCTTTTGCAGTACTGTTTACAGACTAGAGATTAGCTACCCTTTCTAAACTTAGGATGGAAAAATCCAAATGCCAAAATCTTCACATAAAGAAAGATCTTTGAAAACTATCAGTGTATCAGCCTTGTTCTTTGGACATATACAGAGGTCTTCTGCAGTGAGGCACCCTGAAAGGTGAAAAGAAAGGTTTCCAGAGGCTTATCTGAGGATACAATAAACAAACATCAGGTATAGTAAGATTACTAAACCAAAGAAATCCCACATATAAAATTTACACATTTCATTCTGGACTTCATCCTCTCACTCCTACTGATGCCAGTACTGATGAGTACACTGCTCAAAAAGCTTTCTTAAATTCCACTGCACATACAAAAACTTTAAAAGATGGTGCTACTGAGCTGTAAAACTATCATTTCTAGAGAAGACCCTAATGTGTTCTTAGAAGGTTTAAGGCTTGTGTGCCTTAAACAAAAACACTTTCAACTCTTGAGTTCTTGTACTTATCTTCCTGTGGGAATCAGACACATAAGGGTTTGATCTGCAGCTGTAGAAGCTTAGCTTGATGAAAAAATACAATACACACAAACTAAGCAGAAAAATCATAAACTTGTATTTCTATAGTTGTAGGTGAGAATATGCCTTAAGTAAGTGAAAAACTGTACTGGTAAGATGGTGAAGGGTTTATAATGTAGGGGTGTGGTTTTATGGAATAAGCTAAGAATTTAAAAGTTATAATAGAAGCATGTGTGTGCCTGTGAGTTAGAAGCCCATTCGATAAAAGTATGCATAGTGCAGTAAAAGTAAGTAAAGGTGACAGGTTAGAAAAGTAGAATAAATCCTCTGGCAACTGTCTATTGGTTTAATAAGTCATATATTGCCTTGTAAGAAAGAAACTTGTGACTACTTTGTGTTACAGCTGACTGCCTGCTCCTCTACATTCTCACAGCCTCTGAGACTTATGTTTATCTGAGCAATAAATTGTTCTTAGCCTGATGGTAGTCCCATCCCTACATTTCTAGCAGCGACAATGGTATCTTCCCCAGTGCCACACTGCAATTACAATGATGAAGGTATCACTATGTTGTTATTTTACTATGCATTTCACAGAATTCTAGAATTGTCTGGGTAGAAAAAGACCTCTAACATCATTAACTTCAACCTTTATTATAACACTGCCAAGCCTGGGGAGGAGTGAGTGAAAAAGTGCCCAGTGGAAAAGGACCTAGGGATGCTAGTTGTTCAGCCGGCTGAACATGAGTCAGAGTGGGCCTAGGGGGCCAAGGAGACCAAGGACATCTTGCCTTGGGTCAGACAAAGTGCAGCCATATGGACCAGGGCAGGACTGTACCTGATACTCAGCACTGCTGAGGTGACACCTCAAATCCTGTGTTGACCCACCAGAAAGACACTGAGGTGCTGGAGCAAGTATGGTATGCTGGGGAAGATCTGAAGCACAGGCCTGATGAATAGAGGCTGAGGGAGCTGGAGGCATTCAGCCTGGAGAAAAGGAAGATCAAGGGAGACCTCACTGCTCTCTACAAGTTTCTAAAAGGAGGTTGAAGCCAGGTGGGAGTCAGTCTCTCCTCTCAAACAGCAAGTGACAGGATGAGAAGAAATGGCCTTAAGCTATGCTGTAAAGATTTAGATGTAATATTAGAGAAAATTTCTTCACTGAAAGAGTTGTCAAGCACTGGAGCAGGCTTCCCAGCCTCTTGAGTCATCATCCTCAAAAATGTTTTAAAGGCATGCAGACACAGCACTTACAGATCACCTTTAGTGGTGGATAGTTCTCAACTGGACTCAATGATCTTAAAGGTCTTTTCAAACCTGAATGATTTTTTGCAGCCTCCAATGAAACTGTAGTATAAAGCTACTTCTAGGTAATAAGACAAATTAATCTCTACATTAAGCAAAATGTCCATAAAGATGAAAAGAATAATAACATGTGACAAGTTACCTGATCCTTCTACTTCTTAAAACATTTAGAACATTTACCTTCCTATTACTTTTTAATTATTTTTCTATTACAGTGTGCTCTCTGTGCAATAATTTTCTGCAAAAATGAAACCGTGCTACAAAAGAGAGATTTAAAGTGTTTTGGCTCTGGGTAAAAGAACATTTATCCCCCAAATTCCTTTACCCTGCTGACAGCACCAGTTCCCAGGTTCTAAGGTTTATACCAAATAAATCACTACAGTAAAAAGCTCTGTAGTTTTTTTCCTTCTCTGTGTCATTAAATTCACTCTCTCACCCTCAAGCTATCTATTATAAAACACCTGGAAATGGAAAACTCCCATTTCTAATTAATGCAAACAAGAAGACACCTCCAAACAAGAAGGAAAGCTTTCCATTGGCAAGCCTAAGCATCTCTACCTCAGTTCCTATTCAGGGGCAATTGTGATATCCAGGGCAGTAATATCCAGAATACCTGTCACAGGCACAAAAGGCTATAAAGACTTTGTACTCCTCCAAATAAAGCCCACAATAAATAAAAATTTAAAAACCTCAATGTTCTATTTAATGCACTATACAATACCCTTCCTACCTGCTCCCTGTAATAGACATTTATTGTCAGGGAATTGCAAAACTCCCTCCAAGACACGGAAGCTCTTTATCTTTATCTACAGCTGCAGAAATCTAACATGAATAATGCCAGTGACCTACTCAAAACACACGCAGGAAGTCTGTCAAAAAGAAAAAAAGAGCTTAAACTTTAACTCAGTTTCCCAGTTACTTGCTGATGATCTCCCTTTTCCATCTGAAAGGCCCTACAATCTTATGCCATAAGCACATCAGGCAAGCTCAAAAAACTGGAGTTTCGAAGTTTCAGCTAGACCACAGAATGTAAAATAGCTCTGCTCATGGTGAAAAACATATGTTATTATGAGTAACACAAATGTGCAAAACACCTACAAACAAACTGTCAAGAGCATTTTTGTAAGTACATAACTCTCACAAGATGTGCTCTTCCAATTAAGGGCTTTAAGGGAACTTTTTCCTGCTTTTCATACTTTCATGCCAGATGGAAGGTGAGGGGTAGGGAGAAACAACATGCATTTATTCCTCACATTCTTACTTGAAGTGTCCTCCTGGCATTCTCTTGTCCTTTACGAACTTACTGGATAGTCCTCAGCCTGCTAGGGTTCCCATAGTCTCTTACATTTTGGAGAGAGAAGAAAACTTCACACATAAGGTTGCCTTAATTATCAACTCCCTTAAAGACTGGTACAGCAGAAAGCTGGGATCAAAGTGAAAAGTACTAACTCCCTACTAGGGCAAGGGAAGGTTTGCATCTTTCAAAAGGACAATGGGCTGATGATTAACCATCCTGTTTCTATGGCTTCTTAACCCACTTCCCCGAAAAATGCCTTCAGGAAAAACCAAATCTTCTACTCGTGTTGTCCTTCCTTTCATTAGGCCTGCTTTAGACAGGACTAATTAGGTTAGTATTTGCTTGGGCTTCTGTACAATTTAAGTTCAGCATATACCTTTGTTTTTATTTCCCATTAAACACCTATTTCAAATATGCGCAATGAAAGAACAGCTAGACTAACAAAAAGGAACAGTCTGAAAACTTTTCATATGATGAAGGTAGAAGACCTGTTGGCATGCTCTCAGCTAGGGATTACTCTATGTAGATAACTGTTACTGAAGTGTAGCTCTTTAGAAGTCATTTAAGCTACCTGGTGGCCAAAACAATTAAAGTACATCCAACAGCAGTCAACCACAGTTAAAATCGAATACTTGCAGAGGAAAATGTTACTGGAGTGAATAAGCTACACAGAAGTAGCATAGCTTAACAGGTCTTTTCTATTTCATTATAGTAGTTTGAGAAATAAGAGTCAAGGGCATGCATTAGACATATTGCATATCTTCTAAGTCACTTGAATATTCAAACAACCTTCCTTGCCTACAACAGGTGTGCTAAATTCTGTTATCTATCAAAAAAAAGAAAAAAATTCAAGGACTGTGGAACTGTTGTGTGGTTTTCAGCTTTATTGTTTTTAGTTCTGTGCTTCAACTTGTTAGTAACGTCCTGTTCTATGTACCCCTACATTATTCCCTAGTTGGTTTCACCTACGTTGTACCAACCCCCTCTTTCTATCCATCACCTTGCTCCTGCCTCTTCTTCCTGACACTTTGATGTCAATCCCTATAATCCTGCTGCTACAGCCTGTCAATCTTGGTAATCTTTGTCCCTTCGTCTAGATTCTTCCATGTCAGTTATCTACTTTCCCTCCTCTTATTAGTTACATCTGTTCTCCTCCCCTCTCCTATTCCATTGGCTATATGATAATTTAGTCCCTCCTTATGCCCCTCCCCAGTTGTTAACCACTGGTTGTTAGGCTGACTCTTCCCCAGAGTCAGCCCCCCCTTTACAAGTTAATGTATCTGTGGTCTCCTTGCTCCTCTGTGCCAGTTCCCTCCCAGTTTCCTTCTTTGTTATCATCTGTGGTCTCCTTCCTCAGGGAAGGAATATAAGCAACTTAGAAACTGCAGCAAGAGCGTCCCTCTCTCCTAAACCACTTCTGCTCCACGAGGATCCCTTTGGTCGCCTGCTCGGCCAGGTCACCAAAGGGGTTCCTACTAGCGGCTGAATTGTCACCCCTGGCCCTAGCCTGTGTCTCAGGCGGGGAGCGGCCACTCGGGGGCGCTCGCCGAGGAAGGGGGTCGGAGCTAGCCGGCAACCAGCACCAGCATCACCCCCTCTCCCGAGATTGGTGCCGCAGCGTCATGCAACATCTAAGTTATATCAGCATTAGAAATATTACTAGTATCATAAACCATAGATCTTGTTTTATTTAATTGCTTCTGCACACTTAGCTGCACTTGGGCAGGGATTACCAGAAGAGAAGAAAAAAATATTTTACCCAAATCACAGGAAAAAAAACCCCAAACCTACTTGAGAATAAATAAAGGCAGAAGGCACACTTTTTTAAATAATGCTTTCCTTCAGTATATACATATATTTACTCCTGGTGTTCTCCTCTTTATCTCTTTGAAAAGACATATACCAGCACCATGTGCTACTATAGTCAATAATTTTTCGAATGTGGCTAAAGTCAAGATCACCTATCAACTACAACCACACCCTAGCCATCCGAACAATTTGTATACAAGAATCTCAACTTTTTCCTCTACTACTATCTGGAACAAGGAAAATAAAGAAAAAATCAGCAGGAGTTTAGCAAAACTGAGCATAAAAGCTTACTGCAGATTATGAAATGGAGTTTTTTTCTTCCACTTTAGAAAAAGCCACTGGAGGAGATTGCAGGAGATAGAAGTCTGTTTTAAAAAGCATACTCACATTAAGTCTCATTCCCTTATTTTATACACCTTTAGAACTCGTTCAAAATGAACTGTTTCTGACACTGGCATAAGTTAAGAAAATGTAATTCTGAACTTTAGTCCAATCTCTGTTCATTCATCCAAGCACTGCCATTACTTCAATACTTCAGAACCCAGCAAACTTAATAGTAAAACTGATTTTCCTATATTAATACTACTGCCCAGCCGACTCCACAGAAGATGTGTAGCCTGTACTCTACTGTGACAGACAACTCCTGCTTCTGACTCCAGTAATTAAGAAAACATACGTCCAGGCTTAACAATACAGTGAAAATTCTCTGGTGGAAATGTCTTGAAGCCGTGTAAACATAGCCTGACGTAGCTTGACAATACAAGAGCTACCCTACTACAATTTTTAAAAAAGCCCTTTTACTCCAGAAGAGATATGTGACAATATCAGCTTCAAATGCATGACTAAGTAATTGATGGGCACACTTGCTACCTGCATTCAGCAGGAAGAGACAAGGACTTTTCTAAAGTTAAAGAAATAGCATCAGTTATTAAATACTAGTGGATATATTCCTATTCAAGACTCCTCAAAGTATCTGAGAGGCGTGCAATTTAAAGTTTTGCCCTCAACAAGGGTTTAATATTCTTGGCACAACTTTAAGGCCACTCCTTGTTTAGTAAAGCTGAGGTACTAAGTCCTTGTCACAAACATTTATCTTGCTACCTCCTCTCAGTTCTCTGCAGTTCACCCTCTTGTTTTGGCTCTGAATCATCAGTGTTTTGGTAACCAGTTTTTTGAGCCAGTCTCAGTATTGTCTGTTTTCTACTGTTTTAGCTGTGAAGTTTAGAAAATTAATAAAAAGCAGACACATACATTCTTTCCATCTTTAAATTCCCTTCCAACACAAAGCATTGTATGATTTTTTAAACTTCTAATTAGTGCAGAGGCAGTCACAGATGTACAATAATTAATAACTATTTTAAAGTGTTACATCAGTATCATTACAGGCTTGCATGGAGATACGCACAGGTTTTCTTGTCTTAAGTAGGAACAGAGGGAAGAAAAGAACCTATTTTGTTTGCTCATTAAGATGCTAAGAGTTTTACTTTTTTATACTACTGCATAGAAGATTTTCAAGCTAATATACTTCTTCACTGTTAAGGGCTAAATGACTTAACTGTTTTGGTCTTTTATTTCTGCATGCATGCACAGTGCACAAAAATAATCTGTACCTTATTTGTAGCAGTAGCGCTGGATCCTGGGACCACAGGCACATTGGTCACTTGCACTGATAAGTATTTATTGTCTATGAGGGGCCAAGCGCCTTCCACTTTGCATGTCTGGAAGCGGTCTTTAAAAGTCCTCAGATGAGGATCCCCAAACAAGCCACAAAACAAGTACGTAGGAGGAGGTGTCTTCTCTCCCCTTTGATGTTCTCTTGCTTCTGTGTGGCCACTGTAATTGCAAGGATCATGGGTCATTTCAGAGTTGGTGGAGGATGTGGGTCCAGTTTTGGTACAGTTTCTCTGGGTCATGAGATCACTGATCCCAAGCACTGCAGAATGGTAGACTAGGTTTCCACGGCATACTTTGGAATTGCGATAGGTACACACAGAGTATGCCCGCAGGGCCTTGCAGAATTCCAAATCAAAGTCCTCAAGAGCTGTGTTTAGATGTGAAGTAAAGGACACAAAATCAGTGGTGCACTTCTGGATTCCACAAGATGTGTGCAGCTTACAGTCACCTAAGCATGAAATAAACAGCAGAAAGACATGAAGCAAACCTCCTGGGTGGCAAAACCCCTTTCCACTCCCACAAGTACCATAGAAAACAAAAGAAACGAAAAAGTGCTCACCCATTAGGGAAACACTGCATTTTAGAAAAAAAGAGGTTGAAAGATAGCAAGATAACAATGGAGACTATTTCAGAGGCTGACAGGACTCATGATGTCTTAATCCATTACCTCATATTGTCTAGATGAAAATTAAGAGCACTAAGTCCTGTCAAGTACAAGCCAAACATTTCTTTCTAGATACCAAGGTGATGATGCAATTCTGTGTTTAAATTAATCACTTAGTCAGTAAGGAAGTCTCCATTTAGTTTTTAAGTGCTTTACACAATTTACTGAATTTTTATATAGAATTCTGTCCCTCCAAAGGCAACAATGCAATGTTGTTTAGACATTGTATAGATGTTAGACATGTCGAATGTCTAAAAATGTTTAGACAAAAACTAGACTGAATAAAGCAAAAACCAAGTTCTCTTCTTGAACCAGGGCGGGGAAGAATGGGTAGGTAAGTGGACAAGCAGTTTGCTTTATTTCCCTGGCACTGCCATAGCTAAAGCTTCACTGCTCATTTTTGCAACTAAAGCACAAAAAAACCCAGTTGTCTGAAGTGCAAGTTTTCAGCTAACGCACCTGTACATTGCAGTAGCTGTACCTTTCAGAGCACAATTCAGTAATAAGACAGGGGGGAGAGAAACTCTCTCCCACAAAAGCAAACCAGACAGATTTTATCTGATTACCTGATTTTCATAAAAAAGCAGTTAACATCCTTGCAAGCAAACCGAAGTTTTAGTTTTCTCCTCCACAGTTCTCACACATATGATCTGAAATCCTTCCAGATTCTCATGGCAGTTAGCAGCTTTCTGAAGGTACCTTTTACCAAAGAACTTACAAGGGGCAAAAATTAAATGAACAAGACAAACTAAGGGCAACAGAACCACTTTTCACACAGGTTAGAACCAGGAGGACCCCAATCGAGGAGAGATCACATTTCCTGCCATCCAAAGAGAAAATGGACCTTCATAAAGAATAGGTGCACAACTTCATGTAACAGCTGTCCAAGCCTGCAAAACTATCTATGAAAATTATCTGTGGGAACATTTATCTGTCATAAAGCAGGTTTTGAATACCACAAAGATGCATGGAAGAATTTTAAAAAAAGGGAAAAAACATATGAGAAACTCCTGAGCCATGAGAAGTGGAAAATAGGTTGAATAACAATATTTTTCATTTTTAAATAGCTGTTTTTGGCAATGCACCCAGTGATAAGAGGATATCAGCAATTTTTTTTTCTGCCCCTTAGCTGACCTTCCTGAGTCAGTATTTACGTGACTTACTCTGAATACCCAAACCATGAATTTATAAGAGCAATATGTTTTGCCAGTGATGTGTAGCTAACACAAATCTGTCAAAATCCCAAGACAACATAGGAATGAGGAATTCCTCACCTACAGCTGAAAATTTCTTTTTGCAAGCCATACACACCTTTGCAGAATACAGAAAAAAAACCCTGACAACAATCAACTTCTGTATTTTCAG
This sequence comes from Serinus canaria, assembly GCF_022539315.1. Taxonomy (NCBI): domain Eukaryota; kingdom Metazoa; phylum Chordata; class Aves; order Passeriformes; family Fringillidae; genus Serinus; species Serinus canaria. Next base: position 140,567 of record NC_066343.1, read on the forward strand.
ATATACAAAAAAGACCCATGCCAAGCAAAATGACAGAGGGAATACTGGGTTTAGAGCCAGACTTTCAAAGCATCAAAACTTTTATTTCCCTTCAGTTGTATTCATAATATTATTTTAATAAAAAATAAATCAGACTAGCTGAGCAAATCTGTCAAGTTATCAAACAGTCCAATAAATCACAGAATCACAGAATTTTTAGGGCTGGAAGGGACCTCTGGGGAACATCTAGTCCAACCCCTCCTGCCAAGGCAGGATCTCTCGGACCAGGTGACACAGGAACGTGTCCAGGTAGGATTTGAATGTCTCGAGAGAGGGAAACCCCATGACTTCTCTGCCAGCCTGTTCCAGTGCTCTGCTACTCCTAATGCAAAGAAGTTCTTCCTAATGTTGAGGTGAAGCTTTTTGTGTTTCAGTTTATAGCCATTGTTCCTCTTCCTGTCGCTCGGTACCAGTGAAGAAATCTGGCACCATGCTCTCGGATGGAGATATTTATACGCATTAACAAGATCCCCTCTCAGTCCTCTCTCCTCTGGACTACACAGGCCCAGCTCGCGAATCCCTCCTCATGAAAGGCTCTACCGGTCAGTAAAGGACCCGCCAGCATCTCGCGTCTGCGCGCACACGGCTGCGCTCCTGTCCCTCCCAGCCCCACACTTCCAGTACCTGCGCGAAGCAGCAGGAGCCCCAGTGCGGCGAGCAGCCGCCGAAAAGCGGCGAGGGGCGCCTCAGCCCTGGGGGCGCGGGAGGGTACAGCGCTCCCCATGCCCGGCCATGCAGGTCGCCGGGCCGGCGGCAGGACGACGCCACGGCATGAGGCGGCGGCGGCGCGGGCGGGCGGACGACGTTTTCCACGATGCCTCCCCCCTCCTCTTCCAGCTCCCGCGGTGCTACCGCAGCTACGGCAGCGGGGCGTGACGCGACGGGCACAAAGGAACGGACCCCCGATGGGCGGGGGGGGTGGACACTGGCGGCGGCGCCTGCGGCGCCGCTCCCGCTGCGCCGCCTCCTATTGGCTACCTGAGCTATCCGTCACGGCTGGCGCCGGCGCCCGACGCCCCCTGACGGCAACGACCCGCCCACTGCGGGCCCCGCCCCCGCCGCGTCACTGACGGCTGAGTGCGCCCGCCCAAAGAGCTGCGTCCCTGAGACGGGACGGGTCGGGAGAGGTCATCAGGGGGCATTTCCGGGACAGGGCAGGGAACAGCGCCGGGATAGGAATGGAAACCCCCCGGAACTGGGTGGGGAACACCGCCAAGAGAAGAGAGGGAGCCCAGCCGGGATAGGTCAGGAACACCAAAGGGATAAGAAAGGGGGCACCGCCAGGAGAGGGCAGGCGATGGCTAAGACCTCCGGCGCAGACAGGGGACACGGCCGGAGAGGGCAAATGGCAACACCGGTGGACTCTACTGGGAACAGGGCAGATGGTGGGTGACAGAGCACCGAGACAGAGCAGGGGACATCACCGGGGTGAGAATTAGGAAAAGAATCTGCAGGAAAAGATAAATGCCATCATGTCAGGATATTTTTTGAGCATCCAAACGTAAATTTGAATATGTCATTAAGAAAGTAACAGGAGGAACTACAGCACATCTCAGATGTAAGTAAAAATACTGCTTTCAGTATTTTTACTTACATGTTTGTTTTTTCAATCTATTTGATTGAAAAATACTTGTTTACTTACATCTGTTTGTTTTTTCAATCTATTTCTCCTTTTTAGCAAACATATTTCATACTGCTAAGACTAGACTGGCTGGGGTTCAGTAGGGCCAGGTGCTGGGTCCTGCCATTGGGTCACAATGCCTGCTGTGCTGCTGGCTGGGGAAGTGGCTGGAAGGCTACATGGGGAAAAGTGCCTGGGCATTCTGGCTGGCAGAGCTGAACATGAGCCAGCATAGACCCAGGAGGCCAAGAAGGCCAATGGCATCCTGGCTTGGGTCAGCAGTAGTGTGGCAAGCAGGACGTCCCCCTGTACTCACGACTGGTGATGTCACACTTCAAATCCTTTGTTTAGTTTTGGTCTGCTCACATCCAGAAAGACATTGAGGTACTGGAGAGAATCCAGAGGAGAGAAACAAACCCTGGTGAAGGGCCTGAAGCACAAGCCCTCTGAGAAGCAGCTGAGGGAGCTGGGGGCATTCAGCCTGCGGGAAAGGAGGATGACTTTCTTGCTCTTTACAACTCCTTGAGAGGAGGTTGTTGCCAAGTGGGGATGGGTCTCCTGCTATGTCTCAAATGAAAGGACAACTGAAAATGGTGTTAAGTTGCACCAAGGAACCAGCATTGGTGATTCTGTGATATGGTTCTTCGGGAAAAGCATGGACAATGTACAAAATACTGTACACAAATAAGAAAACCATAAATAGAAAACAGACAAACTGATTCCCTTGGTTTTCTCTTTATTAGAAAGTTTCTGGAAAATAAATACCCCATAAACTGTTCATTTTATCAACCACATCAGAAAAAACCCCAACCAACCAACCAAAACCCCCAAACCCCAGCAAAAATCTGAGCTTAAATAGCCATTAAAACTAATGTAAATTGCCACAACCTAGAAAGCCCTTTAGTTTTCTCCTGTAGGTCACATAGTATTCATTAATCTAGCTGGAGCTCTGAGAACTATCATCTTTGGTTTCCTTTTTCTTCAGTGCTTTTAGAGAAATATTTCTGCTGTTCACTTCTAAGAGACAACACTCTTCCTTTTAATTTCATATTGCTCTAATTTAATTTTTATAATGTAGTAACAGCTACTTGCATTCCTTGGAGCTGTCTTTGACTGTGACATTGTCACAGCACGGGTACATGTACATGCTTCTTTTGGAGGCTCATAGAACCTCACCCTGTCTGTTCTCCCTCTGTTCCAGAAGTTGAGTAGCTGTATTAGTGCAGATGATTTCCTGTCTATCTTCTGTCTCAAAGGGGTTTATCCTCACAAGATCCATGCCACAGCAACACGCCTGGCCACAGGCTTTGTTTGGGTTCTGGCTGAACTGTGGCTATATCTGAGCAGAGGCAGAATTTTCTCATGCTGAACTACATAGTATACAAAGTTCTACAGCCTTAGATGTTCATGATCTTGTTCTTACCATTTAGCTCTATAAATAGCTTACCTAAGAAGATACTTCATTACAGGTCATACAGCATATTTCTTTTCTCTTAGGATCTAATATTGTTACCTACTATGGACTTTTTTTGCTGGAGCAAAAAGTACAAAGAAAACAATAGAACTGACAGGGTGATATATATATAATTATGTTCCCTTAACTAGTGCTGATTCATTCTACAAGCATAGCTACTGATTTATGTAACCAGATTATGTTCTCCTATATCGTGCTGCTTTATGTAAATCAGAACTAAAACTGAGTGCTTTTACCTGTATCAAGAAATTTTTGTCATGATCTATAATATTCCTGAAGATTTTTAAAGCATTCAAATACCCAGCTAATGCAGTAAAAATTCCCTGGGAGTAGGAGAATGGAGAGCTTGTAAGGGGTTTTAGAAGCTGAGGCAAATCTCTGTATTCTTTGTCTGAAACTGTCTGAAAAGTGCTCAGGGCCATATTTTAAAAATAATTTCTCAGAGAGTACACAAATCTACAAATACATTGTGGACCGCACAAAGAATCTCTTGGACTCCAAAGTAGTAACAGGTGTAAATATACCTGAAGAGTTAATACACAGGATGTGGGGTTGATTTATGTTCATCTGCTTATTGTGTGAGAAAATAGTGGTGGCCTGAAAGAAATAAGATGTCCTCTTGGATTGGGGGTTTCTTTCCCTTTCTCAAAGTTACACTTGGAATTGTAGCTTTCCTTAGCAGGCCCTTGCAGTGAGTTTTCCCTGAATGTGTGGCTCCACTACCTATCCAAACCCTACAGTTTCTTTCCCTGCCTTTTTGGAACTGCGGGATCTGTGGGGCATGCCTGCCTATTTTCCCCCAGCCCCTATTGCCAAAATCCTCCTGGATCCTAAGGTGCACATCTGCTAATTGCTTCAAATACCACAATTCAATACCCCATTCAGTTTAAAAATTTCTTTGATTATACAATGCTTGCAACCGTGGTGCAGCCAGTTTCATTTAAGAGCTTACTACAGATTGGTACAAATGCTCTGACCATATATAAAGATACAAATATCACTTTCAGTTCATACAATCAAATGTATTGCAGGTTACAAAGTAATGCCTACATATGTATATATACAAAGAGACAAAAATCAACTGAACTATCTAAACATCCACAAAGCAATAACTAAACTATCACAATGAATCATGTGAGACTCTGTAGTGGTTTGAATTTTTTTTTTTTTTTGATTCCTTGTTAAGTTGTTTGTCTTGTTTTACCTCCATGTTCTCCCCGAGTTGGTTTACTCTTGGGTTTACCCTCCCTCAAAGCTGTCCCTCATGCCATTCCCTGCCTCTTGTTCCAGCTCTTTCCCTGCCTGTCAAGGAAACCCAGCCCTTGATTCCCAAACCTTCTCTGCCACCTTAACCTCAGGCCAATCCCTGTCTGCAACACCCATTTGGAATTCCCCTACTCCTTGAAGCCCCATTGGCCCATGTGACCCATCTTCTCCATCCTCCTACCCCAGTTGGCCCCAGACACTTGTAATCCCCTCATTCCTCCCCTGAGGATTCCCTATTGGTTAGCTGTTTGTATCCACCCCCTGAATTGTATCTGTACAAAACCCCTTGGACAATACAGCGAGGGGCTTTTTGTCCTGCTCCCTTCACCTGGAATAAACCTTGCTCCTTGTGGAATCTCAAAACAGAGAGCCTCTTCCTTTTCTCCTCTGCCTGGTCCCTGTTGTGGCTTGTGTCTTGCACCTTAGAGCAAGTGGCTCTAAAGGTTCTGCCTCTGGTAAATCCTCACACTGAGGCAGTTCCCCATTCCTGGTGTGGTGCTGGAGTTCTGAGGGCTAGTCTGGGTTCCAGCAGCCACCTCAAGATTCCATTTTTTTAATGCAGGAAAAAAGCCCATTCTTCATTCACTCAACACATTTTTACACAGTTTTTACAGACCTTGTGTGCAATTTTAATTGGTTAATAGCTTTCTTGATAATTACTCTGCTGGTTAGTAAAAGGTATTTTACTTGTCCATCAAATCTCTCTATTTTTAAATTGTTTATATATCTTCTTTGCTAAGTCTCTGGAATAGATTTAATGTTTATGCAGGTGCTAGTTGTTTTTTCACCCAGGAATAGATTATTATGTTAATGAACTATTCATACCAAGATTGTTTTTGCAAGGGAACTTGAAGTACTAGGTGCACTTACAAGAAATGACTGGCTAGCCGTCGATCTAGTAGAGCAGGCCTGATTTTATGAGGCTTTTCTTCCATAATTTTTCTACCTGACTTCACACTAAATTGTACAACTCTACACAGCTTTACATGGAACTCCATACATATATAAGCATAACAATCTATGGTATATAAATATATTGACATCTGTGTAAATATAACAATTTACATGGTGAGCTTGTGCATAAATATGTAGATACTAAAGTACCTACCTAAATCTCTGTATACTGTAACTAAGTAAGTATAATGGTATATAATTTGAAAAACAACTCTTGACATATAGAAACATAGGTATAGAAACATAGAAACATAGCTGAGTATAGATATAGAGAGAACACAATATAGACAGAACCCAGCTGGCACATTTCCCCATGATTTCCCTCAGTCGCTTCCTCCTGTGCAGAACAGTCCTTCTGGAAACAGAGCAGACAGAGATTTAGGAAGCAAAGGAAATAATGAGTCATCTCCACAACGCCCTTAGCCTTGCCAAAGTCTCAGCACACGTGCAGCTCCCCCAATCCCTTCAGATCCTCCAAGCCCATCAACCCCCACAGTGCTGCCATCCCCCTCAGTGTCCCCAGTGCCCCGAGCCCCACCACCCTTCTCAGCCCATGCCATTTCTCTGTCCCCTCAGTCCCTGCCATCACTATCAGCACCCCAGACCCCTCAGTTTCACTGCTTCCTCTCACCCCCCACAGCCTTACCGTACTCTCAGTGCCATCACCACAGCAGCACCATGCCTTCAGTGGTGCTGTCCCCTGTTGCAACCTTGTTACTCTCAGCTGTATTGGCCCTTCAGTGGCTCCCTGGTGGCTTGAGCCCAGATACTCCCCAGGGGGTCGGTGCCTGGTGCCTCTGGTGGTTCCTTCCACTCTTGTCAGGTGTGGGCAGCAGGGACCTGGGGCTGAAACTGCTTCTCAGCCTGGCCTGCCAGCCCAGACCCCAGTATGACAAGAGGGGACAGAGGCAGTAGACTGGGGAAAGAGATAAAAAAGCTGCATATAACTCTACAAATATCAGTAGATTGCCTAAATATCTGTAGACATAGAACTCTGGAAATACAGGCCTCTAGAATTATAATCTCACTTTTCAGGAGTGCTGATGTGATGCGTACATCAGATGGGGCTGTACTCTGCCACAGATGGCTACATAGCATGTAGCTCACATGCTGTCAACTCTCTGGAAAGTAGCTTCTGTTGTGGGTCTTTGCTGGTGCAGGACAGCCAGCAGCTCCTGCAGCAGACACAGGATGCAGGGACTTGTCTGAGGAGCTGCATTCAAACAGCAATGACCCACAAGTGTCTCTGAGTCCTCTGAGAATTCCCTTCCACAATGTGCAGAAACATCCAGGTTCTCATGCCTCCAGTTGGAGGGGGGAGAAATGCATGGTTTTAGTGGTAGTACAAAATTGGGGACTATCACAGCTAAACCATGAAAGTCAGAAGAGAAATAGATGAATGTATGCACTGAAAAGACTCTGATATTCTTTTACTGTAGAAAGAAAAGCTACTCATAGTCTAAGTGTACATCTTATGCACACAATTAGTAAGGAGAAGAATTTCAGAGTTGTATTGTGTTACACAAATCTGTTGTGCTGTTTGGCAGCCCCACGGTGTCTCAATGACTCACCTACCTCGAAAATTCTCCTGCTTCCAGGCACACAAACAGGACTACCTCTATCCAGGGTCTGAAATCATGTTATTTACCTGCTGCCTTCTCCTCTCACCTGTGACACTGGCATCAGTTTGTTCTTTTCAGTAGCACTTTATTTTGACATCTAGAATTTAATAGCAGAGGAAAATTCCATACAAAACTGCACTTTCTACCAACAGTGCTTCCCTTTTTTGCTCCTTGCAAATGTCCACTGTAAAAATTGAAGTTGTGACTCAGTGAGAATTAGTTATCTCAGAAATTTACTCACCTTCTGTGGGCTGGATTCCAGAGTCCAGCAAATAATTTTAAAATGTGCCTCTGGTGCTTTTAAATCTCTGCCCCGTCCATGATGGATCTGTGCTGCTGTCCAGCACATATCCATCATGGATGGGACAGAGATTTAAAAGCAATGTCTGCTGAGGGATCTGATGCTGCAGATTCCCACCAGCCAAAGGGAATTTTCTTTTTGCAAAGGCACCAGGAGTCCAATGCTGGGTAGGTGTTGGGGAAGATGAAACAGAAAAGCCTTATAAATATGATTGCCTGGCAAAAGATTCTGAGAATATGGACACTATAGTGGGACACCAAGCCTTAATTGCTGAACAACTGGAAAACAACAGTAACCCCTTGAAAGTAATCCCCTTTTGAATAAATAATACCCTCTGCTTGCAGACAGGTCTAAGGGTCAGAGCAGACCCTAGTAGCTTGGCAGAAGGGGTTCAAAGAGTAGTTTTTAGGGTTTAAAATGTAACACAGTATGGTAATGTAATGATTCTTGTAGATGCTACAGGATTTGTATCTTGTACTAGATTGGTTAGTGAAAATTGGAATATTCAGTACAGAAGATTTATTGTATTGTAATGGGAACTTCGCTCTTTTGCTCTCTTTTGTCCACTCTTGTTCCTCTCTTTCGTTCTCTCTTTTCCTCTTGCTCTCTCTCTCTCTTTCGGGCTCCTCTTTGGGGCTACTCTTTTGGGCCTGCTCCGAACTGTGGCTGGCAGCTCCAAGCACGGCCCCTGCGCCCATGCCCTTTGCAATAAAACGCAAGTTCCAAGACCTGGCTTCAGACATCTCTTGTCTCTGTCTGTCCCAACCATCCTACCCACCCTTGCTCCTACAGACAGGGAACTTTTTTTTGAGAAGGTCTGACTTTTGAGGCTGTAGGAAAGATGGTCAAAGTGGGGAAAATGGGCAGATACACCTAAGGGTGAATCCACATTCTGATGGCTGCTTCAAAGACACCCCCTGCCGTGCTCAGGGCAGGTGCAGGAGCCTCAGTTGTGAGGGTACTTGTGATGTTATATGTGGCACAGTTCCTCATAGTAAATACTATACTGTCTTGCCTGTAATAGTGATTAGCAGCCAACTACTTAATTCTAAAAATATCACCATCAGGACAAGCCTAGTCTGAGTTATCCCCAAACTACACCTCAACTGTATGCCTGCTCCACTCTTCCCTTGAGCTGGAATGCCTCTTGAGTTTAGAAACACTTTACCTGAGATAGAGAGGTTGTTCTTTATCCAAGGCAGAAAGATTCTTTACCCATGACAAATCCTCAATAAGTGACTGATCAGATAACTACAATGAAAATTACTAATCCATTTAGCTACTCAAAACTATAATAAACTTTGTATGGATAATTTCATCAGGCATAAATCATTGTCCAAATCTGAGACTGATTGCACCTAACTGCACCAAGGTTTCTTAAGGAGTTTAAAAAGCAAGAGGATTCATCATGAGCAAGAAGATCCCTTGTGACTCAATGGGAATTTACTCCTTACTCTTTCTGTCTGTGGTCTCTATGTGAATCATTCTAACTCAATTCTAGTGACTGGTTTTGAAGTTCCATACATTCTCATTTATTTAGCTAAACAACTTCAAAATCAGGTGCTTTGTCAACCCTTACTGAATTCCCCCACTTTACTCTAATTCATTATTTTTCATTCTGCTCACTTCAAGATTTTTAAAACTTCATCTCTACGTTCTCTCAAGGTGTTCCTCTCTGCTTCTGTACTATGATCCCATTTTGGGATAACCATCTTTGGCTATGCTCCTGGATAGCATAGCCCATCTGCAGACAACCTTTGATTATGCTCCTGGATTCATTCACACATCCAGAGCAAGCACTCATTCAAGCAATTGATGGAAATCTGCCCAAGTTGGATCATATGGTCTGAGAATACCCCAGAATGTCTAGCCCAGAAAGGACTATCTTTTTGCAGTCATTTTTGAGCCAAGGATTTGTTGTTGCCATAAAAATAAACCATTATGGCTAAAAGGTACAGAAACAGTTCTGAAAGTCAGATGTGGGAGCAAACAAGGTCTTGACACTGTGTGCTTATTGTTCAGCTATAGCTCAAACAGTGTTGTGCTAGTGACACTTGTTTGGTCACAAATCCAAAACTTGGGTTGTAACCCAAAGGGAGGTCCTACACTTCATCGTAATTGAACCTCATATGATTTACCTCAGCCCATCAATCCAGATCTCTCTGGAGACCCTTGATCCCCTCCAGCAAATCAACACTCCCACCCTTGATGGCATCTGCTTATTTACTAAGGGTGCATGCAATCCTCTCATCCAGGTTGCTGATAAAGTTATTAAAAACAATACTGTCACACCCTACTGGCCAGAGTGCTGGGGAACATCACTAGTGACTGGCCACTAGCCGTATGCTGCCTCCATTCACCACTACTCTCTAGGATCAGCCATCCAGAGGCAGTGTTTTAATCAGGGAAGAGTGCAGCTACCTGCCATGAGCAGCCAGTCTGTCCGGGAGAATGCTGTGGGAAACTGTCAAAAAATCTTGATTAAATTCCAGGTAGAAACATCCACATTTACATTTCCCTTATCCAGTAGGCAGGTCACCTTGTCACAGAAAATCATGACCTGCCTTTTCTAAACCCCTGCTGGCTGGAACTGGTAGTCCTGTAGGTGCCTTGTGATCACACTCAGGATGATCAGCTCCATAACCTTACCCAGCACTGAGGTCAGGCTGACAGGCCTGTAGTTCCCCAGATTCTCCTTCCAGCCCTCTTGTAGATGGGCAACACATTTACCAACCTTTGGTCAACTGGGACTTCCCTGGGTAGCTCCAGACAGTAAATGATGAAAAGGTCCTCACAGAGCACTTCTGTCATCTCCTTCAGTACCTGATTCCATCAGGTCCTATAGACTTGTATGTCTGGTACCACATCACTGACCATTTCCCCTTGGTTTATAGGGGCTTCATTCTGCTCCCCATCCCTGTCTTCCAGCTCAGGGTGAAATAGAGATTTTTGGAATTCACTTGAGTTAGCAAAATGAATTAAGCATTTAAAGTTTAGCCTTGTCATGGTTTGAGCTTGGCACAATGCCAGTGCTCCTATGAAAATGCCTTTTTTCTGGTGTCTGCTGTGAGATGTGATCAGAAATAGAGCAAAGCAGGCTCCAGCTTAGGAATAAAAAGGAAAAAAAAATATTAACCTAACCTACAACTATAAAAGAAAACACACAGAACTCGGGATGAAAACTTTCTAAAAACATTCTTCCTCCCCCCCCACTAAATTTCCAATACATTCACCCCTTAGATCACCAACTCTCAGTCCAGCACCACCCTTCAGATAATCAATTCTCAGTTCATCGAGAAGGGAGGAGCCCCTCTTATACCATAGGCTTCCCCAGGAAACACAGTTGAAACCTCTTGTGTTTCCATGTCACACATGGCGATGCCCGGAGAACATTTGCCATGGTGACATCTTCCTTCCAAGCACAGTGCTCTCACCACTGCACATGGACCAGAGCTGATTCTAGGGCTCCTCTTTTAAGAATGCTATGCCCAGTTCCAAAAAAAAAGCACAGTCTCTCACTTTCGGGACACCTGTCCCCCCCTGTTTCACCCTCTGGGGCCGAGGGGTCTCGAGAACAGAGATCTTCTTCTCCACTGAAGATTGAGGGCACCACCACCCTCCTCACCCATCGTCTCTGTTCACGCACTCCTTCACATAACATCACTGCACTCTCTTGGCTCCAAGCCATTGCCTCCCCCTAAATGCAGTCTCTGTGTCACAGGAAAAATGGTTCTGTCCATGGCAATACACGAAAAGTCCAGCCAAAGGCCACTCCATCATCTCCTCCCACCTAGAATTCTTCTCAACTTCTCTTGTGGCCCATTTCCTCTTACCTAAGAAAAGGGTTAAAAGTCTCAGGCTCTGCCCATCCAGAACTCCCAGGGCTGCCCAGCCAGGCACTTCACCACAACCTGCCCCCCGCCCCCCCTCCCCCCTCCTGGAAGGGGGGGTGGGGGGAGCTGCCTGAAGCCTCTCAGGGTTCCTCCACCTTTCCATCTTGCAGGGGCCTTCACCTCCCTTCTCTGTCCCAGGCCCGGCCTACCTCAGTCAGGCCTTGTGGCCTCCCCTCCCCCATCCAGCTCGGAGCCGGGCAGGGGAGCTCTGATCTCTCCTTCATGGACAGAACCTAAAAAAGAGAGCTTCTCCCTGGGGGTTCTCAGCTTTTAACTCCCCTGTGTTCTCAGAGACGTATCCATGTCCTCAGTGGCCACACCAGGTGCCAATATTCAAATCTGAGCACCTATTGGTTTGACCACAGCATCCCAAAAAACTCACTTCCTCTCAAACCATGGCACGCCTGTAGAACTATATGCTGAATTTTAACCCTTTTAATTAAGAAACTTCTGCCATGGTACAAAGGGCATAGGAAAATGTAAATTTCTGAAGCTTCTTGCATAAAGAACAATACCAGAGGAGACCAAGGGATGCAAAGAACCCAGATAAAGGAGCTCCTCAGTCTCCAAGCTGATCAAGGGACAGACACAATCAGATAAGCACCAAGGGACCAAAAGTGCATGTGCAAAGGAGAAAAGTTCAAAAGTTCAGTCATGAGGAAGACCATGGCCTTCAGCCTCAGAGACCACCAAGAGATCCCCGTGCGACCACCACAGCAAACAATGCATGCCCAGAAGGGCATGGATCTGATTACTGTGGGAGGCGAGGATAGGCGGGGCCAGGGGTTGAACATGCATGAAAAAGTTGTGCAAGGTATTGCATATGGAACACCTTTGTGAATAAAAATGTGGGTCAGACTGAGGCCCAGGGCACAAGTTTTCACGAGAACTATCTTGCTTGTGCCAGGTGCTGATGTACATACCCACTTCATAACTATCTCTGGTTGTGGAGTTTATTTATTCCATGTATCGCTATAAGGGGGCTAGGTATCTGCAGAACAGCTGTCTTATTGAGCATATATCTTAGTGAGCATATATTTGTGTGACTCTCTGTTGCCAGCTGGGGTTAAACCTCAACAGTCCTCTTTTCCTCTTTGTAGTCATCAGAGGATTTATAAGTTTGAGATACTGACAGATCTGTCTAGCCTGTCTTAAAACGAATTAGTTATAAGCATTCATTGTATTAATTTAATAATCTCTTTTCATTATGGTGATTGATTTACTTCCAGGTTGTTGCCCTTTTTCTCAGAGTTGTGTTATACAAGACCTTAGTTGTAATGTGTGTTTCCTCTTGTTGGGATTTTTTCTGTTCTTTCCTTATTGCTTGTGGAATTTCTTACCATTGAGTTGCTAAGAAGCACTGATAGCTGGGTCCTTGAGAGAGGTGGCAGGGGGAACTCCTTTGGTTTTTGGGAGTTTCTTTAGGGGGTGGGAGAACAGGTGGGAGTGGGGCAAAGATACAGCAACAATGGGGGCAGTGAAAAGACATGGGGTTGGGGGCAGCCACTCCCCTGCTGCTGGGCTGTGTAGGAAGATGGTTGGACCTGTGGCTTGTGGAAAGTGAAATGGAGGTTTTGGGGGTTTGCTTAAGTTATCAATATGAATTAAGCATTTAAATTTTAGTTTGCAGAATTACATGTTAATTTTAACCTTCTACTTAAGAAACCTCTGCCATGGTAGAAAGGGCATAGGAAATTGCAATATTGGGAGAAGAGCAAGGAATGCAAGAAACCCAGATAAAGGGGCTCCTCGGTCTCCAAGCTGATCAAAATCGACACTTACTCAGATAAGCACCAAGGGACCATAGCGCATGTGCAAAGAACAAAAGTTCAAAAGTTCAACCACGAGGAACATGGGGGCGGGGAGGGGGAGGTGTGAATATGCGTGAAAAGGTTGTGCAATCCAATGCAATCCTTTGTGAATATGTGGGGCACAAGTTTTCATGAGAGCTATCTCACTTGCACCAGGCGCTGACAATACATACCCACTTCATAACTGCATCAGGTTGTAGAGTCTATTTATTCTGGGCATCACTTCAAAAGGATTTGGTGCCACCACCATAACCCAGCGGGGAACTTTTCTTCTGCTGCTGGACCCCACATCCTCCTGCCCTACCAGGACATCCTGTAGATTCCAGCTATTGTTGTGGAGTTTTGCTACATTCTCCTCCACCACCCCAGGATTTCTGCTCATCTCTGCTGTTCCACCCTCCTGCTTCCAAGAGAACTGCTGGAGCACTGGGATTAGCAGCCCCAGGAGTTTCTGAGGCAAAACCTCTCTTCCATCCCCCCCGTCTTGGCCAAGCCGCCATTACCCCTTCTTCCCCAAGCTCGCGCCAGAGCGCCCCCTGCAGCCCTGGGGGAATCACCGCACCTCCCTGCTCACCGGGAGCCACCAGTGCCCCTGCTGGATGTGACTGGAACTGCACCAAAGGGGAAAGTGCCACAGCTGAAAAGGCTGGGACTGGGTTCCTGGTTGTTTGGTGTTAATGCTGTGAGAAACAACGGCTCGCTTTGAAAATTTAAAAAGGTTTATTAAACCTTGACAAAAATACAACAAAAGGATTATATAAGGAAAAAGTTGCAGTGCTACGGACACCATGTGGCTGGATTGTCTTCAAGGTGAATGTTCTGTCTTTTATACCACTGGGGGTTGCATCAGCTAACCCTGGCCTGTCCCAAAGTCTGTCAGTCAGCTCTTCTTTGCCATTTATTGGTGGAGACTGCTTACTTGTAACTTGATTGGAGGTCAGGTGTTGCCATGCCACACCCCCTAAGCAACAAGCTTTTCCATTCCCAACTGCCCCGGGTAAGGGACATTTGTGCATGCCTTCTTTTTTACCTGTCTTAGACAACCCAGGCTGTCTGATGGCAATAATACAGAGGGGGGAAAATGAACTATGGGGACAACAGAGGACATCTGAACTATAATAACATAACTATACATCACTAAAGCTTTTCTTAATATTCACACAATAGTCATCCTTTATTGCGAGAGCCAGTTATCTCATTATCCATCTGTAACAATGCCAGAATTGTTGTTTGTTTGCTTGCTTTATTATACACACTTGTAAAGAACTGATATTGCTGTTCACTTGCCCAGTCTCCTTCTCCTTCCCCATAGCAATATGGATTACTGCTAGCATAGTCCAGGGTAAAGAAGCAAAAAGGACCTTTGCATAATATCCACAGATGTTTTATTCAGCTGTGTGGTGAGGTGATCAGGTACCCACATCCAGAGGGTCTCGCTTTTTCTCCCCAGTGGCCTGGGGGCTGACCCTGGTCTCGGGGCAGTACAAAGATGAGGGCCAGGGAATGTGTGGCTCAGGAAGATAGGAACAGACATAGGAAGAGGGGAAGGAGCCAATGGGGTCTAACAGCTTTTTTGAGGGAAGCTTCTTGAGTCTCCCTAGACCGGGAAATGCTCCCCCCGCTCAGGTCTCCACACTCCCCCTTCCTGCTTCCCTTCCCTTCCCTTCCTCTTGCAGACAAGAGGTAGACATTTCTATATTAAAGGTTGTTGAAGTCTTTCATTTTTGAAAATGTGGGGTTTTTTCTTCATAATTGAATGTTTTAGTCCCCTTGCTTAAATTTTAAGTCTATTTTCTTTTTATTCTTTCTTTCCCATTACCCAGGGAAAAAAAAATTATAGTGTTGCGGTGTGTGTTTTTGATTGTAGTGCGGTTCTATTAGTCAGTTTTATAGTCCTTTCTATTGTATTGTTATAGCATATTTTATTACTAATGGCTTGTTCCTTTCCTCCTGGGTTGTTGCTTTTGCCCTAGTTGTCTATCTTCCCAAAGACCTGCCCTTTTGTTCCCTGTTCCTCCTCCCACTGAATGTCAATCCCTTCCCATGCCTGCCCCTTTCTCTAGAAACTTCCCTATCAATTTTGTACCCTTCAAAGCCCCATAGGTTTGTTTAAGTTGTTCTCCTCCCCTGTAAACTCCTACTGGTTTAAACATTGTGTTCCCCACCTTGTGTTCCACCCCCAGTTTCTCCCAACTGGTTAAAGATTGTATCCTCCCCTGAGACTTCCCCATTCATAAACTGATGAATACCTTTAATTTGGGGTCTTTCCGTCCCTGACCTTCTAGAGAATAAACACCTTTGGAAAATGTACAAAAGACCTTTCCCTGTTCCTTGTCCCTATCCTCAGTGCAACACAGTCCACCTGTGCTGTAGCAGAGCTGTACCCTGCAGATGCACCTGATTCGACAGCTTTCTGGGGGTGGCCCACTCTTGCTATCAGGAGCTAGTTGGGCTGAAGAAATGCAGCACCACAGCACGTAAGAAAAAGAGACATGGGAAAAATCTAATAATTTCAGTAGTTTATTATAATGATTGTTGTAAGTGGGGTTGAAGTCTGTTACATTATCTTTCTTTGCAGTGTTCAAGTCCAAGAAATTGCCTGATAAGATGCTCCTAGACACTTTACATCATCTTATATATTTATTTATATTTTTGATTTTTTAAAAACTAATTTCTTATATTCTGTGCTCTTCCTTTTGGTTTTCTTAGACCAGTGGAGCCTTGACATTTTTTCTTTTACCAGAGGGGTAAGAAAAACAGAGTGTTTCATTATAACAGATTAAAAAACCTGCAGATTTAGTAAGTCATAATAAGTATTGTTTCAAGTCTGAACCTGTCCGCATGGAAACCTTCCAATTTCCAATGTACTCCTTACAATTTATCTATTAGAAAAGTCTCTAACTGAAATAATTATTTCAGTTTTTGCTTTTAAGTCAAGATCACTGCTGGTTAGAAAGCAACACCAGACTTTAATTCTTTTACAATTGTATCTTGATCTGTCAAAAGATGTTTTTTAAGATCTTACCCTGTACTGAATCACCATCCATTCAGCTGACCAATATTTTGGCAGACCTGGAGTAAACTTACCTATCACCGTTATTCCAAAAATTTGTTCTATATGGCACTTAAAATAGGTTATGGGACTTACTTACTTTTAGTAAATAAATAGATGACATTTATGCTGACATTTAAACTATAGGACATTGGTTTCTATCCAGAGAATGACCATGATTTAAAACCAATTTATCTCTGTGTGTTGGCAATCTTCTGTTGCTTCTCACTTCAGAGGTATTAGTTTTCACTTTTTTCTGCCTGTCTGGACTTTGGAGAACAGGATAAATCCTTTGCCTCATCATTAATTAAATGTCTCGAAGTCAATACCTATATCCCTAAAATTATCAAGAGTGATTCATTAACTACCAGTGAAAAAACTGCCTCTAAAATCAAATCATTATATCGAATTCAAAGAAATTTTAGTGGAATGACCCATGACACTTTCCCAAATAATACAAATGGCAAATTAGAGACAAAATCTACCTTTGATATTTTATTTTAAAAACTATAATCTCTTGTGGAGTGTCAATTTGAGTTTTGGGGTAAGATGGCGAGTACTTACTTTCTTCTGAAAATACAATAAGATGTTATGCTTGCCAACAACCATTTCTTTTATTGCTTTTGTTTCAGATGTTTCTAGAAGACATTTCAAAAAGAAGTGAGGAGGTGTGTGCTTAATTATACTTTGTGCTTAATTAATTAATTTGTGCCTAATTTTGTGTTAAAAAAACCTGTTCAAATAAAGAGACTTGCATTTTAGAAAAATTCTGCATTGTAAACATGAAAGCATGATGGTGCACTATTGTAGAGGTCTTTTTTCATCTGCTACTTCAAATCTTTGCCATTTTTATGAAATATTTTAGAATTGTCTTTGTAGCTCAAAAAGACATAACTTAAGAATGAATGTTTCTGCTAACCTAACACAAAAGGACCTAAACCCGAGGTACAGTATATATTTATGAGATGCTTAAATTCTTGTTTTTGAAACATCAGGCTATTAGGGGAAATTAGAGGGATTAAACAGTATGAGAGACTTATTTGTAGAGGGCTTTTTCTTTCTGCTGTTGCAACTGCTGGTGCTGGCATTTACACTTTTCCAGTTCAGCTGTTTTCTAGTACCCCCCCAGTATAGTTAACAAGAGGAATGTTTTAAAGGGTTGCAATGCAGATTAAGATTGAGAATTAGTCACTCAAGCTAAAGAGAAATTTGGTAGGATATATTGCGTGTTTCAATCTCAGAAAAAAGTGGATTGTAGTACTAACATGAAACTAAAATAGGACTTTAAGACTGAGAGAATTTTACAAACTGAGCCAGAAACAGCTGGGACACAGAGGAAAGTGATTCTTCAATACAGCATACAATACTTCCCTAATGATAAGGTTAATTTAATTATCTTAAAGCCTTTTTTTATTTGTAACATTTGGCTCTGCTTTTATTCTTCCTCAGCAGACTTCTTTGCAGACTCAGATGCATCAATGAGTTTTGAACGTACTTTCTGACATTAAATCCTTTCAGAATGACAAATTTACATTTCCAAGTAGAAGAATAAGGTATGTGTAGCACTTATTAACCATTGCAGCATTGTCTATACCAGAAACATCAGAAACCATTAAAAAAATAAAAAAATGAAAAGTAACTGAAAGGCCAGACCCACCTAGAACAAGAGCTGACATTCAGATGAGTGAGATATGGCAGATCTCATCTTGTTCTGCTGCTGTTCTAGAAACTAAAGGAAAACTACAGACATAAATTAATTTCCTGGAATCTCCTACTCTTACTGGGTACTTTCACAGTAAATATAAAGTCAGCAGCTGTCACACTTTTAATGTCGATGTGGAATAAAGAGATTTGTTTTACGTTATTTCTAAGCAGAAGTCTGTTGGCTCTTCACCTCCATTTTCTTCCCGCGTGAAATTTTTCTGTCCTTTTTTCCTATCTTTTAGTCCCTACTAGAAGGCAGATATAAAGAAGCCATCTACCCATCTGTTACCTCGTTCTCAGGGGTCTCAGGATGAGGGAAGAGACGAGAAAGTTGACTCCATGTATCAGAAGGCTTGATTTATTATTATATGATAGATAATATATAAAAACTATACTAAAAGAATAGAGGAAAGGATTTCACTACCAAGCTATGCTAAGAATAGAATAGGAATGTCTTCTCCCAGGCCGAGACTGGCTGGACAGGTGTTCTGTGATAGGCTCTTAATTGGAAACAGTTTGACGGGGCCAATCACAGACCTCCCCGTTGCATTCCACAGCAGCAGATAAGAATTGTTTACAGTTTGTTCCTGAGGCCTCTCAGGAGGGGAAAAATCCGAAGTAAAGGATTTTTCATAAAACATGTCGGTGACACCCATCCCTGTTAAAGGTTTTATCAGGATATTGAGAAAATAATGCTTTGCCTGATCACCTAGGAAAATCTTAGTTCGCTTTTGCATGTCTTACCCATGCCTGATACTTTCAAAATGTACACACAACTTTCTTGCAGTGTTTTCTTGCACACTGGTAAAGCTATTTGAGAAAAGTAACCCAAAAAGGAGCTCTTAGATTTTTTTATTGTGAACATAAAGCAGAAGTCTTCAGAACAAGTGGATTCAAATCTTTAAGGCTGGACAAAAGATATTTTAGCTGAGCTGAAAACTCACATGAGATGAAAACACAAATAGGAATGATAGATCATGTATGTTAGACACACTGTATTATTTGTCATGAATTGTAATACTGTCTACAGACATTAAGTCTGTAGTAAACCTACCATCTCTCAGGACAGGTCTGTTAACTGGAGGATCAGGGTTGAAATGTTTTTCAAACTAGACTTCAGAACTTAAGCTGAAGTTTACATCACTTCCCTTATTGGCAGAAAAAATAAGTATTACCAACCAGGCTTTATTTCTACATTTCAGCCATTAACCTTAGATATTCATCTGTTCAAAAGACTAAGTTCTCAATTTAAATGGATTCCATCCCTATTTTTTCCCTATTGTACACAAGCTGCATTTCTCAGCAGTTAGCCAACTTTTTTAGTTTAACCCTTTCTCTTAGCACATAAACTTTTCCTTATAATGGCACTTCTGATTTTTTTCTGGAAGTTAGTCCCTCATTTTTATTGTTTATTTCTAATATTCTAGTAATCAGCATTGAGCAGAGCGTTCCAGACCAGAAGGTGGCTCAATAAGTGATCTTGTATGGCATGCTCTTTCCTTTATTTTGTGGCCTAAATGACCATAATATTGTATTGGATGTTCTTAATGGCACAATTGTTTTGCCAAGCCTATAGCTTGCATCTATGTGAATATATTAAAAATTACTTGGGCCTCTTCCTTCTGCAGTAAATTATGCCTGCATTGCAGCAATGCTGAATCACATGTTTTAAAGCCTTCTATTCAATGTATGCGACATGAAAAGTGATTTTGGTTATAAGTACTAGGAAATATGATTGGAAATAAATAATTAAGTCTTGGAAAATAATTTCTCACGTGGTGCCTATTAGCTAAAGTCATGTTTTTCAGCTTCACTTCTTCTTACTTTCACGCACATGTTTCAAATTAATCCTAAAATACAGTGGGTATAAGTCCTTTTAGTTGAACCCACCAGTATATAATTTGAGGTTTATGTTCCTTTGAGGTCCTTTTTAGTATTCCTCTTTCTAAAAATCTTCCTGGCTTAATAAAAATTATGCACATTTCCTCAATGTGGTGTTTGTTCCCCTTTCTGGAAACCTAATAAAGTGATTGAATAAGATCATATCTGTTACTAATGACTAATCTCCACAGCTTGCCTATCTGCAGAAATTAGTGTGTTGTGAATAAAGTTGTGAATTAACTTAATTATAATTGTTTTATATCCTTCTCTAAACAGATGTTGTACATGCAAAACAAGGATGTATTATGCTGATTTCTAAGTCAGGGTACAGCTGCTATTCTGTACATAGCCTTCCTTACTTGCTCCACAGTTTGTAGCTAAACACAATGCCTGCAGACTGTTTTTTAGAGGATATTTTTAGAAGAAACAATTGAGAATTGTAGGATTGCTTCAACTTGTTGCCTACCCCTCTATCATGCATAGGAAACAATGGAGACAAAATGGGATGAACATCTGAGAAATGGAGTTACCAACCTGCCTGATGTTCTCTGGTGGTTATGGGTCAGGTTGAACTGCTGTAGGGAACCAATAAGATATTGCTGTAAATTAGGTTCAAAGAGAGAGAAATCAACTTTAAATATGTGTAAATAGACTTAAGAAACAACTTTTAAATTTTAGATTGGAATCTTTACAGTTTGTCTGAACATATTTTGTATGTAAAATGGTGGAAAAGTTAACATAAAAGTTGGATAGCTTGCATCCGGTCACAGCAGGTTCCTGAAAAACACTTGGTGTGCTACCCTGACTACTCACTTCACAGTCTAGGTAATGCTGGCATAGTAAATTCTGTGTCCTAGACTGTGTGAGCAGACTTTGCTAAGAAACTAAAAATAATCTGCTATTGGAGTGGAACTCGAGATTTCTGCAAGAGGAAGGGTTCCAGTGTCAATTCCAGTGGTGGAAGACCTGGCTGTTTGATACCTTTAGGTCAGACCTAACCACAGTCAATGTCTGCATCATTGGAGACTCTGTCCCACAGCAGAATTTTTCATTATCTAACACTGGTCTCTGTGATGCTATGATGGGATCTTCCAAATAAATGAAACTGGCACAATCAGAATCAGACCACTGAAGTAAGTGTCAGCCTGTGGGAGGACACTTTAAAACTTTCCCCAACTTCTGTTAAGAGTATCTTGAAGTAATTTGATTGCTAATGTCTCTTTTGGGGCAATCCTGAGTGCAGAGATGTTCACAGTAAATGTGGGACTGTGAGTAGGGCTTCAACAAAAGTTTCATCTCATTATACAGATGGCATTTCTCAACTATTTGAGTGAGACCCATTGATCTCGGTCCTTCAGTCTCAGAACTGCTCATTCATCTTATGACTAGCATTGAATCTTTCTGTGGCCTGAGGTTTGGAGAAATTTTGAACAATAGAAGTGCGCACTGTGACTAAAGATGT
Organism: Serinus canaria; assembly: GCF_022539315.1. Taxonomy (NCBI): domain Eukaryota; kingdom Metazoa; phylum Chordata; class Aves; order Passeriformes; family Fringillidae; genus Serinus; species Serinus canaria. The sequence goes on from NC_066343.1 coordinate 161,647, forward strand.
TCTGTAATTTTGATCCAAATATGTCAGTATTTTCCATCAGCCTGAACCAACAAACTGTACAGAGCATTGAAAGACCAGTAGTGGAAAAAAAAATACAGCTTTTTTGTCAAGCCACAGCTCTTCTGAACTAAAAAGACAAGTAAGTATACCTTGCTGGTACACGGCAGTATAATTTTTCCAATTTATTAGGCTGACAGCAGCCACAGTCTGACAGTAGGTTACTTTTGTCAAATTAAATAAAAAAATTCAGTAGTGAAAGCCTTTGGAGACTATACACTAGGAAAGGTCATGACACAATACAATGCACACTTCCACAGTGCAGAAATACAGAATCTTTCCCCTAGAAATAAACTTCAACAGGAAACACAGAGGACTTTTACTGCATTTTGGGTAGCAATATCACACCAGTAGCTTGAAGAAATCAAATAATTACCTTTATTACTGTCTGTTGAATGAAAATTCTATCAAACCTAATGCATAATTTTTGATTCTTTTTAGACTGCTAACTGTTGTCACTAAAGACTTTTTTCCAGTTGAAAAGAAGGTAAAGTATTAGCAGAGCAAAATATTAACAGCATCTATTGAAGCAAACACAACAAGCTCGTATAAAAGCATTCTTAAACGCAAATAGAAAGTCTTCCATGGGTGTGGTTAACCAGTTGCTTTGGCTGTCATGCAGGAACCCATTTAAGCAGAGAAGATAAAAACAAGAGCTGCATGCATCTAGAGATGACTCTTGCTGGAGTTTTATTGACTGTGTACTGGAGAATGACATTCAGATATTTGTTATGTACATATAAAATACCCTTCATTTGATATAATTGTGGGTTGTTTATTTTTCTGCAGTATAATTTTGATTGATTTATTATGTCCACTTAGGACTTGTACAAATTTCAGCATAAAGGTAGTATTTAAATAGATCACCAACATAGAAATAAAATCCATAAATCTTTGTGTTATTTGCCAGAGACATTGTTCCCATCATTACTTCTCCAAAAAGCCCTTTGTATTTTCATCACATCCAAACAAAACACCAGAACTTAAAATACTGGGCATAAATGTCTTCAGTATCTTTATTGTTCCTTTCATATCAATGAATTTCCTCTTCATGCGAGAAACATAATTGAGGACCACAAATGGCATTCCTTTTCAGACAAAAACGATAGATCATGTTTATTTTGAAGACAGCCAATGATGGTTGTAGAGTTTTCAGTCCAGACACACAAACAAGTTGAGGATCTTTTGCAGAGGAGTTTTTGCAGGACAATGGCCATATTCAGCTGATGCACAATCCAGCCTGCTTGGGATAATGGATAATGGACACGTTCACAAACAATAACGGACATAATCAGAAAATGGGGTCGGTATATCCTTGAAAAAGATACAAGAAGAAGAGTCAACTGGACTCAGCAAGTTTGTCAGTGAGCTTGAGAAAGTAAGGAAAAAGACAGTTCATGGGTGGGACAGAAAATTACAGCCAGAGGCGTGAAAAATCAGATGATCCAATCAGCATCCTATCTTAGACGCGTGAACAGCTAGGCCTAACCAATCATGGACTAGCTAGAGACGCTTGGACAGTAGAGAATTATTATAAATACAGTCTTTTTAGGGATAATAAATTTGGCTTCACTGGATCATATTGGCTGTGGTGTGATGTCCCTGAACCTCTGCATCCCGCAATTTTTCCCCCCCACACAAACAAAATGAAAATTGGTTATCCTAAAAAGGATACATTCAAGTCCTATGAAAGGACCATTAAAAAATAAGTAGAATAAACACTCCTTGGGGAACTAAAATCTGGCCTTTGAGAGCTGCAGAAATCTGTGTGCTAATGTAAAGTCTGAATACCCGTGAAATGACAAATCAAAACCCAAACAGGGAGTTAAATCCCAGTAAAGAAAGGGCAGTCTGCTACCATTATTTCTATAGAGAATATTTAAAGGAAAGGGAGTTCAAATATCAGTATATTGAAACAGAGAGCTTTTGCTTCTGGGTGGTTTAGATAGAGCCTAAGTGAGATCATTAGTCAGTGTAATTATCAGACCTTTTTTTCTGAAATAAGTATATTATTTGAAGGAGGGATATAAAATTTTGATTGGTAATGTGTGTAACCCTTCAAGTTAATAGAGCAATGACATAAAATTGCTGTCCATTCAAACTTACGAGCTATTTCTAATTTAAATTGTATAATTCATCATTCTGTGACATTCTATTCCCTTCATGGATGCTCATTTGAACATTTAAATAGGGAGAAAAAATAAAGAAATTCTTTAGGGAGAAAAAAATAAAGAAATTGTTATTCCAGGCACATTTCCAACAACCACAGCCTATAAATAAACAATTAAAGGTGTATCAAGGTTCCACCACAAGCATCCTAACAAATTAAATCCTTTTTATAAAATGGCTAGCTGGGAACTAAAACACACTAACTGCAATAATTTTTGAACCTTAATACCAGGGCAGTTGTGCCAACTCGTTATATAAGTCCTAGACCACCTGCCTTCTCAAATAGAAGACTGCAAATTGTAATTGCACCTGCTGTCCTTCTCATTGAATAACATGTGTGCAGCACGTGGATTACAGTTAGTGATAGAATGCACCAAGCCAGGCATATCAGGTTTGTATTCTTCTAGATATGACCACTGTGAATAGATAAATTCCCAAAGCAACCTCCAACAATATGTTCTGAGACAAAACTAACTGAGCCAAAAATATTGCATAACCACACAAGAGATTATGCATTATTTAAAAGAATTAAACAGAGTACAACACTGACTTTTTCTACCAAGGATATACAAGATGCTTCTCTGTAATTATTTCCACTTTTAATAAGGTCACAGATAATAAGGAATGTCACTGGGAACGAAGAAGATGGCTGTAGGCTGGCTTTAACACTGCTCCACTCAGAATGTTAATGAGGATAACAGAACAGCTCCATTTGGAGGGGACCTCAAGAGACCACCTGGTCTAACCTTTCATGGAAAAGGATGAGATTGTCTAGCACCCTTTCTACATCTGGAACACCTCTTGTGATGGAGACTCTTTAGTCTTATCTCCTTCTCCAACCCTTTGACACATCATGGCTTAGCTCATATGGACCAAGCAGCACAGCAAAGGCAAGCTTAGTGTATGTCACCATGGTGGCTGAAGGCAAGACAGTCCTGTTAGTGACACAGATGTCATCCTTTGATTGCAAGCCTGGGCATTTAGGTGGTTGATAGAACATCACAGATGTACTATCAACTGAGATTCATATATTTGAAAATTAAATATAAGTAAACTGCTACCTTTTATGGCTCTAGAGTTGTTACCCCATGGCTCTAGGTATTCTGTTCCGTGTATGGATGTCCACAGGTTGCAAACACTCAGCACAAATTTTTTGAGCAGTAACTTTTGTAAGTGAAAGCATGTCCTACCTATCACCTGGTTGAGGCTTCAGAACAGGACAAGGGAAAACACAGGAATACATTTCAGAGCTATGTGCAGAAGATAAAATATTCACATCCTGATTTTTATGAAATTTGTTGGATTATGCCCTTTATTGACTTAAAGAGGGGGTAACTGAGAGGTGTTTTAAAAAAACACCTATATTTTCAGTCTCCTATGAAGAGTGAGACAATACAAGTGTTATAATTTACACTATTAGAATTAGAAGCTATTTTCTTATTACAACACATTATAAGCATTTCTTATCAGCTTTTATTACACTACACTGTAAATGTCTTAAAGCTAGTAATCTAAAATTATCCCTCATAAGCCTTACTACAATGTATCTTTCATAGTTTTACTTTTCTAAAGTATTTGGTCTTACTTATAAAACCATCCTTTAAAACTTGTTTCTAGTTCCGTTTCTCTTGCAATAATATCTATCTTATTCCATAACATTTCTAAATTAACATTTCTTATCCCAAAGTTTATATACAAATACATACTTTATAAGCCTTCTATCAAACTTTAAAAATTCTCCATAAATCAATTTCCCACAGAATGAAGCAGATATTTATGTATTCTTTGCAGATTACTTTGGTAACTCAGCTCTTATCATGTGGGTGCATTCAATACTTACACTAGCATTGCTATATTCATATAATTGCTACGTTCTGAAAGCAAGTCCTACTGCACAGTTCAACTGTAATATTCAATATAGCATCAGAAACCACATTATTTCCTCTTCTTACATAAATACCTAAACAGAAAGAACTCCTTTTATTTTTTTTAAACTTTTTTTATGTCTTGTGAGGGAATTCAAATGTTTCCAAAAGAACTCAAGAGTTGTCTATACTGAATTCAGACTTTAATTCTTCCTCCCTCTTAAAAGCAGCTTTGTAAATTGGAAAAAATGAGATCTTTCTCACCACATATGAAACACAATAAACCAAAAAATATGTCTCAATTATTGCAACTTGTAGCATCAGGAACTGAGGTTGTGATTATATACATGTACATATGAATGTATCTAACTTGAAAATTCCACTTCATTTGCAGTTTACTAATAAAGCAAACTGCAGTGTACAGCAACCAGCTGTACTGGGATAACAAGCATGCATATAAAATGTTGTAATAATCTTTCATAGATGATAGATTTGTCAGTTCTCAGGTAAATAAAAAGCAGTTATAACTTTTGTTCACTTTAAGGCCACATTGATTCCTTCTCAGGGTCAGTAATGAATAGAACAATAAAAAAAGAAAAATCTTTATTTTTTTTTTCCTGAGGTTTTGACTGGGTTCCAGATAAAATTAAAAAAGGATGAAAAATACTACAAATTTAAAATATCCAGGTCCTTCAAGCAAGGAAAACTATAGGTTGGGCATTTCAGATTTATCAGTTGAATGAATAGTAATTAAAAGTATCTGCTGTTTGAATAGAAATATTCTGTGATAATTTGTTCAGCTTATTTCCACATTATTTCCTTTTCCTGACTTGAAAATAAATTCAGCATTTGTATTCACATGGATTTTTCCCACTTTAGACAACAGATAATTTTGTATTTTTTTATGACAGTGCTAGTTTATAAAATGTACACTTGTACATTGGGGGTTTGAAGTGGCTTTCAGGTCTTAGAATTAGATTTTTTCTAATTTTCCACTGCCTTCAACTCTGTTCTTCAAATTTCTGACATTCAGCACTGAAAGACATCTTTCATTGAGAAGCCATAATACTGCTAGATGGAAAAACTTAAAGTATGAAAAAAACTTAAGTATGTATAAAGTCTGATAAAGCTGCATCAGACTTTCAGAAAATCAGATGAATTTTCATGAAAGTTTAAAGTTTTAAGTTATGAATTGTCCTTAGGTTAGCAATCAGGATGTTTTTGTAATATCCCTCAACTCTGACATCAGCACTTGTGGATCTTGCATAAAATTTAAATTGGATTACAATATAAAGCTATGATTTAACTTTACACTGAATAAGTTACATCTTATCCCAAACATTTTCCCTCTGTGCTGTTTCATATAGTTCTTGGGATGTATTTTTGTTTAGTTTTGAGGGATTTTGTGTGTGTTTTTTCTTTAAAATAATACATTGCTTCTAGCTCACCTTTGAGTAAGAAAACTAATTTTACAAGCATCATCTTGCACAAGTAATGAACTTGCTTTGCAATTTATCCCTCCTCACTATTAAGAAAATTACTTTGTTTCAGAAGAAATAAAGATTTGCTGAAATCTTGCACAAAAAGATATTATTTGCAGTTGCCCCACACAATGTGGATGGAATATTTTTTCATTATTTAAGAAAAATTAAATGGCACATCACTAAAAAAGAAATTGTAGGGTTCTACATAGTTTCCTCTTCTCTCCTATAGTAAGTGATTTTTCATTATTACTGATTGGACTGGCTAGGAGGGAGATCATTATCTTCACAGCAACCCATAAAGTCGTGCTTTGGATTTCAGGCTAAAGGAGCTTTGATAACAGATCAGTGTCAACAGTGCTCACAGTGCACTCATGTTTTCTCTGTTTAGTCCTCTGCCCCACAGCAAGCAAGCTGGGATGGGACACAGCCAGCACAGCTGACCCAATGTGACCAAAGTGATACCTCCCCACCATATGACATCATAACAGCATTAAAAATGCTTTAGCTCAGGCAAGAGAGAATGCTTTCTGAGATGACTGCATGTCTGAAAACATGACTGATCCCAATGATGAGTTAGTCCTACTGATCCCCTTCAACCAAACACTTTGTAGAAAAGTGGAGGGTAGACACTTGAGTCTACCAATTAATTACTGCACTGATTTGTTTTGCCAAATATTACCATGACTATACTAAATAAATGAATATAAAGGTAGGAAGATAAAGACAGGCAGAGCTCTTACACTAAAAAATGTTAAGATGTGGAAAGTAATGCCCTTTAGAAGAATAAGATCATGTTAATCACAAGAATTCAGAATTTTAGGTGGTGACTTTGATAGCTTCAGGAATACTTTCAGAGGCATCTGTAGAGGACAAATGTTGCATCAGCAAAATCACTACAAGAGGCAGATATTTTTTTGAGGTTAATAAATAAATAGTGGAAGCCAAAGCCTGAGAAGAAATGATTACTGAAATATCAGGAAAGCAAGGGATGCCTAAAGAAAGTCAACTTAATCTCAATAACTGCTAAATAACACCTCAGAGTGAAGAAAATGCCCAAAAGGTCAAGCACCATCTGATAAACTTGTGGATTTTTTTTCCTACTTGATTACAGAAAATGGTTCCAGAGAAACTCATTTGAAGGGGGGGAGAGGTCCAATGAATCTCTAACTTGTTTTGTCAGAGTTGCATGCAGACAGGGTATTTGAATGCCAAGGTGTTGCTTCCTGCCAGTCTTGTAAAAAACCAGTATTGTAAATCAATATCAGTGTGAACATACAGTCACATGAATGTCTGCTACATTCCAACTTAAGGCTTGATATCTTGTTTTGAAAGCAGAACCCAAAAACCAGAATTGTAAGGAGCAATGACAGCTGAAACATCTTGCAGCCAGTCCCAGAAGCACTGCTATAGTAAGCCCAACAGGGTTTACTTGCCATACTAAAAAAAAAACCGAAACAAAACAAACCCAAACCAACAACTATCCCACAGTCCTTATCCAAATAAATCTCTTATGTAACTCAGAGTTTGGTTGACAAGTGGTAAAGTATCGATAAACCAAATTTACAATAAGAATAGCATCACAGAGAAGAAAGAAGTCTTTTGGTTATTGGTTCAGGGTTTTTTTAACTGTGTTCTATTAGAGCTAGTCTAAAAATATTATTGGTTCTTCTACAGAAAAAAAAAATAACACAAGGTCTACAGGACTAGCAGATAGTTATCTTCAGATATTTTTTTACCAAAAGAATCTAATAATATATTATTGCATTGCTCCAGTATCTCCTGATTTACTTATAATTTTTTCTTTTTAATTCATAAGTGATAGATGTGTGGATCACAACAAGCTCATACTTACAACTGCTGCTGTTCACAGACAATCTCTCTGAGCGCTAATGCCGTTATGAATAGGAAAAAGCAAAAAAAAGAAATTAGTGCATCATTTTGCAAAACCCAAAAAGGCATAAATAAAAGGAGACTGCCAGCATATGTGGTCTCCCAGAAATGCCTTGGAAGGCAGGTGAGGACAGAGATCATCCTTCAGTTACTACAGTCTGAAATGGCTGTGGTATGGGAAATCAGAAGCTGAACGGGATGCCAGCTTGAAGTCTGCATTAAACTGACAGGGGGTAGGTTTACATTAAATATTAGGAAAAAGTTCTTCCCTGTGAGGGTGGTAAGGCCCTGGCACAGGTTGCCAAGAAAAGCTGTGTGTTTCCCATCCTTTGAAGGGTTGAAGACCAGGTTGGACAGGGCTTAGAGCAACATGGTCTAGTGGAAGGTGTCCTGTGGCAGGTGGGTGAATTGGATGATCTGTAAGGACCCTTCCAACCCAAATCAGTCCATGATTTTGTGTATACAAAACACTGAAATAGGAGCTCTGACATGAGTCAGATAAAGAACTGCACTACTGAAAGATGTTAACAGAGATTGCAAGATTCAAACAAAAGGACTTCCCTTTGAGGTCTGTTAGATATGGTTGTGCTCAAAGATATATCATAATAGATGTACATATACTTCTATGCATGCACACACACACACACACACACACACGAAGGGGGACTAATTTTATTTAGTTGTAGCTATTTATGACAGGGCATGGACATCTTCCAGTAGACCTGGTTGCTCCAAACCTCATCCAAATGGTCTTGAACATGTCCAGAATAACTCAATGTACCACTGATGCAAAATACTATGTCTGTAAAATGGGAAAAGTCAAAACACCAGTTATTGTTCTTTTTTCACACAATCTCTGGATATATCTAAGGGCTTTAATGTTTTTTAACTATGCACTCAATACACACAAACAGTAGCCCAGGACATGCTAATGATTACTGCTGTCATGTATTTATAAAAGCTTAAAGGCTTGTTAGTAAAATATTTTTGTTTCCTATGACATAGGTGAAGTGAAACTCCATATGAGCTGAGAGTAGTTAGAGCTTAAGCTATCTGATGGAAACTGGCAGCTGTCCAGGTCACTAGGATTTAAATAAAAGCAGCTAAACTTTCTTTCATCTGGAACAAAGGAAAAAAATACCGTCACTGAAGTATATGAGAGAAAAAGTGGGGAGGGGTGCCACACACAGCCCTGGAATAACAAAATACAAAAAAAAAAAGCAGTACTTCAAGAACATTTCATACAAAGAGAAAGGGTCTTCATTTCAGCACAAGTGGCAAGAAGAAATTATTTCTTTGTTCTGTCATCTCTTTTCTGTTTCAGTAAACCCTAAATAAACTGAGAACAAATTATTCAGGCTTTAAGCTCTAATTCATTAACTGTAACAAAAAAAATCTAAAAAAGATAATTAAAAATAGATGTATAAATAGGACCAGGTGCACGATAGTCTTAGAGATCTTGACCTGACAGTGGCAGTAAGGAGAACAGTTAGAAATAATTTTTTAGTTTGTGTTTTATATTTGGTCCCATTATTAAAGCAGATTCATAGGAAAGCCTAAATATGAGTGTCATATTTTCATTTATAAAAAAATCCCAGACTTCTCAGTGTACCACACACAGAGATTTGGTATTTAGTAAAATATGAAACTAATATTCCTTCAGCTCAAAAAAAAAAAAAAAGAAAAACGGGAAAAAAAGAAAAAAGAAAAGGAAAAAAAGGAAAAAAATAGAAAAAAGAAGAAAAAAGAAAAGCATTCTAATAATTTCAGGAAGTTATTACTAAGATTATTTTTACTCAATACAGTCAAATTCTATGTAAGTTGGGTTTTTTCTTCTCTCTGAATGCCGTTAATAAGAGTTTGAAATATGTTTTCATTGTACAGCAGCTGTATCAGATCTTTGTGCTTTTTCTTTTGGTGTACTGTTGCTACATTTGAGGATTGCGAATAAAAGCACAAATGAAGTAAACAGAGTGCAATGTGTCCCATTATGCTTCACAAGAAATGAACAGCTGTATTTAACTCTTTGGGATTGTTCCTGGAATTTGTTTTGAGGAACATAGACCTCTGGAAATTGCTTCCACAGATTTTCAGCAGAGGTACTATGTCTAAGTTTAGTTGCTTGTGTTAAGCATAAAGTACTGTCTGTGGAGAATCATTTACTTACAGAGATCTAACATGTTTGTTTCACAGTGGAATTACCCTTTCATTCTTTGATACACTGCACCACCTTCTGCTGGCTTCAGAAGTCTATTACATTTCCAGATCTTGACTCAATTTTCTAGGTTCAGCTACAGTTTACCTGTCCTGAATCGGTCTTAAAATGAGTGCATGGTCACAGGATATGGCAGAGAGGCAGAGAGTCTATACTTATACGTCTTATAACTTAAGGCTAAAAAATTTAAGGTAATAGTGTAACTATTGGGGAGCTATGCCTTCAAAAATATTCTCTTGCAATGTTATCTTGCACAGAAAATATGGCAATATAATTATAATTAAACAAAGTGAAATAACAGAAAGGAAACAACTTTAACACCTGTTGACTGGTAGATGAGTAAATGTTTAAGTAAAACATGAGATAAGGATCAGATCTTAAGCAGCTGTGTTAGGTAAGAAAGTGCTGAAGAAGAAGTTACATGCATAAATGGAAGGTAGGGCAGGAAGTAATATAGAGAGAGAATTCAAAGGCTGCACTACTTGTTTGTTTAATTGTTTTGGGCCTTTGATATAAAAAAGACAGCAAAGACACTGAACACATGATAGGAGAAGGAAGAGAATGGTTACTGGAGGAAATTAAAAGCAGTTTAGTACTACTAAGTCACATGTAATTTCTTGTTTCTATTATTATTATTAATGTTATTGTTATTATTATTATTGATTATTATATAGTTAATAATAATGATGATGAGATGATGCTGCTGATAGTGATGATGATTATGTTGCCAGTAGTAAAGAAGTTTAACTAGTAGTGCTAATTAAATCTATTTAAAATTAAATTATGATAGTTGATTTGCTCAGTAGGTTTCTTGGATTATTTAAGATGACCTTTACTCTTGTTGTAGAGAACAGCCTCCTCCTTACAAATCATTGGTGAGAAAGCCAGATAATAATACTGGGGGGGTGGAGGTGGAGGAGAAGAGAACAAATATCTACAATAATTCATAATATGTTATATTGAATTTGGTCACGTCCTGAATATTATGTTCACTTCTGATCTCCAGAGTACAAGAAAGACAAAGAATTACTGGAGAGGGTCCAGATAGGCCACCACAAAAGATGATGAGGGGTCTGGAGTATGTCTCATGGGGAGAGACTGTAGCACCTGAGCCTATTTAGTCTAAAGAAGAGAATACTGAGAGGCAATCTTGTTAATGCAAGACATAAATATCCTGAAGTCAGGTGCCAAGAGGAAAGTTCCAGAGTCTTTTCAGCGGTGCCCAGTGATGGGATGAGGAATAATGGCCATAAAATAAAACACAAGAAGGCTCATCTCAACACAAGGAAGAACTTCTTTACAATGCGGGCGGCAGACCACCAGGACACGCTGTCCGATAAAGATGTAGACTCTCTGAAGATACTAAAAACCCACCACTGCCTCGCCTTGGCAAAGGGGTTGGATCTGCAGAGATCACTTCCAACCCTAAGTATTCTGTGATTTTACAGTATTTTGTTTCAAAGTATTATCTACTTTTTTCCTCTAGAGATGATAAGGGCATGACTATAAAACTGAAGAAAAGCTGGTGTAGATAATTCACATGTTAGGCAAACCACCAAAAACATGGTGGAAATAGCACTCTGAGACAGACCCTTAATGACTCAGATATTCTGAATTACTTTTAAAAAGGAAGTGGTTATTTTTGTATTGGGGGAAAAGATATCAACTGTTGCATGACACTTCACCATACTTGTACTCAGGGCTCTAATGAAATCACCTATGGTTGCCTAAATATAAGCACAAAGTACTTAACACACTTCTCAATATTGCCATTACAGGAATGGGAGAAAAACCCTTTAAATTAGTTCTCCTGTAACAAAGACATTATATCTTCCATTGTTTGGCACTGGCCCTCAAAGTCAGAAAGGTCTAGCTTTAAAAAAGAAGTGCCAAACTTCTAATGAGAGATAATTCTTCCCCCTAACCACTTGCTTAGGGAAAACCAGGAGCAATGGATACAGCAATGGAACAGAGTTTACCTTGTCCAGTTGAATCTCCAGCCTGGTGCGTTTCAAATGTTTAAGCTTACAGTTTCGAATTATATGCGGGACTTGCTGAGTTGTCTTTTGCATTTAGACTTGGAGAAGAAAAGTCAGGCTTTCACTCTCTATCATTGGACTGTGAAGGAAGACCATAGAAAGGTGACATTATTATACAATTTTGTACATCAGACATTTGTAAAATATTTTACTATTCGTAAAACTTGTAAAATTTGTACATCAACAATTTTATACACAAACACCTTGTCAAACCAGCCATTTGTTGTTATTATTATTATATTACTGTATTTTTATGCCTGACCTCTCATAAAAACAGGTAGCAACTCATGTATTCAGTGCTTTCTTACCCTCAAATCACATGACATGAGTTAAAATATTTGCAAACTGGTTTGTGGTGGAAAAGTGCACCCTCAATTTGCTGCTGATATGGCAATGTGAGGACAGGCAGATAAATAGGAGGAGTGGGTGATTTGCCAGAGGGTTGTGCTGTCATCCAAAGGAATGGAGACATGGGTTGACATAGATTGTGTAGTTCAAGAAATGCAAACTCCTGAAGCTGGGAACAACAAGCCCAGGCATCAGTATATATGTATACTGGGACCATCCAGCTGGAAAGCAGCTCTGCTAGAAATCCCATTGGACTAGAAGGTAACTGTCAGTGAGGTTGCTAAAGTAAGTACCCAAGAGTAATAAAATGATTAGATGGCAGAATTTGGAGTAATGGTCCAAAGTTTTAAATTTTCCTGGGGCAGAGGGTGTGTATGCGGTATGAGGTTGGTATTATTAAATACATTACAGAGTTTCTTCCCTACCCATTCTGGCATTTTATATGTTGTTATAAATTATCAAATCAGCAGCCAAATTTATAACAAAAAATTTAACAAAGATTTATTAGATCAACAACAAAAACAGAATTAAAAAAAAAAACCACCACAGCCAAGGCAGCGTCAACCCCGGGTGTCGGCGCTGGGTGAACCTGGATCCTACTGACAGAGTGTCAGCGTCTCCTCAGTGGTTCACCCTGACTGCTTCATGCCTTAGCTTATATCCTGTTTATTCTGCCTGAGGCAGAAATGACAGAAAGTTCTTTTGTGTCCCTTCGCGTGTTTAACTGGGACCATACAGATGCAGAAGTGTACAAAAGCCAGTCCAGATGGCTGTCTGGACTTCTTCAGAATAGCCTTCTTTCACATGTAACAGAGTGGTGCCCGTGCTTGAGTTGGTAGATGCAATCTCCCCAGGTGCAAGTTCTTGTGAATGGCTCAGACATTCCTGGGAAATTGGCACTCATGGCCGGGGAAGGTTTCATTCTTACGTTAACGGACTTAATATTATCTTAATGATGTCCGGGAACTAACTGAATAGAAATAAGACTCTGCTCCCAGACAGGGTGGTCAAGGACATAAGTTGGATCTCACAGTATTTTATATACATATAGAGCATGAATTATCTCTACTATATACTACAACGTGAAAACTACATTGTGGCATTTTGCTCAGATTTGTAAAATCTGCTGCTAACATTTGAAATAAAGAAAAGCTTTAATGATTACTTATAAATACACAGCTCTAAATACAAGAAATTGTTGGATTGGTCTTACAAACAGAATAAATATAACCTCCTTTAATGCTACAGTACATGTGCATTTTTAATTCTCTTGACAGCTCTTTTCTTTTCATGGTAATCCCAAACCAGTCAGACAACTGGGTTCTCTCTGTATTTCACTAGAAGCATTAGGTTTTCCCTTGCATTTGTTAAAAGCTGGATATATTTCACTCAGAATGAATAGATTTGCTATTTGTAGGAACTGATATTGAAACATGTACTTAGGAAAGTAAATGTTATCCACATAATAATTTCAAGAGGGGAGAGAGGACCTCCATTTCTGCTTTTTTGCTTTTCCTTTAAAATGTAATGCTATAGATCAAACCAAACCCATGAAACACAAAAAATTGAAAGAAAAATCCCTATATTGTTAGATTAGCAATCAGTTATATTCAGAGGTTTATTCCTGAACACATCTCTCCCTTTTCTATAGTACTAGATTTTATTGAACAAAAAAAAATGCTTAAGTAACGACCCAGTACTATAGTAAATGTAAAAAGTAGACACATATAAAAGCTGTGGTCTTTCATAGGAAAATGTTAAACCTTTACAGTTGTTTTTAGAACTACATGGGAGAGAACTTTGAATACAAAACCCACTAATTCTCTCATCAGTAAGACACAGTGGCATTTTCTGGAAGATAAGCATAACAAAAAAAAAAAGTTACTGAAGTTTTCAGTGAAACATAATGCCTTTGTTCAATGGCATAATAGCTGATAAATGACAGTTTTGTAGAACATCAAGACTACTTTGTATTTTTACTGAGAATTACAAAGCTGATTTAAGAGTACTCCCAAATAAGGGAATGAGCTCATACATTAACTTTAGTGATGGTTTCCTCTACTGATAGACAGTGTGGGATATGGTTCTGTCAGACAAATGCTGGAGGGGCAGCAGAAGAAAGTCTTAAACACTTTTTTATCAGTCTATTTTTCAGTCCACTCACTTTCTACATAAGAAAACTTCATATGCCTCCCCATTTTAACTTCAATGGAGTAGTTATATTGAAGTATAGCCAAGTATAAGTAGATATATGAAGTGTGTATATATGTATAGACATACAAACATGAAGTATGAATAGCCAAGAGCTAAAGAGAACAGATACAATCTTTCCTTGGTGTAATGTAATTTTTTCTGAGTGAGAATGCTTAAAACCCAATTCTATGTATCTGTTATCATCTATATTAAGTAATTGCAATTACACTTTTTAATTTAAAAAATTATTCCCACCTTTCAATGATTAAACATGAAGTATTGCTCCTTTTATGCAATGCGAATTAAGTATTAAACTGCCAACATCAGAAAATTAACTTGATAGTCATTCAAGATATATAATTTTGCTGTTGTTCTTCTTCTAATAGGAGGACATATATTTAAACCACTTTATCCATTCTCTTCTTTGTCCTCCTCAGTTACCTCTTTTTTATGTTCATCTCACAGCTATTCAAATAACCATTGTTTTACATACTGGTTTTAGAGAATCTAGCCTGCTCTTATAGGAACATTTCAATAGACTCTACTGCCATGTTTCACTGCACAGGATTTGAATTTTTTCACATAAATTAGCTGGAGTTTTTGTTTGTTTTTTTAAAAAAGTACTTGCACTTAAATAATTCAGTTTTTTAAAGGAAAGACTGCAATATGGTAGTTCAGATGGAGCATTTGTAAATTTTTTCTTCCAGGCAGTATTTAGGATTATTTCAATCTCTGCTTTTACAACTATCTCTTCCTTTGTTTCTAAGTAAATGCCAGTTGATATGACATGTGGGGAGACATGTTCATGGCACACTACTAAGCAGTTTGCATACTCTGAATAAGAGACACACTGATCTTCATTGAAAAAAAAAAAAGCAACCAAAACCAAAAAGCATAATTATACATTCAGGGGGCATTAGCAATTGTGCAACACATCCTCTCTGTTGAGTCAAATTTCATGTGGTTTTCACTACAGAGAGCCTGCAGTAAATCAGATCCTATTTGAAAACAAAGTTGTGAAAGCAGCTTATATCAGGGTGAGACTATAATGCCATTTATACATATATTGAGTGGAAATCTGAAAAGGTTGAAATGTTTCTTAAAATACATAGAGGCTTTGGCATTTGGCTTTGCTCTGTGTTACCTTCTCAAAATATCTGAAAAGAAAATTCAAGGGACTGAATTAACCTTTTTAATTATGACAACATATTGTACTTACTATACAACACGAAAATCAGAACAGAACTAAACTATTTCAAATTAAAACAAACAGTTCTTTCCCAAAGCAAGAGAATCTTAAGCAATCAAAACAAGGGTGAGTTGATATTCCTCCATCGTTCCTGATCTTGAAAATGTAATGTTCCCACAAGCTTTTAAAATAGTTCAGTATTGACTTTTTTGCATTACTCTGATGTTCCAGTGAAATGACTCTTCTAAACTGAGCAGGTCTAGACAGGAACACTGTTAGAGGCTTTGTTCCTTATCTTACCAAAATAGGTTTTAAGGAATGGCATATTCCATCTGGATTTCTTAGGTTTCTTTCATCTTTCATCCTCCATTTTTATGAGCAGAGGGAATCAGTTCTTGAAAAATGAGATTATTTAGAATAGGTAAAAAAATTTATTTCCCCCTCTGCTCTGCTCTGGTGAGACCCTGCCTGTAGTGCTGTGTTCAGCTCTAGGGTCCTTATTATAAAAAGGATGTGGATCTGTTGGAGCAAGTCCAGAGGAGGCACAAAGAGGGTCAGAGAGCTAGAGAACCTCTGCTATGGAAATGGGCTGAGAGAGCTGAGGATGTTCAGCCTGGAAAAGAGGAGGCTCTGGGGAAACCTTAGAGCCCCTTACAGCACCTAAAGGGGCTCCCAAGAGCTCAAGAAGAACTGCTGGCAGGGGCATGGAGCGACAGGAAAAAGGGGAATGGCTTTCAATTGCCAGAAGGCAGAGTTAGATTAAATACTAAGAAAATATTCTTCAGTGCAAGGATGGTGAGGCCCTGGCACAGCTTGCCTAGGGAAGCTGTGGTTGCCCCATCCCTGGCAATGTTCAAGGCCAGGTTGAACAGGCCTTGGAGCAGCCTGGGATAGTGGAAAATGTCCTTGCCCATGGCAGAGGGGTGGAATTAGATGATCTTTGAGTTCCCTTTTAACCCAAACCGTTTTGTGGTTGTATGATTACATGAACTGCTGAGGTAATTTTCCATCTTCTTATCAATTTTCAGAATTTCTGTTAGCCTTTTCTTTCATGCTGTGGCTTCTTTAAAACAAAATTAAGCAGTCAACTGCAGTTAACATCAGCGACTTTCTGGATTTGGAGAACAGTCTGCAATATTAAATTTCCATAACACTAAAGACTCTGGAGAATGTTAGTACAACTTCTATCTTCCCAGAAGCCCATTTGTGTTGTTCAGTTCTTTGGTTTGTTTTTAAATATTTGAGGTATATCCCTTTCCACCTCTACTTTAAAACATGCTGTGGAACCATCTATCTCAGAAATACCTCCATTGGCAGAGTACAACCTATTGGATATACTTGATTATAGATTAGCTGTTCTTCATTTAAAATAAGGATACAGAAAGATAACATAGGTCTCTTAGTGCTATCTTTCAATTAAAAAATAATCACAGCATGGTATTAAGAAAGTTTTCCTTTTGAGACTTGTTTAATTCATCATTATACATGATTCTTAATTTCAAAAGATATTTTGCTAATTTGTGCAACAAAACAGCAAAGGAAAATATAACTTTATGAAGGCAGAGGAAGACATGACAAAAAATACAACTAAAGGTACAAAATATACAAGCAAAGGTACAAAAAACTAGAGAACAATGTTTCTCATCTCCCTTCTTCCCCTTCCATTGGAAGAAAGTGTGATAATGGGTTTCATGACACATCTGAGCAACCCTCCTTCCAGGTGTGGGCGTGTCTTGGCCCTTCATATGAATTGCTATGACCTTGGAAGGTATTTGAGAAAGCAAGATGAAGATAGGCAGTTCCTACTGCTTTATTATAGCAGTTTTTACATCTGAAACATGGTATTTTGTACTCTGTGGCTGGATTAAAGTCTGTGTTTTTCAATGAGTCTCAGCAATTTAAGACCTTAAGCAGCTGGCAATGTGTAAAATTCTTGATGTGACACTGATAATAAAGTTTTCATATTGCTGCTCATGGAATTGTTGGTACGGTACTCTCACTGTAGCACTGCAGAGCAATTAAGCTGAGAACTTGCTTCTCCACTGACATGGTACTACTCTCAAACTGCCGTATTTTCTGTACCTGACAGGTAGGATTGACTTTAATTTCTTCTTACCGTCTGGTATCTATGATCTTAAGTTAGGTGATGAGGCACGGTAAAGCTCTAACAAAAACAGTGCACATTCTTGCTATGCTGGCATCCAAACTAAGGGATAGAAAAAGGCAGAATATGACCAAACACTGGTATTCACACAAGGAGGTAATGTCAGGCATTCCTGTTGTCCAGGTACTCTATTCCCTGGGAAAGAGAGGTGATGCCAATACGTGGATTGGCTGGTTGGGACAGTAGAGTGCAAGGGTGAGAAAGCAAAGGAAGAAGGCAAGTGCAGAATTACTAGATAGTTTGGTACAGATGTAACTAAACAGATTTATGTCGATGCAAATTTTCATTCCCACAAGAATACATTATCCAGAGGAAATCTGAGTTACAGGTATGTGAGTTCAGTTGTAGACTGGAACAGTATCATGTACACTGCTGTAAATCACATACACAGGCTCATAACTTTTTCAATTATTATCTGCTTTAACTGAGGCATGGAATAGCTAGGCTTTCAGAGGCAAGCCAAATTAAGAGTAGTACCATAGGAGGTGATCTGTCAGTCCTCCACTCCCCTGCTAATACACAAAATCTCAGAAGCACCAATACTAAGAAGCATCCATTCTGAGTGAGAAGGGACACTGTCTTCTCTTGCGCAGATGTAACATGAGCTAATCTTCTCCTACAGAGAGATCTCTCCCTAGAGTGAAAACCAGATTTAAAAGATGGAGCAGTAGGCTCAAATACCTACTTAGTGAAGACCAGTGAAGACCACTGCCAGCTCTAAATCCATTAGAAAGGGACTGTAACCTTGTCTGAAATCTGCCAGCCTGATTTTGTTCCTCTGGGAATTGCTGACCACCATCTGGCATGAATTTAAGCAGAAGCCAGAACCCTTTATTCCCATCACAGTGCCCCTATGCCCACCTCCTGCAGGAACTAGATGTGCCTATTCCTTGTGTATGCCAAGGCAGCTCCTTTTTTCCCTTCTACCATGTACACTGCAATTTCTCATTAGTTAGAAGGATACTAGTATTTAGCAGTTCCTAATTTTCTATTCACTGCTACTGTTGTAAGCACAGAGACTGCTGTTTACACAGTACAATTTCCAAAATACAGCCAAAGCCTTGTGTATTCATATTATATACTCTGTGATTGATATACTTCTCCAAACAGGTCCTCTTTCACAGTTTTAAATGCCAAATGGAACTAGTATTATTTGTAGCTAACTGCTGCTACAATAATTGCCCCCATACAGCAGGTGCCATACATCAGATGCAATGTATGAACTTCCCCTTTTTCCTAATCATCACAAATATCATATTGAAGCATATATATAAGACCTCTATACCTTTCAATACTTTTCAAAGTATTATCACCATTGTATCTTTAGGTAGCTCTGATTTAAATAGAACAGTGAAATGACAGCTAGTTTAATTGTTCAATACCTTTTAGAATTCAATCCACAGTAAGTTAAAATTGCATAAAGACTGTGTAAGTATGTTTAGGTTATTCTAGAATGAGTTACAGCACTCCTTAGAACTATAGACTACGTATGTTCCTACTCCAAGTAGTTTCATGCTCCGGAACTGATTTCAAAGTCAACAGAAATACAACTAGCTTAAACAAATTGTTTCATACAAGTAAGTTCTATCACAAGCAGTAAACACAACAGTAGTGGAAAAAGTGACACATAGACTATGTGAGAAGTAAATGTTTAGATTAACATATTATAAGGTCAAGAAGTTAAGGTGTCTGGGCAGTTACATAATACAAATCACAGCATTTTACCTATTAAATCTTGCAGCTAGATTAATTTAGTGTCTTAAGTCATAGAATCCTAAAACAAAAATAGCTAAGAATTGGAGTTACCATATTGGATTTTAATAATCAGTTTCTTCTAAACATATCTTAATGGAAAACTCACCCCATGATGGAAGACATATAGAAATTCAACTGTAAGTAGAACAATAGGACACCTAAACTATCCCAGTGTAACATATGAGGGAACTTGTTCCAAGTGAGTACAGACATAAGGAAATAGGAATCTTCATATACAGAATGGAGAGTTTAGATGTGTAAATATGACCTTAGAAAGTTACTAATTTTGCAAATACTTTTATAAGTCTCACATGCAAATACTAGTTTCTGTACAGTCTGTAAGTGCACAAAGTGCACACAGAAGATTTGATGGCACCACATGAGCAGACATTTTAAAACTTAATTGGTTTCATATAGATCTGATGTCCAGGAAATTAGATCTGGCTACATCTTAGATAAAGAAACATCTGTTGTATGAATCAGCATTTTCTCTCCTTACTTTTCAGTTTTCAATGACACAATTCATGGAAACAATAATTTAAAATGTAGGTCAAAAATATTTTTCTTTCCTGGTAACTTACATAATATTGTTTAAAATTGAAAAAGAACTCAGTTTTTCATTTCTTCTTACGAAAAAAAACTCAATAACTAACAAATCAGCTTCCAAAGGTTTGAGAATAATTTTTAGTGTTTCTTAAAACATAACATAATTGTTAAGTGTATCTATATTTGGAGTCAGTATATACAGGCTCATGGGAGAATGCAAGCATACTTTTTATGAAGGCATAAATTATAAATACAGGTAAGTATAAATAGTAAGGTTTCGCTGGCATTTGAATACAGACAATAATATGGAATTTTAATAAAAGGATCACAGCCACTAAGAAAGACTGATAGAGCAATCATGTAGCACTTTTTTGTATGCTATTACAGTTAAAGAGGTGTCATGGTTTAAAAGCCCAGCCAGAAGCTAAGCCTTGGGTAGCTGCTTCCTTACTACCCCACCAGTAGGACTGGGGAGGGGATTGAAATGGTAAAGGTCAGAAAACTCATGGGCTGAGATACAGACAGTTTAAGAGAGAAAGCAAAACCCATGCCCACAGGCAAAACAAGGAATCAATCCCCTATTTCCAAGGGACTGCAGTTGTTCTGCCATCTCCAGGAGAGAGGGCCCCATCACATGTAATGGTGACTTGGGAAAAAAAATGTCATCACTCCGAATGTTCTCACTCCTCCTCTTTCTTACCTCTACTTTATATATTGAGCATGATGCCACATGGTCTGAAATACCCTTCCTAGACAGCTGGGGTCACCTGTCCTGGTTGTGTCTCCTCCCAGCCCACATGCACCCACAACTTCCTTGCTGGCATGGGAAGTGTATGAAAAGCGGAAAAGCATGACAGCTTTGCAGGTAGGGAGAAGTTACCCTCTGTAACTGTTTATTTTATACCTGTGGGAGTACAAGGGGAAGAACTGGAATAGGTGGAGCATTCCAGGTTCTTCACTACAGGAAAGCTGCTTTCTTATCACTCCCTCCTATGACAAAAAGACTGAAAATTCCTCTGCTGCTATTAATTTCTGAAATGGGGCAAAACTTTAGAAAGGCAGAAACTGTGCTCAGGCAAAAGAGAGAGGCAGGAAATAAGGAGTGAAAGGGAATGTTTTGTGGTATTTGTATCTATTACAAAAATAACACCTTCACTTTTAATAACTGAAAGCCACTTTATGTGGCTTTTCACCCAAATAATTAGGGTGTTTACCAGCTTTCAAATTCTGTAAAAAACCCTAATTGATTCTCTGACATATCTGTGAAATAGCTTCTTACTTTACTGATGGAGAAAGAATAACCTTGCTCAAATTACTTGCCCAATGCCATAAAAATCAGTGACAAACCCAGCCTGAATACCTGAGCTCCTAATCAGGCCTGGAACATCTGCCTGGAACACCTTCCCCCTTGCCACTGTTCTCACAATATGTACTATTATATTAGCTCAAACTAGGGAACATGCAAATGTTTTCAGGGAATCTAGCCTGACACCATTCTGACACAGCAGGGATGAAGGACTGACTATCCTAATGTAAATTATACCAGGGATTTCAGAATAGAAATATTTGCAGAAGCTTAAGAAGTATAAAAAAAAATATTATCACACTTGCCCCTTCATCCAAAAACATCCATTTATAAAAAAGTTCCACGGAGGCTTGTGGCTGTAGTTTTGAGTAGTCCTGAAGGGAGCAAGGACCTGCACTCAATGATCCTTACAGAAAACTTCCAATCCGAGATATTTCATTATTTTAAAGAGGCAGACAACTTCCAAGGCTTAAAAAAATGACACAAGTTGATGTGTAGAACCTCCAGCACCAAGTAACTCAGGATGGCAACTTTGCTTACCAAGCGAAAAGAAAAGGTGTGTTGGGTGCACACAGAGGTAACAGATCAGCTGATATTACTAGGAGCTCTTTCTCTGCAGAATCCTTTTCAAATTTAAAACTGTTCTCACCAAAATAAACCTCCTGAAAGAGTGCTGTAGACACATTACCCCCTCCCGAGTGAAATTATTAGCAAAGCTGTCCGTCCAATCCCCATGCCCCCACACACATGCTGCTGCACTGGAAGGCACTTAGAAAAGCTTGCCTCATAAAGGGAATCTTTAAAATATTTACACTGCATTTCTATATTTAGGCTTATTGCTACTGCTACAGTGATAAGGTTAAAATTATTTTGTTCAGAAATCTGTGAGGAAAGCAAGAAGCAGTAAAGGGAAAGCCACAGAGAGAGCAACCTACAATATTCCTTGAAACTACAATTTCTTAAAGCAGAAAAACAGTAGTAAATGGGTATATTGCAATGGTATAGACTGAGGGCTAGAGCCAGCTTCTTCTTTCACTGGGACCCTGGGCACAAAACCAGCATAATTCCACATGTCTTAGCAGTGTAAGCTGGAAGCAGAGTTTGCCCTCAGAAGGAAAGATACGAAACAATTTCAGCAGATAAAAAGAGCTTGAGAGCTGTGAAAGTGGGAGCAGTAGTTTGTTTTAGTTGCCTCAGGAAAAATTCACTTTATACTTTTGGGTAATGCAAAGCTTTGAAAACCTGAATGTTTAGATGCTTTTTGAGAACTGTAGAGAAACATGCAAGTGCAAACGTGCTGCTATTTGTAAACTCTTTTAACACGGGGAGGAAAAAATAAAATCTAAAGATATCCACATACTGTACTGCCTGCTAATTGCAATCACATGATGTCTTCTTGATCCCAGAGGTATTTAGGTGTGAATTGAAGCTGATGTACCAAATAAACCCACTTATGAGAGAAAAATGGTTGATGGTGAAGGTAGGTACAGGTTTGCATAAGGTGGGATTTAGAGCTTGCAAGCTTGAGTAACATGACAAGAAATAGAGTTTCAGGGAAGTACAGAGTAAAGTAGACATGGAGTCTCAGTTCTTACAAGGTAAACAGTACCACCAGGATGTATTTTTAAAACTTATTGTTAGAATTGAATCAGAATCATTAAGGTTGGAAAATACCACCAAGATCATCGAGTCTAACCATTAACCTAACACCGACAGGTCCACCATGAAATCATGTCCTCATGCACCATATCCACATGGTTTTTGAATGCTTTCAAAGATGGCAAGTCCACTGTTGCCCCGTGACCCTGTTCCAGTGCTTGACCACCGTTTCAGTTAATTTTTTTCCTAGTTTCCAGTCTAATGCTCCCTTGACAAAAACGTTTCCGCTTGTTCTATCAATACTTGAAGGGAGGGCGTAGTGAGGTGGAGACTAGGGAGATAATGAAGTCATTGTCCGTGGAGGTGTTCAAAAGGCATCTAGATCTGGCGGCTGGATCATACGGATTCAGAATTACGGTGCTCATCTTGGGTTGAACTAGTGAATCTTACCCTACTCCCGCACGTTCGCAGCCCCTCAGCCGTGGAACGAACCCTGTCTCCCTGGCCCGCACAGCCGGCTCCCTCCGCGGCCGCCGTCCCGTACAACCCAGCCGGCGCCGTGCAGCTCGCGCAGGCGCAGAGGTGCCGCGCAAGCGCGGAGCTCCCCGGACGGGCGGCGCTTCCCTGGGGCGGCCGCGGGCCGAGGCAGTCGCGCGGGGCCCTGTGGAGCGGTCCAGCCCCCGCCCAGCCGGGCATTGTTCCCGGCCCATCTCCGCCGGGAAGTTTCAGCCGCGTCCCGGTCCACTGCCTGCCGGGTTGGGGGGGGGCGCGGTGGGGGCAGGGGCCCGGAGCCCCTTTGTCGCCTCCTCCCCGGCGTGAAGCCGCCGGTGAGGCTCAACATGATGGCGGCCGAGGCCACGGGTGAGGAGGGCGGCTCGGGCGCTGTGGCCGGGACGGCGGGAGCCTCCGCGGCCGGGGAGCTGGGGCACTGCTCCGCCTTGTGCCGTAGTCAGGCACCGGAGCCGCAAGGCCCCTTCCTGGTCGGCGGCGGCCCCCCAGGCGGGCCGGATTTGTGCTCAGTTCTGGGGCTGCTGGAGATGGGCGCGGAGCCAGCCCCTTCAGCGTCCGCTGGGGCGGCCGATCCCGGCTTCCCCCCGCTGCCGCCGCCCCCCGCCTTGGCCGGGGTGCTGGGGACAGTGGACGAGGGAGACTCACTGGACGGGCCGGAGTACGAGGAAGAGGAGGTGGCCATTCCGCTCAACGCGCCCCCCACCAATCAGTGAGTACCCACCGACCCCGCCTCAGTCCTTGTGGGGAGTGGGTACTGCGCCGCTGGGAAGACCCCACCGTTAGCCGGGAAGAGTGTGTGTCAAGCTCGGCTGAAAGTCTCGCAGGAGTTTTGCGTCCCACCCTTTCACCTTCCCTCCCTCCTCCGGTTCCGTTCCACCAGGAAGTTTGTTTTACGGGAACACTGCCCGGGGTCTGTGGAGCGCAGCCCACCCGCAAGTCGGGAGAGTGAGTGGCGGCAGCAGGGAGGTCGGACTCCTTCCCCTTCACGGGGAGCTGGTCCTCCGGTACTCAGTGGTATCAGCTTACGGGAAAAAGGCGGCTGAGTTAGTTTTTTGCAAGTTTTAATAGCAGTACTGCAGAGGCTGCCAGGAAGAGTGAGCTATTCTGTTTGTCGTTTAAACTACCTGTTGGGGAGACTTTTCCAGTCACTGGTAGCCCCTTCACGGTAGAGTCATAAACTTAATTTCTGTAAATAGGGTAAAAAAACTTATCCATGGCATTAAAGGCTTTATTTACCATGTCATCATTTTGTTTTGCATTGCTTTCTGCTGGGAAAAAAAAAAAAGAAGAAGGTAACTTTTTTCCATTTCATATAGAAACAGCCAAAGTAATGCCCACTTGTTGGATCTTTTTAAAAATTCAGGCAGTCTTGAATCATGGATTAAAAAGGAATTGAAATAATTTCCAATTTTAAAAGTGTTAACAGAGGGGTATTTTTATATATGTTTTAACTGTCTTGCTGCTCAGCCAGTTTAAACTTATTCGAGAGAGGAGACATTTGGATTAATCTGTAAACTTATAGTTAGGTTTTACTGTAATTATCTGTACATCAGGTTAATTTGGATTCCTTCTGTGCTGGTACTAGAAAGAATCTTCCACTAGAGGCAGACTAGTTCTTTGTTTAAGTTGTGTGAAATATAAGATCAGATAATATTATATGGAGTCCATGTAATTAGTGAGTTCTCTTTATACAACCTTTGGATTTCACTGTAGAAAATCTGCAGGTTTACTCAAAGCACTTCCAAGATGTGTGTTAGACTAGAAAATAAACCTTTTCTTTCATATCCTTATCATATTCTCCCCAAAATGAAATGGCTTCAGAGGCTTGTATTTTTTCATTAGTATAATTTCTATAAATATGTTGTTCTTGTCGTTCTTGCATATAGTAGATAATTTAGGGAGTAACATACAGTTGTATTTAAAGAGATATATATATATATATATAGATAGGTCAGAAAGTTAACTAAAATTTGTGTGAAATTTTGTGTTCGTTCTTTATAGTCTGTCATAACTTGACTGACAGAGATAACTTTGGCATTATGTTACATACTCTTACCATTTCAGAAGCCATTGTCATTTTAAGTAGGACATAAAATTATAATTGCCTCTATAGCAAGCTTCTCTGAACTTGTTTCCAGATTAAAAAAACAAGCCCAAAGCAAACAAAAAAGCTCAGACACAAACCAGATACAATATGAGTTCCTAGTCTTCCAATTTTTAGGCCATAAAATATTACAAATGCATTTTTAAACATGAGTATGCTTTTAAATAGTGTAAAGTTGGCATTCTGGCTTTCATAGTAACTAATACAAAGAGATGTGAAATGAACTGCCTGCAGGTTCTGCACTTCCCGTAAGGGTGTTGTAAATATAGTTTGCTCAGGGAGATCGGGGGAATGTTTCTTCTTTTAGTGTGTATTATTTAATTTTCAAGCAGTGGGAGGATACTAGCATATAAGACCTTCTCTTTATTCACAAACTCAGAATCCCCCAGTAGGGTTGATTTTTAATCTTTGATCTGGCGTGAAGCTAACTTGAGGCTTGTCTATTCAGTGTGTGTGTGTGTGTGCATTTTCATTTTTATGGAGCACAGCAGTGGTATGTTTATGTTGCAACTAAATGCTATGTGGGATGCACAGGATACTAGGGAATAAAGTGGGCAACTCTGTGGTTGTTTAGGTCATTTTTTCCCTTGCTTTCTACCCCATTTGCAGACCTCAGTGACAGAGGCTCAAAGAGTATAAGGAAGTGCCTTTGGATTTAATGAATGAATGAATGAATGCTGATTATTTAATGTATTTGATTTAAAATCTTAGTTGACAAAATTATTTTATATTCTATTAATGTGGCATGGGCTGTTTCAGTATTGCAGCAAAACTGGCATTTTCATGACGTGTTTTTTGAGCAGTGCTTATCAGTTTGAAATGGAAATCAGTTGAAATCTGAAAGTGATCAACCACACAAAATGAAATCGGCTGTCAAAATACTGTCTGGTCAAAACAAGTCTTGCCCAAAGCAGATATATTCTTACAGTCACTCTTGGAGTTTGTTCAGGCAACATAATAAGAAAAAGCACTGAAAATGAAGACAGGTAGAGAAATACTAAATAAGAATGGATTCCATTAAAGTAGATAATTTCCCTGATCACAGAGTGAGGTTCTAGTGTCTTCACATGAATATTCAAGGTGGCAAGCTGAGAGTTCTGCATTTGTTTCAGTAAATCAGGAATTTTTTTTTCTGAATAATTGGAGAAGGCTTATTTCCAGACTAATGAATTTATCTGTTGCACTGTAAATTCTGAGGAAATAATGTCGATGTGTTCAGTTAGGTACTGTATAAAGAAAATGAAATGTGATGTCAATAGATTTTAATGTATGAGGTTTCTTTGTTTGGTAGTTAATGTAGTTAGCATAGAATATTGTCCTTTTTAGATAATGATTATCTTCATTAGTTCCTGTTTTGCATGGAAGACAACACCTTATTTTTCAAAAGTTGGTGGGTAGTGTACTCTGGGCTGCTTCTGGTTGGATGTGTGGTGTTAGAAGTACTGTCTTAAATGAGTGGTTAAACACAGTGAAACAACATTGTACCTAACCTGCTACAGGAAATGAAGCAATTATAAACGGAGTGTTTTAGTTCATATGTAAGTGAAAAATTCAGATTAGTAAAACTAGAAGTCGGACAGCATTTGAAGCCAGAAGCTTGAGGATAATTTTTCAGTAGTTTAATCAATATTTCTAGTTAACATTAGATAATGTAATTTTGTTTAAACGCTAACTAGAGTCTCTTGACCTGCTCTTTATTTAGTTTTTTTTTTTGTGTCATTGATTGAGTCCCATAATACCAGTGTGGGACTTTGGCAGTTCATTTTCTAGCCTACCCCATTAAGAAGTGTAATACTGTATTGTGGTTTTTCAAGCTTTTTTGTCTATATGTTCTGTGGTTGTGAAGGGAAGACAAACACATTTTCTAGTGAGGGCTTAGGTCTCTTCAGAATAGGACTCCATATTTTGGTTCAAGCATAAATTTGTAAAATTCCCATAGTAGTTTTCCAGTTTCTTTCATATCTTTTTCCCCAAAAAATAAGTGTCTTGTAGTATGTCTTGCTGGTGGGCTGCCGTGCTGCTGCGTCGAGTGCACTTCATTCCCCCGAGAGCTGGGGGGGGGGGGGCGGCCGCGGCTAGCTTGGAGCACAGCAGCACCTAGCAGCTGGGGGCACTACCCGGATTTGTCAGGGACGTCTGGGCAGCGCCTTCGACAGAAGCAACAGTATCGAGAGGAGCAGCAAGGCGGAGAAGCCAGAGAGAAAAGAGGGTCTTAACTCGCCTGGTGCAGTCCAGAGTTTTAATGTATCATTGTCTCCAGGGAATCCAGGCGGGAAAAGGCAAGGACAATGGGCAACGGCAGTATATAAAGGGGTGTACAAGAACCAATGGGGGAAACTGAGGAGGAGAATTGAACATAACTGACACGGGTGGCAACAAGTGATACACGAACCAGGGAGGGGCTCGGGGCACCTGCCCAATCACTCCCTAGGGAAGGGAGAAGTTTCTGGAAGGATGGGGGGGGGGGGGCCGGGAGATGGACAGGGCCTGAGAGGAGGGGAAAATGTAACGAAAGGGGCAGTTGCTAGCGGAACGGGGGTAGAGACAAGGGCTTGGCAGCGTACCCAGACAGGGAGGATACCATTTGAGGGAAAGGGGGAACCAGGACTGAACCATCAACATAAGTATGGGGTTGTAACTGGGGGAAACATTACAAAAGGGGAGAACAATACAAAACAGGGGAGATAACTCAATTGGGAACCGAACACGCACCACAACACTGGTGGGCATAGTAGAAGGGTGGAGAAGTCATCTTGTTTTAACACAGTCAGTCTTGTGTGCTGCACATAAGTATTGCAGGGTTGATGCCTCAGTGTCCCTACAGAGTATGGTCAGTACTAGTACTAAGATGTTCAGTGCTTGACAGAGTTTATACACTTGACCTGCTTTATATACTTTTATGCATTATCTAAAGACTGAAGGTGGTCTTATATAAAATACCTGTTCTGTCAGTCTTGTTAGTGATAGAGCAGAAAAAGATTTCTGTTATTAAATTTATATTTATTCTGTTATATTTATAATATATATAAAATATAAAACAGAATATATATTCTGTTATTTAACTTAAATTTATGTTATATTTACAATAAATAAATATGTAATATATATAATATATTTAAATGTTATTATCTTTTAATAATATTTAGTGCTGAAGGTGGTGAGGAGTAATCAGCATGGATTTATAATAGGAAAACTGTGCTTAACCAACATAAGAGCCTTCTTTGATGTAGCCATTGACTTGGGGGAGAAGGGGAGAGTAGTAAGCCTTTGGTAAGCCGTTAGTAAGGCTTTTGACACTGTCTTCCATAGTCTTCTTACAGAGAGTTGCTTAGGTAAAAGGACATGAGGTGCATTGAAGACCGGTGGAATGACTGGGAAGATAACAGGATGATCTGCAGCTCAGAGTCCAGTTAGAGGCAAATTACTGGGGGTATTCCCTAGGGTGCCTTCAGGGACCAGTACTGTGTCCTGCTTGGACAGAGTGCATGCACCCTTAGCAAGTTCACAGATAATGCAAAACTGAAAGAGGAGCAGCTGAAACACCAGGTAGTTGTGCTGACATCTAGAGTGATGTGAACAGGCTGGAGAATTGGGCTGCGGGAGATCTTGTGTAGTTAGACAAAGGAAACACAGAGCTCTGGCACTAGGGATTAGTAAGCCTAAGCATGTGGTGGGGCAAAACAGCTGGAAAGCAGCTCTGCAGAGAAGCATGTGGGTGTGAGGATGTGAACAAAGCCAGCAGCGTGCCTGTGTGGCAAAACTTCACACTTGCTTTTCCCATATGTGAAAAGGAAATACATAAATAAAGATTTGGTTGTACAGTGTGACATGCTTCCACATGTAATAGCAGCTGCCTCCTTCCATATAGTAAATTCACCATCTACTACCTTTCTGTGAATGGCTTGTTTCTTGCCCAGGTCTTGTGGTGTTTGGGCCGTGCTGGGGGCCAGAAGCTGTATAGCTCTACTGTGAACTTGCTAAATGCATCCCTTCTGACAGTAGAAAGGGCTAGCTGGGCCTAATAGAGCTGGTGTGACTACCCATCATCTTCCGTGGAGCATGGGAAAATATAGGAATCTCTTGTTTGTGTGTGGACCAGAGGTCGCAGCTCTATCTGCAGTGCAGCTCATTCCATGCAGTTCATGACTTGACATATAGTTGTCAGCCACTCAGCGTAGTGGTGGTTATAGGCACCATTATTCTGTGTTCCTGTGTGTTGCTTGTGTGGATATAGAGGCTCTTTATGATGTTGTGTCTTTGTTTTGTCTACATGCTGTAATTAAATTGTGATAGAGTTTTGAAAATGCTGCTTTTGAAATAAACTGGCAGATGGGAGTGTTTTCCTGCAGAGTTTTGACAGTTTTCTGAAACATGGAAGCCTTTTACTGGTATTCTCTTAGAAGCAAAATAAAGAACAATAACACAAGTTTCTTAAAGCAGGCAAGTTAAACAGGTAGTCACAGAAAAAAGCACCTGAATTGCAATCTATAACTGATATAACATTTTATAGTTAAATCGTTTTATAACATGTGCTTGCAAGGCTACTCTCTTTCAATGGATGTAGTAACGGCAACTGCATTGTTAGAGTACGAGCTGTAATTCAAAATGTCATTGAATTATATTTGCTCAAAACACAATGAAAGGAGTGGATTGTCAGCATTTAAAAAATGCTAAGGTCATTTTAGAAATACAGTAGTGTTCCTAGGTAGAATCAGGCAAACAAGCAGAGATGACTGATGAGAAATTCGAGGGACCTTGTCTTTGGCAACGATGGAAGATGTACATCTAAGTAGTAGTGAGTTAGAGTTTTGAGTGTAAGCATTTGTAAGTCACAATCATTTGGCAACTTATTTATGATAATCTAAACAGGTTTTTAATGTGATACCTTCCCATCCAAACTTTTATTCCTTTTATGAGACTTAAGTACACCATACATAGTAATTCCTTTTGCATCCATTAAGAATCTCTATGCTTGGCGTTGCTTTGGACTGAAAACAAGAAACTTGAAACTGTTTTGATTGCAAAATATTTAAGTTGTAAATCTTGACGTAGAAGCTCAGAGGGAGAGGTGGTTGCCTGTGATGTATTTTTGCAGAAATACTCTGGCTTCATTCAGCTATCTGATTGGAGCTTAAAACCAAAGGATCTAGGGGTTATTTTATTTCATTTCAGAAGTGATGGTAGCCTGTTAATATCCTTCCAGAGTGTTCTGCATTCTATTCTCTGATGAAATTAGGAGTACGGCTAGTTCTGTAGTTTACTCATTTCTGTTGTACTTTCTTTGGATAGCACTGACTGTTGGATGGATCTTCCTTTGTAATGCAGCATAAGAGATTCTAAAATCTTTCATTAGTACTGCAGTTTTGTAAAACAGTGTTTACTGTCAAAGTCCTTGAAGATTATGATGGGAAGTTGCAGCATGTATCTTTCTATAATACTGAAAACTGGTGATAGCAGGATGGGTTAAAAGTCATTGATTCTGATGGCGATGTTTTTCAGTGCTACTAGATTGTATATGATGAGAATAAGTGTTTTTATATATTGAAACTGCTCTTTGAAAAAATGCAGTTATTTCTTGACAACCATTTTGCATACTCTAAAGATATTATACAAGTTGGCACTTAAGTGTGTATCCTATCTTTTTTAAGATGTGTAAAAACTACAGAGGTTTCCTGAGGATATCACTTGAGCTGTTTTCTCATATCATTGCTCAATATTGACTGCTTTACTGTCATGTGTATTAAATTTAGTGTTAATATTTATTTCCGTGGCTAGTACTATAGAGTAATTTGGTACATTACACTAGTGCAGAATGAACTGTAAAATACAGTGGGGTTTTTTTGCCATCAGAAGTTAACATTTTATATGTGGGCTCAGTGACACTGAATTTAATTGCAGAAGCTAACTTAATATTTTTATTTCAGAAAACAAACATTTCCTTAAATGCTTTACCAGGTAATAAATGTCAAGTGTCTTCTGGTACACTTGATATAAAAGTGTTGAATGGAACAAAATATATAGCCTGTTCAATGTTAGGGGATGTGATCTCCAATATGTGGCATATACCAATATACATATACATATACATACATACATACATACATACATACATACATACATACATATATATTCATATATATATATATATATATTGCCATCACCAGCAAGGAGGGTGTCTTTTTTGTTGGAGGCTTCTGGACTGGGAATTGGGGCACCTAAATTTGTGCCATTGTTGTTAGAAATCCTGGTCCCTTGCAGAAAAATCCTTTTATTTGCATATGATCCTGCCTTTCTGTTTATTCTGTAAAATTATTTTTTTTTTTGTAATTTGCATTCTTATTGAGACTCCCACTTCTTCATTTTGAAATTGTGCCTTTCTTTAAATTTGGCATTTTAATGCAGTGTATCTCTCAATAGAACTAAGATTATTTTCCTCAAGTGGGTAATAAATAGGAACAAATAAAAGCTCAATGAACCTGTTATCAGTCTAAAATAGATTCCATGAAATGGTATGTTGGTTTCTTCATCAGGGAAGTTTCTTGGGTCTCAGAGGAGTTATATACTTTATTAAAGTCAGTCTATCCAGGAAAGCAATGCCCAGTTGTGATGTGTTGGGAGCAAACTCACTCAGGTGTCAGCTGTGCTGTGCATACTGACACATAAAATATTTAATTCCACTTACTTGATAATCAACTGTCTTCGTTTTGATTCATTTCCTAGAAGACCTTCCTCATCGGGAAGGCATGTGACTGTCTTTGAACAACAGATTTCTGTTCATGAATGAAGCTGCTTTGCTCTGGAATGGAATGACACTGGTTCTTGCTAATATAACTAGGTCTGCAGCAGTTGCAAGTTTTAAATGTTGTACAGACACAACAGTGCTTCTGCTGATTTAGCTTGTTTTGATCAGGGTGAGGAAGAGAAGCAAAGGGGAGCAATACTAGCAAACAGCCAGTTTTGTCAGGTTGAACAGTATTTATGCTTGTGCTGCTCCTACTGGTGAAATGATGTTTTTTGGTTTGATTTACCAAGGTTTTGTTCGGATAAAAGCTCTCAAAGCTTTTGTTTCCATTTTGTAGAAAAACAATTGCTTTTGTTCAGATTTTATCAACAGGTCAGCTTTTGATTTTTTTTATGGAAGCTGTATGCTGTGAAATATTTGATATTTTTGCATATATTAGTTCAAGAGATCATTTACATAGCTTCTAAATTGCATGTTTGTGAATCTTACAAAACTGTCTGAACTGTTAGAACTAAATGGTATGTGATCTGAAGTGGTGAAAGATGTTAATTGTCTAAAACACTGGCTGTTTTGAAGCTGACAATTTCTGAGTGTAGAAATTAAAGGTTTAATCAGGCAAAATTAGGTGGAGGAGCTAATGAATTATTGCAATATATAGCTGTGGAACATGCTGTGGCTTGGTGAAGGTAATGAGAGCAATAGCTGTCTTTGAAAACTGCTCTCTATCACTACTTTTTTAAAAAGAAAAAGTTATTCTTAATCATTTGAAGTAGAACAAGAGTTCTGACAAAGGTTGTACAAATAAACTGAGAAAGGTGATTGAATGCTTGAATAGCAGCAGTAGATTAAAGATTTCCTTTGTCATATTTTGCAGTCTGGTATTTTGCCATGTATCAGCACTCACTTTTGATTGAGAGACTGCACATTGTGATTAGAAAAGGTGATTTTGGGGCTGGATGGTGGCCTGGTGACTGCTGTCCAGTTCTTTACTGGCTTTGCTGTAGCAACATCACTGTCAGCTGAGGAACAGTCTGATAGAATTCACTTCTCTGTTTGTGCTTTTGAAATACTGAGCCTGAACTGACATCTTTGTAGTTTTAAAATACAATAGTCCTCCAAGTCTGGTCAGTCACCTCAGTTTCTAGTTTTTTAAAGTAAGCAAATTAGGGAGGAGATAAAAACTATGGTATGTGTAGAGTCTCTGCCTCTTAGGGTTATACCTTAGGAAAAGTAGGTTGTCTGAAAAACTCTGCTGTGTTAAAAATACTGTTTATTGGAAATGAGTCAACTGGGAGATTGAACTTGTAACAAGTTCATGGACAAAGTTTTGGAGTTATATGGGTTTTGACTCAAAGATTTTCTTCCTTTCTTGGGTCTATTTTCTGAAAGTAAACAAAACCCTTAAGTTCTTAGGATGCCCATTGTTACTCTTTTTTCAGGTGGTATCATGGAAAACTTGACAGAACAATTGCAGAAGAACGTCTTCGACAAGCAGGAAAACCTGGAAGTTATCTTATTCGAGAGAGTGATCGGAGACCAGGTTCATTTGTGCTTTCATTCCTTAGTAAAACAAATGTCAATCATTTTAGGTGAGAATTAAGTGTTTTATTTTGAATACTATGATCTATCTACTTTTTGTTTCAGAACACAATAAAGTGAACAATGATTGCATTCTAATGCAATATTTTTGACTCTTAGTGCTTTCATTGTACAGCTTTTTTCTTGTATTTGATTGTTTTAAATTATGCTACTTTAAAATTACTTTGTAGGGTGAAGAACCGAAGTGTGAGGAAACCAAAAATATCTGGATAGAGAAGCTTGCCTAAGTGGTTTGAATAGACTTAAAGCACCATGCAGGTTTCATTAGTCAGTGAAGGAGATTGGTTTGTGTCTGTTCCATAGTAATCATTGTAGTTATCACAGTTAAAGTGCTAGCACATCTGGTTGCTTCCTTTATTTTGAGGGCAAAAAACCCACCCAAAACAAACACCTCCCCACAACAAACAAAAAAAATCCAGGCAAACAAAAAAAAGCCGGAAAAAAATTCCAAAGCAAAAAACACCAATAGATTATATGTTTGGTAATTGAAAGATTTGTTGGAAACAGCTTTCAGCATATGTCCTGAGCATTATTTTCTGACTTCTGTTGCAGTGCTATATGCTTATGAGCTTGGACTTAATATCTAAAGATTCATCTTTGTATGCATTTTAAACATTACTTCTTGAGAGAAACAACTTAATTCAAATTATGCATTAACTACTGAAATGGTTATGTGAGCTTTTTACCATTAGATATAAAATTTTTTAATTGAGTTTCAGGAGATAGTTTAATTCCAAAGTATTTTTGTAATATGGATGCTAAACTAACTGTAACAAAATTACTAATTTTTGATGGTGTTTGTTTTCTGCATTGTATAGTTTTGAAGTGTAGTAATTTTTTGTTAAATTACTTTGCTAATTAGTTCATGTTATGTCTATTGTAAAAGATGTATGTTGTGCATGATACAAGTAATAATACTGTTGTGTAGTCGTGCATTATTTCAGTTTTCCAGGATGTTCACACTTTTTTTTAAATTTCCTTTAGTTCTGACAAATGTACTGTCTTTTTCTGTGAATCAGCACTTTCTTTAGATATAAAACTGGTGGTTCATAAAATATATGTATGAATATTTTTGATAAGATATTCATTAGGTTTATTTACATGTTTACAAACAGTCTAATACTGCATTTTGCTGAATATAGGCACTGTTTTAAGAATTAAACATGATGCTAATCTTCTTTTCTTCAAAAAAAAATTGGTGGCAATATTTTTTCTAATGTCAAGCTTCTGGTTTTTTATTAATAGGATTATTGCCATGTGTGGAGATTATTACATTGGTGGGCGTCGCTTTGCTTCACTCTCAGACCTGATCGGTTATTACAGTCATGTGTCCTGCCTGCTGAAAGGGGAAAAGCTCTTATTTCCAGTAGCACCTCCAGAGGCAAGTAAAAAAAAATTTCTGAAGACTAACTTACTGAAATGTTTGTAACTTTAATCACTATTCAAAATTTTCTTCGGGAAAAAAATTCTAGAAAGTTTCCTGTTGTTTTTAATAGGCATACGTGGAATTATAGGCAGTATAAAAATGCATTTTTACTGATACAAAGAAATGATGAAAAAAATTTGCTATGTAATAAAAATACATAATGAAGAAGATAGAGTTTGAGGAAGATATTGCAGTTATTGCACGATGTAGTAACATCATTTTAAGTAGACAGAGAAAGACAAGACAATACTGAGTTCTTGTAATAAAGAGCACTGTTACAGTGTAACCTTCACTGTTTTGTCACATTTTGGATATCTAACAATAGTTTCAAAATGCATCCTGTAGAAAACCAAGGTTTCTTTCACATGCCCATCCTTAAAACAACAAAAGTAGTTAAAATGAAAAAAAAAACACTGCAAAATATTCGGTGTACCAAAACCTGAATAAAGATGTTTTTGAATGTTAAAATTTGGGATGTTATTTCACTTATTATAAGTAAAAAAAATTACTAAATTTAAAGTAAGTGCTCTTAGTCAACAAGTTACACATTTCTAGCTGACAGTAGTTTTGAGCTTTGAAAATAAAAAAATAGCCAGGCAGATATAAGTGGTGTTCTTTGCCTCAGAATAGCATAAGACTGGGGAGAAAGATTCTACAGTATAGAATATACAGTACAGTGTATAGAGAAAAAAACATTGCTCTTTTTTAAACTGTAGCCTGTGGAAGACAGAAGGAGAGTTCGAGCAATTCTACCTTACACCAAAGTGCCAGAAACTGATGAAATAAGGTATGTTTGAGTAACAGTAGTAGCTGTGAAATTCTCAAGAGTATTCATAAATAGTAGTAATTTAGGTAGGTGTTCACATGCAAGTATTTTCCAGTTGCATCTTCAACTTGCCACAATTAAATTAACAGATGATATCTCTCTGTTCTTTGGTTGGAAATAAGAATAAGACATTTTGTTCTTGGTATATTTGTTTGTATTAATTGAATGGAAGGTACATAACAGTACATAGAATTAAAATGTTTCAATTTTGAAATATGTTTTCTAAAGCCCTAGATTTTTTACTAAAGGATAAATTTATGTGTCAAAGAATTCTGTATGGAAGTGCCTTACCTGAGCACGTGAAAGAAATGAGCTAGGCTTTTTTCTGAACTGCCAAAGAACTATTACAGGTGTAGCTGAGGGAGACAATTCGGATCACTAGAAAGAGAAAGTAGGCCTTAACTACTTACAAATTTAAGAATGGAAGAAATGAGTCTTTCAATAGAAGACCATTTTCTAGCTAGTTGGGATTGATACTGCTTTCTTGAGATAATTTTTTCCAGATGAAAAAATAGGAAGATTTGAAATTGATTTGTGGTAATTTCTAATCTCTCTAATGATTCAGATTTCATAAGCTGATGTAATACACCAGTTGAATTGGGAATTTTCTTAGGTTTAAGATTATTATCTTAAAATGTAGAGAAAAGTATGAGAGGTTTTTATCCTCATTTGGATGGAAATTTATTCCAGGACTCACAGTGCAATCTGATCCTTTAAAGGGTGATATGAGGATGTTTATTTTTGTTATTATGTGATTTACTAAGGTGATAGACTGCAAAGGGGCTCTCTAGTGGCACATTGCAACTAAGGCTTCCTACTCTGTGTGAAAACAGCAAACAAAAAGACTCCTTTACATGTCTTATTGCACCTATCAGCTTAAGAGGAAATAGCATTTTATTGCTTGCTATCATAACAAAAATTATGGGCAATTAAACCTTTTCTTCCTCTTTTAGGATAGGAAAAAAAGTTGAGTTGTTGTTTGCTGAAATGCAAAGTTGGTATTTCTGTTTGATGTCTATATGGCTAAAATAGTTCTGTTCATGGCATAGCTGAGACCAGAGTTCTCAGATTTGTTCTAGATTGAATTAATATGCTCTTGAAGAAATTATGTATTTCAGAGAATATTGACTTAGAATTTTAATATCATAGTAAATATTTCTTAAGTTTGAAGTATTACTGAGTTAATTTCAACATGTCTTCCATGCAGTAACTATGCAGTGACTGACGGTGCTTTTGTTGTTTATCACCTGTTAAAGCTGAATAGCAGATGAATTTATTCTCTGTTTTCAACAGTGGTTTGTTGTGTTTTAGTTTTTCTGTTAGCCTACTTAAATGAGAGGCGTGCCATAGATATTTGCTGTGAAATTTTGAAATGGTGGTTAATGAGCTTCTCTCTTTATTGTTTTTCTTGTACCTTTATGCATCGTGAAACATGGTCAGAAATTCTGTGCTGCAGTGAAAGGTTTTCATGTGACCTGAGTGTGTGTTCTTAACATTTAAGGAGTAACTTACACTAGTCTTTCAGAAATTAAAACTCCTTAGACCAGGTGCTAGGTCCTGCACTTTGGCCCCAATAAACCCTCTGCAGAGCTAGAAAGCTGCCCAGCGGTAATGGACCTGGGGGTGCTGGCCAGCAGCTGGCTGAAGATGAACCAGCTGTGCCCCGGTGGCCAAGAGAGTCAATGGCATCCTGGCTTGGATCAGCAGTGGTGTAGCCAGTAGGACTAAGAAAGTGATTCTTTCCCTTTGCTTAACACCGGTGAGGCCAAACCTTGAGTACTATGTCCAGTTCTGGGCCATTCAAATCAGGAAAGACATGGAGGTCCTGGAGTGTGTCCAGTGAAGGGTAATGGAACTTGGTAAAGTGTCTGGAGTACGAGTCCTGTTAGAATGGCTCAGGGCCTCAGTCTGGAGAAAAGGAGTCTCAAGGAAGATCTCATTGCTCTCTACAACTCCCTGAAAGAAGCATGTAGCCAAGTAGGGTTCAGTCTCTTCTGCCAGGCAACCAGTGGTAGGATAAGAGGACATAATCTTAAATTCCCCTTTAGTCTACAGGGTGGCTTTAGGTTGCATATTAGGGGAAAATTTTTCACAGAAGGGCTGATTAGACATTGAAATGCTGCAAATGGATGTGGTGGAATAACTGTCTTGGAAGGTGTTTATGGAAAGACTAGATCTTGCAGTTAGTGCCCCTGTCTGGTTGATATGTGGTATTTGGTAGTAGGTTGGACTCAATAATATCAGAAGTAATTTCCAAGCTGTTTGATTCTGTGATTCTCTGATTCTGCATGTTAATGCTTCTTATGCTTGTAGCTAATTGCATGGCATCTCTGGTAACTGCTCTGTATTCTCTTTGCATCACTTGTCTTCATATGTGAGAACATAATGAATAGGTATTCCACAGCTTACATTATGCAAAGTAATTTTTCAATGAAAGGAATATTATTTTCTTATGGACTGCTAAGGGTTATTTTACTTGTTGCGTATTTGATCTCTCTTGATAAAAGAACAGTATTACTGTATTTTAATATTGATGTGTTATTTTTGTTTTATACATTAGCACACTTTGAAGTTGACAGAACTAAAGTATATATTAGATACTAAACATAAATCAAAAGATGAAAACCTGTATATAGTAGCCACTTAAACGTGAGGAAAAATACATGTGTTTGGAATATCAGTTCCCACATTTTTTACAAATAGGTTTTTCCCAAATATTTTATAGAAATTATACTCAAGAATTCATTGTGTTCATTAAACGTTATATTATGATTGTATCTCTGATTTAAATCTTGCTGTAACCCTCTTCAGTTTCCTTAAAGGAGACATGTTTATTGTCCATAATGAATTGGAAGATGGCTGGATGTGGGTTACAAACCTACGGACAGATGAACAAGGTCTTATTGTGGAAGACCTGGTAGAAGAAGTGGTAAGTAATTTTTGTATTCAAATTTCTTGAATGAATGGGATTTTTTTATAAAATAATACTGAACAAAAACTAGTGACATTTAATTGCCTGTTTTCTAATTCTGTACTTTTCTGAACCTTATAAATTCATCTAGTAGTACTAAAAAACGAAATCCTGTCACCATAGTTTATTATCAAAAAATGTTGATTCATGTGTTGTCCAAAGATAATGAAATGGTACTGTAAATTTACTAGGCAATTTCCCTAAAATCTTCTGTCCTGGTGAAGAATCATTCAGTTGCATTTCTTTCTTGCAATTGCCATCAAATGTTCACTAACTCAACAGAATGTAATTTTGCATTGTGGTAGGTCTTTCTCTTTATTCTAGGATGAAATTTGGATTAAAAATTTATTGGTGAGAAGAAAAAAAAGAAAAAAAAACATTCTTTTATAATATCTTTTTGCACAGTATGTATGTTTGGCCAGTAGCAGTGTTACTTGAGATGCTTCTCATAGATGACCTGTGTCAGGATGTGAATAGCTAAGCTGAAGTGACAACACTAGACTGTTGAACTGTAGACTGGTAGGTCAGTTGTAATTTAACTTTAGGAAGACTGAGAAGGTTGAAACTTTCTAAAAAGTTACCACCTCTAAAGGACTTGGATCATGAATGAAGTAATCATCAGAAATAACATTTCTTGCTGAATTTTCACCTAATGAATGAAGAGGTAACCTTTTCATAGAGCTGCAGTAAGTCTTTTAGGTAAAAAATGCCTCAGATGTCTAAATGTAATTTTTTTTCTACAGAAGATCTAAACTTATGACTTTTTTTTTTTTTTAAATTGAGTTGTACTGTTGTCATTCACTTAATATGTTAATTTTCTCATAGGGAAGAGAAGAAGATCCCCATGAAGGCAAAATGTAAGGGTTTTTGTTTTGTTTTTGAAAGC
This sequence comes from Serinus canaria, assembly GCF_022539315.1. Classification (NCBI taxonomy): domain Eukaryota; kingdom Metazoa; phylum Chordata; class Aves; order Passeriformes; family Fringillidae; genus Serinus; species Serinus canaria. The sequence goes on from NC_066343.1 coordinate 201,530, forward strand.
AATCCTATCTGGCAAGTTCCACTGTGAGATTTCTAAGTTTTTGAGAAAGTGACCAAAGAGATGTATTTTTTAATCTCAAGACTTCTTTATGTACTAGCTGTTGCAGATGCAGGGATAATTAATGTGAAAAAGTCCTGTATTGGACTTTTGGTAGAATTACCATCTCTGGAGGGATTTAGAAGTTGTGAAGATGTGGCACTTGGGGACATTGGTTTAGTGATGGCCTTGGCAGCGCTATGTTAAGGATTGGACATGATGATCTTAATGGTATTTTCCAATGCAAAGGATTCTTGTTTGTACAATTCTGTGATTCTTATAATGCTTAAAGTTTGAAGAAAAAGTCACAAGACTGTAAGTTTCCTACTTGCTTAGATACTTAATTTTTTTTTTAAATTCAGCTTAGAATCAGCAGTGTTGATATGTCAGTCTGTTAGTAGATTACATTCACAAGTGAGGATGAGTGGCACATAGTTGTGAAAAATGTCTAGTGCTTTGATGACTTATCTGATGTACTCATTTGTTTGTGATATTTGTGCTTCCTGTTTTTTGGCTGTTTCCCACTTTTCAAGAGGCTCGTGTCAGAAGGAGGCATTTTAGTGGTCTGTTTGGTTTACTGTGTTCTGCTAGTCAATTTGGCAGTATGGATGTCTTCAAATGTGGAAATTTCATATTTGGAAAGTAGCTTGTAGGGGATATGTGGAGCTTTGATTGTGTCTTTCAGCTGTTGTTTACCTTTCAAAGGAATCCATATTAGTATCTGAAGGTATATATAAAGAAAGCCAGAAATTGGGGTCTTTTTTAATGAAAGCACTGTATCTTTAGCATTCCTTTAAATAAAAACTATTAAGTTGCAGCATGTCAAGCTTTTCTTAATAGTGGTAATTATCATGCCAAAAGTAGGCAGAGGCTGTGAACTTTTGTGGGGTACTACTCTGAGACAAGACTCTGGGAAAGTACAAGGTGTGAGATCAAAGCAGTTTATATTCATTAATCTAAAAGCTAGATTTTATTTCCACGGTTCTGGCAATTTGAGTTTGAGGTTTTCTGTGCATAACTTCTTGTTTGAGCTTCAGATTTCATTGTTCTAGTACATTGCTGTATGATTTCAAATAATGCCTATCAAATTATCTACTTTTTGGACAATTCATATCAATCTCTGAACTCACTTGTATTTGAACATCAGCTCAAAGTGTTTTATTGAAGTAATTTATTTATATACCTATTAGTGTTAGTGTTTTCATGTTGTTGGGAGGAGGGAATCATTAAGTAGTGTGGACATTGATTGTCTCATCTATATATATTGGCTCTTTTAAAATAAAGATTAATTCATCAGTGCCAGAGCCTTGGATGTCAGCATAACCAAGAGAGCTGGTAGTCTTGTTTTCTAATTTTTGTCTTCATCTTTGTTAAGATGGTTCCATGGGAAGATCTCCAAACAAGAAGCTTACAATTTGCTGATGACAGGTGTGTGTATTTCTGATGTGAAATACAGTGATAGTGAAATGGCACAAAGTGATCCTGTTAGTATTAAACTATGGCAAAACTTCCTTTTATGTCTGAACCTAAATGAGTGTTTTAGATTCTCCAATCCCTCTGAGTGCTTCCTCAGTAGAATACTACATTGGATGAAAACTTTCATGGCTATCAGTACTGAGTATGATCTCAAGTAAAGTTAATCTAATAATTTTTGATTTAATTAATTTTTAAATTGTTATGTTTGTAATCAATCATTTCGCTTTCATAAAGCAAGTATTTCTTTAAATGAAAACAGTACTTCTGACCCATATTGTTTAATACTCCACTTTAAATACTGGCACAGAGATTTGAAAATGTCAAACTTTTTTTTATGGTGTTTTAAAGAGGAGGCAAAGATGTGGCTAGGTTGCAGGCTGCAGCTGAACCATTTTTCATTAATTTTGGTGGTTTAGCACTAGTTCTTTTAGTTTGAGATCGCTACTGGAATTTACCTTTATAGGTTTTGTATCTCTTCAAGTGTACAGTTCTTCTTCTCTTATGTAGAAATAGATTTTTTAAGGGTTTACGTATATCACTAAGAAAAATAACACTGTTATGATATCTTTTCAGTTGGTCAGGTGTGCAGTTTTCTTGTGAGGCCTTCAGATAATACTCCTGGTGATTATTCACTTTATTTCCGGACCAGTGAAAATATTCAGCGTTTTAAAATATGTCCAACATCAAACAATCAGTTTATGATGGGAGGCAGATACTATAATAGGTGAGTACTTGTGGTAGAAGGAATTATGCATATTTTGTGCTTGCATAACTTGCTTCTGATAATTATTTATTAGTATGATTTTAAGACTGTTGTTTCCTTTATGCTAAATATTTTCTCTAATTTCCATAGTAGTTACTTCTAACTGAGCAGATTCTTACAGCTTAAAACCTAAGTGTAACTTGTTTCTCTTGAAACAAGTTGTTCTGCAAACCAGTTGCTTCACTCTGTAAATTGTGGTTTGAATGGATCATGTGGACCCATAAATTGAGTATCTGTAATTAGGAGATTACTCTATTTGAAGCAGCTTGGAAGCTTCTACATGTGTTCTTGTCTGTTTGAAAAGGGGAAAATAAAAATGCTAATTTTATCTGAGACAATCAATAGAGTTTTCAAATTATGGGTATTTACAGGAAAGGGGTTAAAAATGCCTTTGTTGTTGAAAAAATTACTAAATTACATTGAAATATGTGCATGGTACTTGGAGCAGAAATATTGATCAGTTCATTTAGAGTGAACAAACTTAAGATGCATTTCTTTTGTCATTGGTGCAAAAAAATAGTTATTTGTACAAAACAGAAAAAGATAAAATGAGGTCTTTCCCCTTTTATGGGAGAAACTATCAGTACACCTCCATCTTTGATAGTATTTCTTTAGAGTTGCTGGATCTGGAAGAATTTTCAGTAGTGAAAACTCACCTTCCCCCTTAAACAGAGATCATTGCCTGCCTTAAAAAAGTCAGCATTTTTCCAGTCCTGCTCACCTAGAACATGGGCATTCTTACCCTAATAGAGAACTTCTGTCACTTCTGAGTGAGTAGAGATTTAGCAGCTATGTCTGAGAAAATGTCATGGTCTTCTTAACTAAGTTCAGTGGACTTTTTCATATGACTTCACTCACATGATGCTGTGAGGCTAAATAATTGGATCCTTTTGAACCTATGCCCATTTCACACCCAGGCTGCTTGAATACCTTCTTCATTAATCAGTCTGGCCTCCAGCCATCATTACTGAAAACTAGGCTAGCTGCAGGGATCAGCCTTTCATGAAGGTAAATGCCAATTTCTAGTTGCATGGCTTAGTAGGAGGATCATAGACCAGGAGCCCCCCACCCTTGGTAATGTCAAATTAATTATCAAGTTAGGGGAATTCTTATTAGTCTCAAATGGGTTTGTAGCATTAAACAGTACACTTTCAGAAAGATACTAGCTTGTTATTGCTTGAGATTACTTTATAATACAATGCTGGATTCGCTTTGTGTGTAGATTACATTTGTCTGAAAGAGATTCTATGCAGCCAAACAGAAAACAAGATTTTAAAGTTAAGAAACAAAAAATTATGACAAAGTGCTCTAAGAATTTCTTTTAGTGTTTTGGTACGTAGTTTTCCAGAGACCTTCCGTAGTGTCAAAGAAAATCTTTGGTTTTGTTGTATGTTTGGGAGAGTTACCACTGTACTCTTAAGGTGATATTCAGTTCAAATTTCTATGTGTATAAGGTTAGGAAATTTGCTGGAAATTCAAACATATAATGAACACAGCCCTTAGGTACTCCATCGAGGCTTGGAGTTCTAGTCTAAAAGTTACTCTTAACTACAGAAGGAGTTTTTAAATGCAACTGACCTTATTCTTCGGCCCATGTTACAAAATTGCAGAAATTTTGCAGGCGCCTGCTCCTTACATTGAGGAACTCCTAATGGCATTTTTAACAAGAAAGCAGATGCTGCATTGAAGGTCAAGGTATTCCTGATTTGATGAGTGAGAAAATTCATATGATGCTGTTTGATTGATTAGAAAATGTTGGTAGTAGGTATTCAAACTGTGAAATGTAATGACTGAGTCACTGTTTTTTGTCACGTGACACAGTTGAAATTCTTAGGTAGAAAACAGCATATGCAGACAGCATCTCAGTAAAAATTGAAATTAATTACTTGATTTCATTAAAACTGAAAGAAACATTAATCTCATTTTACATACGTAAAAAATAAAAACACTCGTGGGAAGGTAATTTTATCAAGTTTGCCTAGTTTATACCTTCTGAATGAAATAGAAAAGCCAACCAAGATACCTTGATATAGCTTTATTTAGAAGTTTTTGAGATATTTTACAGTATCAGCTATTGTTCCTGTGTTGCACACATGCCTTATTTGTATCTTTGCACACACAGCTGAGTATACATGAACTGAGAAGGCACACTGAGTATATTTAATCTATTTTATTACTTAGCTCTTTTTCTAGATGGATATTTGCATGTAAATGATTCATTTCTGTCAATGTCTCTGTTGCTGTTCTTTATTACAGTGTAAATTTCAGTAGTGCAAAAATAAATTAGAGCAACTTTAATGTCTTGAATTTCAGCTTGTATCTGTCACTACTTCTCTTCTGAGTCTTCCAAGTGCACTTGCAGTCTGAATCTGATGACTAGAATGACTGCATCCCTGTAGAGGAGTGCTACTGACATGAGTATTTAAAAGGATAGCTCAGTGACGTCCAGTCGTAATCTGTATAAGCCCTGCTACCAACCTTTTCTGGTTTTTATTCCTGTCCTCCTAGAACGGGATTGAACTTGACTCAGAGTATGTCCCATTCCACTTAGCTAATTACTCTAGCACTTGGAAAATTATTGCCAAGAAATACCAATTTTGCAGCCTAGTTGGAAAGCGGGTAATGCGCATGTACTACCTGAATGTTGAAAGTGCAGTGTCCTTGTTTGACATTTTAAACAAGTCATTAAAATATTTTGCAGAGTTTAGGATTAATACATTCTGAATACAGTTTTGTGAACTTTCTTGACTTCAGAATATTAGTAAATCCTCATTCCTTTCAAATAAGATTGATGATTAACACTTGATTTTTTTAAAACTTTGAGGGAATGTTTTCTGTGGATTTAGGGAAAAGCAGATTCTCAAACGGTGGAAAAATTAATGTGTTTAACATTTCAGTATTCTTTTTCTTATTGGAACAGTATTGCTGACATCATTGAGCACTACAGAAAAGAGCAGATCGTTGAAGGATATTACTTAAAAGATCCTGTTCCAATGCAGGTAGGATTTAATCTCTGAGCCTTTGATTTTGAAGTCACAGACTGAATCACTATCAAATCAATTTATTAAGTAAATTATAGCAGAGATACCAGTGGTAGTTAAACAGCATCATCTCCAGTAGTCAGTCATCAACAACTTCAATGTTTTCATCTCATCTGTTTCTTTTGTTTTATCTTCAAATACATACGCTTACTGAAGAATGGCTTGTAGGCAGCAGAAAGTATGGGAAGTTCTGTCTGTGCCTTGAGGTGTTGGACCTCAACTCTGCGCCCCTAGTTCCTGGGTTCATGCTTTGATTTAGAGCCATATTAAGGGGAACCAGTCTGCCCTTCTCTCTTCTGTGTCTGGGGTTTTTCTCCTGTCACAGGGAACCTATACGCCCCAAAAAGCTTCAGGAGTGATTGCAGGGCTGGGACTGCAGCACTTGTTCTGAAGCTCACTTGCCCCATAGCAGAAATTGATTCCAAGAGATCACCAGTAGTAACCATACCACATCATTTAGCTTTTCTTGAGCTTATAGATAGTTATAAAATTTACGTACCTATTCTTTTATTTTTCTGTGCCCAAGCTGTGCTCAAGCTTTCCTGTTTCAGTGGAAATCAGAAATTTACTCTTCTTGTCCTCCCTAAAGAGAGTTGCAGTCAGTTCATACCCCTTTATAGCATCTGTTTTATTAATATGGGAGCATTTCTTCTCTTCACCAAGCTAAGCACACAGAAGCTGACCCTGTCACTGTGATGTTTTCATAGTTGTCTTGCTGTTATTAGTTTTGGTGTGAACTCACCTTTCTTGAACATGTACCAGAACAATTTAGAATAGAACCATGTTATGCATAATTCCCTTTCCCAATGAAAAGCACTTAACAAATATACATGTAATTTTCTGTAGTGGGTTGACTCAGGTGAGCTGCTAAGGACCTGCACCTTTGTTTGCTCATTCCCTATTCTTGTGGAATGGGACAAAAGCAAAAAAATTCCTGGGTTGAGATAAATACTGTTTTATAAGCAAAGGAAGGGGTGATTCAAAGGCAAACACTCATCACCTCCCACAAGTAGATTAATGCCCAGATGCTCTCTGAGACCTCCCTGTGCCCACATGCTTATTGCTAATCCTGATGTAACATGACAGAGAATATCCCTCAGATAAATTGGCGTCATCTGTCCTGGCTATCTCTGCTCCCAGCATATTGTCCAGAAAGCCACCTCACTAAGGAAGGGGGCAGAGTGGGAAATGGAGAGTCTTGAGGCCATGCAGGTACTGGTCACCAAAAGCCAGAACACTGGTATGTTACCAGTACCGGTACAGTTACAAAACCAAAACTCAGCACCTTAGGGGCTGCCATGACAGAAGTTAAGTCCATCCTTGTGAGACCAGTATGTTAGCACAGCCAACAGTTCGCAGCCCAGTCCTCCAATGAGTGACTCAGCTGTTTGCATCTCATTTTCTGCAAGTATCAACAGGTGAAAATGCTGTGTTTCACCTGAAACATTCCTTGTTATTGCAATCTTTCCTATACTGCTACTTTTGTTGTGTCCTTGATTCTTCCCCATTGTTTCCTCCTATAAACTTGTGCTCAGTAATGTTCTTGAGTCATAAAGGAGTTCTGAGACTGCTGCTTGGAAAACTTAATTACTAACATTCTTTATTATTCTTCTTTAATAATGGCAATAACTCTTCATTTTAGCCTTTCACATATGTGAAAGTTACAGTTCCTCTATTAATGAACTCTTTATTAACTCATTTTCCATGTCAGAGTACTTCAGATTCTTTAAACCTAGCCAGATACACTTGTGACTTTATTTGAAAATTTGGTGCTCAGTGGTGCAGTTAATGTTCAGCTTCACTTCCTTCCCATGTGGCACCATGCTTTGTGTTTTTGAGGGGGAAAAATAATTCAAAAGTTTTGCATCATTTTAGAATCAATCTGATGGAATTCCTGTCTCTGATAAGCTATTTACTATTTAAAAGTATTTGTCACTAGATGCCTTCTTTTGTGCACTACTCCTTGTGTACTTATGTCAAAGACATTTTCTTGATAGATAATCATGTTGTGTCACGGTATCATTTCCTAACATATGGATTTAGCTTCCATTGCAGGTCCTGTAATTCCTATTAGTATTACCAAATTATTTTTCATCTTGCTGTTGTTTTGATCAAAATCATAATTCTTGCAGATACATGCATAGGAAGAAAAGTAGAATATTATGTAAGAACCAGTTCATATGTCTCTTTTCATCTCAGCGATGTCCTTACTACTTTGTAGTTTTGCTTTTCTTGTTTTTTCATATGGCTAAAGAACTTTTGTTCATCAGCTTACTTAGTAAGATCAGACCTTGCTTGGATTTTGGTCATATTTATTACTTGCATTTCTAGATACTACCATTTTTTGTGTGAATTTATCTTTTTTCTCTTTCCTGTTTCTTCCTTTCTTCTCTTGTCCTGAATTCTGCTCAGTTACAATATGTGACTTCTAATGAGATGTATGAGGGACTGTGCCACTTTGAGTCAGTTTTAATTATGATCTACTCTATTTTTGTTGCTTCAGCATTTATCCATGATATCTCAGGCCTGTGAGCTTTGGTAGAAGACAGTTAGAAGCTAGATAAATCTTAAAGACTGGCATAAATTTTAACACAGTGAAATCACAGTGAAACATCATGTTTTTTGTTTTTACATGGAAAAGACTTACTTTATAGGAGATGGTCTGTATTGAAACCTATTTTCTTTCAGTTTGGGAAATATGGAAAGAGTTATAGTACATTTCTAGCATGTGTATTGTGTGAAAAATGAATGCTTTAGTAAAGTGCATGAGAGAACAATAGTAATGAGTTAGGTAGCATTCAGTAAGATGATCCTGATTGCAGCTTCATAGGATACATTCTTAATGGCAATTTCTGAGCTTAAAGTATGTTTTTCTGACATGTTTTCTAGCACCAAGAACAAGTGCTTAATGATACAGTGGATGGAAAAGAAATCTACAATACGATTCGTCGGAAAACAAAGGATGCTTTTTATAAAAATATTGTCAAAAAAGGTTATCTTCTGAAAAAAAGTGAGTTATGTTTGTCTCAGTTATTTTTTTAGAGGAAGAGAAAAAGCCGATAAGGATCATAGAATCATACAGTATCTTAAATTGGACGGGAGTCTTAAAGATCATGCGCAGGTCCACTGAAAACTGAACCACATGACTAAGAGCATTACCTACACACTCCTTAAACCCTGACAGGCTGTGAGCATTTCCTGCATACCGTGTTCTAAGGACCAGCCACCTCCTCAGTGAAGAACTTTTTCCTAAGGTCTAATCTGAAATTTCCCTGCATCAATTTTGTTCCATTTCCTTGTGCCCTTTTGTTGGTCACTAGAGAGCAGAGATCAGCACCTCCTAGCTGAATTTAGTGGTACTAGAAAGAGCAAAATTGAAGTGGGCAAAAGGTTCTAGAAAGCATGTAAGGAGTGTGAAAGATCTCTTTCCTTAAGTAGTAGATTAATAGAACAGTGTGATACATGAAATTACATGCAGCATAAAAATTTAGGTTGGCAGTTCTGAAAAAATCAGCACAGCACAAAAAGTAGGCATCCTTGTCAAAGGTAGTGTTCAAAATCATGAAATAAAATGTATTTTCATAAAGTGCTTGTACTTAATATTGAACTCACTAAGTTCTAGCTGATAGAGGTTTTAGAGAGCTAGAATAGTGTAAATCTGTACATTCACTGCAGAGAACAGCTGGTTTAATTTTGTTATTCCAAGTCAGGTTGTATGTTTTCAATCGTAAATTTAAAATGCACAGTCTGCCGTACAAAGGATATAGTGACTTTTTAGGGTTCTAACGCTGACACAGCATAACATACAATAAGCACATTAAAAGCTGACAGCTTGACTTATTTCAGTGTAACCTTCAGTATTACCCTGAAGAATTTCCATTGAACAAGTCTTTGAAGTTTTGAGGAAGCTGGTCCCTTGCCGAGTGTTATATTTCTACTTTTTGGAAAAATCAGCATTAATGGACGCAGAAAAACGGTATCAATAACAAGATTTCTGCAAATGACAAGAAGGATAAGTTACAGGTGGTAATCTGGATAGTGACCAAATGCAAGAAAGAAGGTATGAGTTTACATATAGACTAATACAAGAGACATTAAAAAACCCCAAACCACCCCAAACTATACCTTCTGAACAGAATAAGGGAAGCATCTAATTTGTTGAGAAGTTTTATTCTGAGACGTGTAGAGAGATGTCATGGAGTAAGGATTGAAATGGGAATGACTTGGAAAAATTAGGTTAAAAGAGGCAAATTGGAATACTCTCTCGTAGAGAAATGCACATAGTGTATATGGACTAAATGCAATAAAATCACTCTTCCATGTAGGAGTCATAGTGTAATAAATGAGTGTTACATTTGTATTTTGAAAACAATTTTGCTGCTAGTTTATTGAGGCCCCAGTGGATTTATGATGATTAAAGTGTAAAATAAAGTTTTTTCTAAATGGTACTCTGATTTAAGCATTAATTTGTTGCAGAATGCTCCTAATCCACTGTAATTCAAAGAACCTTTCTCTGCAGCAAGTGGGACCAGCCAAATTCTTACATACAGGTGTGCTTGTGGGTTGATTCTCATTTAAATTTGCATATAAAATATTTCCATTTCTGTTCTTCAGCTATATGTTTTAAGGTATTGTAATGCAGTCAATGGTCAGGGTTTAGGAGTAACTTTAATGTTGAGAGTCCATTTCTTTAAAAATATCTAATGAATGGGGTCCACATTGTTGCTATTTGCAATCTGTTTAGATACAGGCATAAAACTGAGAGGAGCTCATTTTTGGGGCAGCTCATATGCACTTTTATAATGCTGTTGAAAGCATTGAGGATGTTTGAAGACTCTTTTGCAACTCTACCTGCATCTGTGAAGAGGATTTGGTTTTAGTCACATATTGTATAAAATTGAATGTGTATACTGATGATATAACTCAAGTGTGATATCTCTACATTGTTCTTCTCTTTGGAATTTAACATAAGCTTTACTGCCCTCTTCTGTTTTTTAATTTACGAAATTTACATGTTGTTTTAGACAGTATTGTAACCATTTGCTTGATTCTTGTGCAGGTAAAGGAAAGAGATGGAAAAACTTGTACTTTATATTAGAGGGAAATGATGCCCAGCTTATTTATTTTGAAAGTGAAAAACGAGCCACAAAACCCAAAGGACTAATAGACCTTAGTGTGTGTTCTGTCTATGGAGTACATGACAGTTTATTTGGCAGGTAGGACATTGGGTTTTTTTAATCCTATTGCACCAAGGGTTAATAAGATAAATAATTTTTGTAAATTCTAAAAGTTCTACATAATTTTGGTAGGTATTTAAAAGCTAACTTGGTTAGAAGTCTGTAGGTGCTTTTCTATTTAAAAACAAGTATTTGTTTGTAGTATACTAGTTCATATAAGTAAATATCCTCAAAGATTGTTTTTGCACAATTACTATACTCAGCGTTACTTACACATCAAGTCTTACTGTAATATTTTGATATTCAAAATATGTTGACCACAGGGGATGTGATTATCAGCAAGAAAGTTGAGAATCAGAAGTATTTTAGATATCACTAGAAATTAAGAAGACAGTTTGTGTTTTTTCATTGGTAGTTAGGACTCCACTGGCCTGTGTTTTATAGAATTTTATAGAAGAAATCACTGTATTTACTTATATAATAAGTGAAAGAAGTTAGAAATTCTGGCTATCCTACAGATCTTAATAGTAATTGAAAAATTATATATAGACAACTTCTAGTTACTTTGTGAAAAAAATAGAGACAAACGTTTAACATTAGTGGCATTTCTTGATCTACAAAGACTGATGCTTTGCTCTGTCTGTTTTTAAATCTGCTCTGTGGGTTTTTAAATCTTCATATTAGTTTGGAAAAAACTCCAACTACTGGAATGAGGAGCACAGATATAGATAAAGACTATTTTTTAAAAATGCTGAAATGTTCCTATGTAATTGACAATTAGGCATGAAGCTTTGGTATAAATTGTAATCAATAAACATTCTGATTCTTTCTCTTAAACCACTTTTAAGAAACCCTGTGTTGTGGGTTGGAACAAAGTTGGGTACTTGGTGGTACTTGAGAGGTGTGTAGGAGGACATGCGTAGTTGCAGCAGCTTAGGAAGCTGTTAATGAGGAACTGCAGTTGAGACAGAGTTCCTCCTGCACTGCAAGTAGCAGATAAAAAAACTGTCTCTGCCCTTTTCTCAGAGGTAAAGTGAATGTTGTACTTCTGCAGCATTTAAGGTTGTAGAGGTTTGTGTCACATACACTCAAATGTTTCCTGTATGATCTAGTACACATCTTTCTGGTCATGACACGTTCCTATAGGGGATTCCTTAGGGTAATACTGTTTCCTGAAAGAAAAATCCTTAATGTATGATTAACTGGTTGTGAAAAAATGCTGAACTTCCACTGCTTTTAAACTCTCTAGGAATAGTCCTTGTTGACAAGTGTTTTGAGATGGCTGTTTTTTGCCTTAACTCTAAGCCAGCATACATGCTGGTTTCTACACACCATTCTGAAGCAGGCTGCATGTACTGTAGTTTTCTTAAAATGACACAATACATTCAAAACCAAAATGCAGTTTTTGAAGATCTGATAAATCTTGTTAGAAGTTTTCCTCTTTCCATTTGTGATGGTAACATGTAGATGAACAAACATTGATGCAATTATTCAATATACCTTACAGACAAAAGGAGAAATCTGTTAGTTCAGTGTAAACTTTATTTGACACAGATCAAGTGAAGGTGTCGTTTAATATGTGAAAATTAATTAAACTTAATTTTTGTCGGTTTTTTTTTATTATTTTTAAGGCCAAACTGTTTTCAGATAGTAGTTCAGCACTTTAGTGAAGAGCATTACATCTTTTACTTTGCTGGGGAAACTCCAGAACAAGCACAGGTGAGAGCTTTTATTTGCTAAGTGTAAAAAAATGTAACTTTTAATCTTGTGTTGTTCAGTGATGTTGCCCTTCTGAAACAGGAAGCAAATGTATCACAAATATTTAGTGGTTATATAGCAGGTGTTAAAATGAACTGGTAGCAGATCTCTGAGGGGGAAGGTTGGTGCTGAAAAAACACCTGTATTACCTGTACTTCAGGGTTTTAGTTTTTACAAATTCCAGGCAGACCCCATGCGGAGAACTTCCATTACTTTCTGTTACCTGTTTCTAGAGAGCATACATGTGTTTTGACATAGTTAATTCAGAAGAAAAAATTTAGTCTCCAGATCTTTTCCATGCTATAAGGCACAGTAAGGTAGAGTTTTGCTTCAGAGTGGAATAAATAAAATACTGATGCATGTATGTGTGCCCAGTGACCAAAGCGCATTGAACTGCCTTTTCCAGTTATTTGCTGTTTATATAAACTGGTATTCATACATAGTCTTTGGCCCTGATGGTGCACAGTGTAAGTTTTTCTGGGTTTATGTCGTAGCTTTAGTTACTAGCTCTCTTAACAGTTATTTTCACTGATTAGGAATTGTGGCATAGAAGCCTACTTCTGAGAAATTACTTCACCAGTAGATTGTATCTAAAATGATACAGTGTTCTTGTTTAAGTTTTAAGCTCTGATGTATTCGTTGCATTAGAAGTTAAGCTTTGCATTTGATGTTGTTTGAATGGCATGAAAGCCATTTAGAGCATTCATAACAGGCTGTATTCATCAGAGCATGAAGTCTATATAAATATAGTAATTTTAGTGTTCTGTATATAAAGGTAAGCACAGATTTTCTTTTTAAATTAAAGCCAGTTGTTAAAAATTGTTAATGCAAATTGTTAAATTTGGAGAGAAGACATAAGAATTATGTAGTGGAATTTGTCAAACAACTGTCAGTATTGTCTTTGAGAAACAGTATGCTGTATCATAATTGAGAATATATAAATTAAATTCCATGCTTCTTAATTTTTGTCATATCTGTAAAATATTTTGTTTTCTAAAAAGTAAAATAATTGAGAATGTGTAGAAGATAGAATGTCCTGTTTTGTTGCCTGAACATATGGTTTAAAAACATTGGTTTTGAAACTGCTTAACAAGCTGTTCACTGCGTTTATACAGAACACAGTTGTTTCAGATTTCTTTGTAATATGGCTTTGGTCAGAAAAGTTTACAAGTATTTACCTTCTGAGAAAGCTCAGCTTTCTTTACTTTCTAACATTTCATAGAAAAATAGAAACTTGGTGGGGTGTAGCTGAAAGCTTTTCCTTGGAAGGATTTGAAAGCTGAAGCCTAACTCACAAAGCTGAGAATAGATGCAGTAGATATTCCTGTATTTTTAAGATGTGGAAGATGCTGTGAAGAATGATTGAAGCAGTGTTGTGGGGGTTTTAATGACATTGTTAAATTGTACTTTGAGAGGAGATGGCAGATCTTTGAGATACTGACTGAAGAGAAGACTGTTGGTCAAAACCTAAATTTTTTGCTTTGCAAGAAATGTACAGGATTTAATGGCTGGGAGATCATTAACAAGTAACTAGTGAATGAGGCTATAATACATCTTCCACTTTCCAAAGACAAACTGGAAAATGTCAGATATATGCTTTATATTTCTCTGTTAATTGTTCAGTTTTTGCTTGAAGTATACAGTGTTATGACTGCCATATGGGACTACTGGAGAGAATAATCAGACCAGTTTGGCTTGTTAAATGCAATTTTCTCAGAAGCAAACAACTTTTTCTTAATTTTATATACAATTTGCAATTTCTTGTAGTGTCACTACGCTGGAAAATTGGCAAAGGTCACACTGTATATCCATTAGTAATGTTTGATAATTCAGAAAGAGAAAATGGTTTAGATTTGCAAATTCTTTGAGAGTTTTGCTTAGTAACGATAATAAATTTGCTTTAATATTCAGACTTTCATACTATGGAATTATAGAAAACTTAGGTTTTGCCAGGCTAAAGTGAAAATTCAGATACTTTTTGCAGATATGTCTGTTCCACTGCAAGAAGCTGTATCTGTCTTAGTTTCATTACATTCTTCTGCATCCTTCTCTCTTAGGACTGGATGAAAGCTCTGCAGGTGTTTTGCAGTTTAAGAAAAACCAGTCCAGGAACATCAAATAAACGTCTGCGTCAGGTGAAGCTGATATTGTGGGGTTGGAGGTGCATGTGGAGGAATATTTTGCCTCCTCTGTGCAAAATGATATTAATAAGTCTCAGAATTTTTCCTTTCAACATAGCAAATTCTGAATAAAAGTCTAAAGAAGTCAGTGGCTTTTTACACCGGAAATGTAAAACATGTCCACAAAAAATATTTTAAAAAAAATTATATTACATATACTTAAATCCCCATTATTTACATTTTAGTTACATGTAAATACATGTTATTTAACTAATGATACTCATTTTATGTAACAAATACATGCTGAGCCAAGCTTGTGTATAAATTTCTCTTGGCCTCTTGCAAGTTCCATACATGCCAGAATTTCTTCACAGAGAGGGGGCAATCAGTCTTAAATATCTATGTCTGTAATGTTTGGAGAATAACAGGGAAATACTTTAAAAATTTCTGATATTATTTAATCTTAGGAACACTCCAGGTAGTTACTTGTTACAGGCAGTAGAGAGTGGAATAAAATGGTGAATAAAAAGTAATAAACCACAACTATTTGGTTGTCAACATTAAAGAAGTTTGGATATTTCTGAGTAAGTGAACTAAATTAGATGAATTTAGAGATAAAGTGACAGCTGCATTTGGGAGCTTCAGGGTCCAAAAGCCAAACAAAAAGGGAATTCTTTTCTTCAAAAAGCAAAGATCGTCTTTATCTGCATAGAAGAATACAATGTAATGTGTTGCACAAGAGAATTTTACATAATCTGTTAGGAAAGCACAAAACAATAAACCACTGTATTTGGAATAGTTCATGGCTCTTACTCAAAGTGCCAGTCTTCCTTTCAGTAAAATTTTCTGTGTCTGGAAAAGTTATTATTTGCAAATACTAAAGCCTCAGAAATTATTTTAAAATAAAACTCCAAGATGCCTTAAAAGCATGGGTCTGGATATTTGTTTTCAGTAGTTTTTTGAGTTACTTTTTGTTCCTTGTGCTTCTTAAAATGTTCCAATTCTTTTGGTCTTTACTCTTCTAATAAGGAGTTTGGTATTCAGTATTCACATATTAACATTAAGCTTCTGCATTGAGGAATAAAATAATTCATTCATGTGCTTTGTATTTTAGCAACAAAAAAAATAAATAGGTTTTTTTTTTTCAGGTCAGCAGTCTCATTTTGCATGTAGAAGAAGCTCATACACTCCCAGTAAAGCATTTTACAAATCCATATTGTAACATCTACCTGAACAGTGTTCAGGTAGCAAAAACACACATCAGAGAAGGACAGAACCCTGTGTGGTCTGAAGAATTTGTCTTTGAGTAAGTTTTAATTATCTTAAATTAGTGAATTTCACTTTCAGGTTGTGTTTGATTTAAGATTCTTAACACTTATTTATAGTTTTACAGTATTTTAAAAAACACCGTATATGTGCTTATACAGCAGCAACCTTTCAGACAAATTCTGCAAGGGCAGAATTTTCTGTAGGCATCTATCTTTGCTAATACAAGTGGCTGATAATGATAACGGGATTGAAATGATATTAGGAAAAGCTTAAATGCCAGCCGTGTATAGTATTAATTGAGGCTCTCTGTCTTTTCTCCTAGTGATCTTTCATCTGATATTAATAGATTTGAGATAAGTCTTAGTAACAAAACAAAGAAAAGTAAAGATCCAGATATATGTAAGTATTTTTATATAAAAGATGCTTATACATTACAGCAATGGATACTTTGTGTGGTTATCATTGCTTTTGTCAAGGGTTGTCACAAGAGAATTAAGTAAGTTTTTATGTTCATCATACTGCCTGTGTATGTTTTTGATGTTTGGTACTGACTTTCTATTAATGTTCTTATAATGAGAACTTTTGCTGATTTTAGTCATTAAATGCACTGTACTCTAGTCTGACATAGCTCTGCTCTACGGTAACTTCTGCTAGATAATGACTGTGCTTATCAAAAAGCAAGAGCAAAGAGAAATTTTCTTTATTAGTCTGCTCCCTAAAATGTTCAGTGGAAGCTGACTACATGGAATTTCTTTTCAGGTTTTTGATTGCTTCCCGTGAGACAGGGAAAGGCAGAATTCTTTATTAAAAAAAATAATCTTGGCAGTCTCTGAAGAAACCTTCCCTTCTTTTCTTTTCATTTTTCCTTATCTGTCTTCTTACCTTATTACCACACTTTGGCTTAAATCTGAAGTTATCTCAATATCACTTTGAATGGGAAAGGATCTGTATTTTCTTCTCATGTTAGCAAGATAGGTGCTTCTTTAATGTGGTTTTCTGTTCCAGCAAATCAACAGCAAGGTGGTAGAATCTGTCAGCTTCCTAGAAAAGAAAGAATTTGAAGAGCATTAATTTGAAGCAGTTAGGTAGAAATTAATTTTTTTAAGGTCATGTCTCTTCCCACACAATACTTTTAGGTTCCTTTTTTTTTTTTTTTTTTTTTTTTTTTTTTTTTTTTTTTTTTTTTTTCCCCTTTCCCCCTGTTCTTCAATGTATCTTGTTTCCCAATATACTTGTTCTGGAGCAGCTTCAGCCCTGTGTCCCTCCCTCTTTGCTCCTTTACAGGATGGCTCTCCCTGTCCTCTTCAAATTCGTTCCAAGATTTTTTTTTCCAATTATGTTCCGAGCTGTCTGTTCCAAGGCAGTCAGAGTATATATAATCTAGTGCAATTGTTTTTGCATATATTGTGATACTGGTCTGTAATTTACACCAGTGCTAATTTACTGTTTTTTGGTTTTCTGAGGTTTATTAAGATCTGTAGGGAAACCTTAGCCAAAGTAGGTATTTACAATTCATTTTGCATGGTCTTGCAGAACCTGATTCAATTTCAGATCTCTTTCTCCTTCTCTCACTAGAAAAGTTTCTGCATAAAGGAATAATGAAACATTCCGATAGATTAAGGGACTATAAATGCAGTTGTGAACTTGGTCTTGAATTCATTTGAGCTGGAAAACTGATTATCTGTCTACACCAAAGCCTTGGTTAGGAAAAGAATCTTAAAAGGGGGATTCTTGAGAGGGATACTTCAGTAGTTTCTTTGAAAGTATTTCTGTAGTTTCCTCCTCTCTGTCCAAATTAAGGAGATGCTATTAGTTTTATGCATTCATGTGATGGAAGGCTTCCTGTTCTAGGTCAGAAGCAGGTTTGGCTGAATTTCTTTACTGCAGTTATCTACTCTCTTACAGCAGACACATAATCCAGCATAACTCTTTCATTTTGAGATAAAAATTACACTAACTCAACTTGAATGAACATATACCTCTACTTACATCCTGAGCCCTATGAAGTATGTGAAGTTCATTGGGTAAAATGAGTTAAACTACATTTTCTCTGACACACATTGTGTTGCACTGCCGGAATAAACCTGTAACTCTTCAAAAGCAAGATAACTGGTTCCTTTCCTTAACCAACCATCTTACCTTTCCTTTTCAGTCACAGATGTTACCTGTGGAATGCTATGAAGTGGCAGTTCTGTACAGCTGATGCTGTTCATCTTGCCAATTTTTAATTGGGTTAATTCACCTTTTCTGCTTGCTTTTCCTTCCATGTAATGCAGATTAAAGGTCCAAAATGTAATTGTTGGATTCACTGCTTTGTTCTTTCGTTGTAACACACAAAACCTAAGTACTAAAGTAATACATGAATGAAGGCTACCTTTTCAGTATTTTAAAATATGTCCTGAGTTTTCAGGTCTTTACATTTACGTTTGTCTATTATGAATGAATGCTCCATAGTTTAGAGTTTTTTAAGCATTCCAGATAGTCAGAAATTATACCAAACAGTTCAGCATCAATTGCATCAATTATAGTAACTTTTTGTTGTTGTTGTTTCTCTCACTGTAAATTGCTTAAGGACTTACTCAAATAAATATATAAAATATGGCTTGAAAAATCCAAAGTTCTGGAATTTATTAGTAGACTTCCGTCTGCTACTACTGATAGTTGAATTACTAGTTCTCAAAGGAGAACACCATAAGGTTGAACTGGAGTGGAGAGACTGGTTTGGTTTTGCACTGCGGTGGTTAATTTCAAATTAATTCGTGTTGAGTAGAAGTCTCGTACTGAAAGGAGCCTTCCAATTCACTGTGTACCATTATAAAGAGGAAAAAAGTCCTACTTCTTTAAATTTAATATAAATTATGATAACTATTCTGCAGTCTTTGTACAGACATTTGGTATGATTTTTTTTAAAAATCAAAGTTAAATCATATTATTTATATTATAGCTATGAAGTACTACAGTAACCACAGGGAAAAACTAAATCATCAGTTTATTCTAGTCGTTCATTCACCATTCCTCTCACTGTGGTACATGTGCCTTATATATACAAGGAAATCAGAAGAGCATGTTGCTTAGTTGTGGATACTGAGCTTTTATGCCAGGGAGAAGTATGCAAAAAAGTAAATTTATTACGTAGTCTAATGACATTCCATCCACACTGGTGATACATAGCAAGTAGTGATGGATTGTTTTCTTGCTGACTGATATGTATGCATTAACTTTTATCAATTCATCAGCTCCAAAGAATATGAAGTAGGCAGCAGGATTGTCCTGAATGAGGCATTATAAATACGATCTTCTGTTCCAGTATTAAATTACATCCTGCTGTATATTGCAACACTTGGACAGTGAAAAATCTGCTGGAACCGTTGACAATTTCTGCAAGGCAGATTGGTGTACTGGCTTTGCAGAAATGGAAAAAAAAAGAGGAAGTTCTTGGTTTTATGGATTTTTTTTTTTCCATGTGCAGAAAGTAAAAGCAAATATCTTTATAATGGAAAGAGAAAGTGTTTGAGAGAGGCAGACTGATATGCTAAATGTAAAACTAATAGCGGACTTCTCTTGGAGCGTGGTGGGTGTTTCAGAGGCACTTTGTTGCCTCTGAAAGTGTCTGGGCCTTTCTTTGTGGAAAAACTCCCTCCACTCAGGAGCACATGTTCCTGCTCTGGATGAGCCTGTATTCCCTCCCAGCTGCTGTAGCTGGCTAGCCAGCTGCTGCACTAGATTTCAGCTGCAGTGCAGGTCATTGCTTGGCAATTTTAGCGTACCATCATCACCAGTTAATGATTTGGCTGTTCTTGAGCTGACTTTCATGATCTAGTCAGCAAGTGCTTGGGAACACTTTTTAGCCTAATACACATAAACTGTTACTTAGACTGGAGTTATAGAAGTAATACATATGTCAGTGTTTGGGAATTCTACAGGAGCACTCTTAATCATAAATAGGAGCAGACCCTGATAGTGGTGTCAGTGCAAGGCTGGAAAGGGAGTAGTGAACTCTAAAAATTTAATCTGTATTTTAGATTCTGCTACCTGGATTTGCATCCTACTTACTTGGGTGTTACAAGGAAAGCCATGTCATTATTCATGTGGCATTTTTGAATTCATATGTATACTTTCTTTACAGATTGCCATATATTTTTTCTTTAGTTTACAGGTTACTGTTAAGCCATTGAAAAGAGAATGATCCATTCATATATTGATAAAAACCTTTTTGTTTACTCTTGCTGGTATTTTTTCCTGAAATAAGATGATATGTTGAAAATAAAACTATATTTTTATTTAATTGTAGCATTGTTTTGGTGGAGATAATGTACCTGAACAACACTTTTTTTCCTTTAAGTGTTCATGCGTTGCCAATTAAGCCGATTACAAAAAGGACATGCAACAGATGAGTGGTTTCAACTCAGTTCCTATGTACCATTAAAGGGTATTGAGCCAGGATCTTTGCGTGTTCGAGCACGATATTCCATGGAGAAGATTATGCCAGAAGAAGAGTACAGTGAGTTTAAAGAGGTATGAACTTAAATTAAACCATTTATGGTTTACCTGTCAAAACTAATACTTTTCAGTAGTTGAGAGGGATCTCAGTAACAATGGTTGCTGTAAATCAAACAATATTTTTAAGTGACAGGTGTATATATATTTGTGTGTGTGTATATATATATATAGATATAGATATATAATATTTTTCCAAAACTGTTATATGTAAGGAGAAACTTCTGAATATTTTAAATTTGTTTATCTTTCAGCTTATACTCCAGAAAGAACTTCATGTAGTCTATGCCTTATCACATGTTTGTGGACAGGATAGAACACTGTTGGCTGGCATTTTACTGAAGATTTTTCTTCATGAAAAGCTTGAGTCCTTGTTGTTACGAACGCTGAATGACCGGGAGATAAGCATGGAAGGTACTGCACTAAATCCCACAAAAGTTTACTGGAATTCTGGACAGGTGGGGAGGAAAGGGTTTGAGTGCTGTCTTTTTTTTTCTCCTCCTTTAGTTTTAGCTTATGTCAAAGAGTAACCATGTTCTTCCTCTCTTTTTGATGATTCCTTTTTTCAGTTTTTCTCTTTCCAATTTCTTTTTTCAGATGAAGCTACTACCTTGTTCCGTGCCACCACTTTAGCAAGCACACTTATGGAACAGTATATGAAAGCCACTGCAACAAGTTTTGTTCATCATGCGCTGAAAGACTCCATACTAAAGATCATGGAGAGCAAGCAGTCTTGTGAGGTGATACCTTAAACTGTGTTTTTAAACATTTTGGTTCATTGACATAATAATCCATTGGTTATTAACTGTTGTGTTTGCCTTAAATATTAGTTGTAGAGACATTTAATAATTTTTTAGAACAGGACATTTTTTACATTCAGAAATACAGGAACTGAGTTAAGAGATGTTTTTACATTTTTTTCCTGGATTTTGGCTTCAAACATTATTCATAGTAGAACTTAATAAGTTTTATAATCAAAATTTCTTTTAATTATTTAGCAGGCATTCTGCAGCTGTTACTGAATGTCCTAATCTAGGGAACTCTTGTTGAACTCAAGATACTGTAGAAATCAAGATCTGAACTAATGTTTTAATTGTAAAATTCCATATTAAATGTTTGTTAATGATTCTGAAACTCTTTTTAAAATGACCCTCCTAACTCCTGTGTTTCACTTTAACTTCATTGTGGAAAATATGGGAAATTTGGATTGAGAGAGACAATAAGTCACTCAGATGAAAAAATGGTGAATATCCAAGCTGATAAAAGTCTCATACGTTGATTAGAACTTAAAACTGTTGCTTTGCATTCCCTGACAAGTTACTGAAACATGATTGAGTTCTCTAAGAGACTTGTACGGCAGCAGAATATTTCATTTGCTTTGAAACAGTACTCAATGTGTAATATTCAGAAACCATATATATATATATATATATATATATATATATATATATATGTAGTTCTAGATACAAGAATAAACATATTCTTTTTCTGTTTTAGTTAAATCCCTCGAAGTTAGAAAAAAATGAAGATGTAAACACGAATTTGGCACATCTCCTCAGTATACTTTCAGAATTGGTGGAGAAGATATTCATGGCTGCAGAGATACTGCCCCCGTAAGTTTGCACTTTTCTGTTCAGATTTATATTTAAAAATTTGTGCTTCCAGTAATAACATTGCACATTAAAATGATGTTCTTACTGATTTATCTTAGTGTTGCTGTATAGAAACAGAGAAAATTGATAGGGGAAAAGTAACGCTTCTGGCAATAATAGTGTTTTACAAAAGGCACATTTGGTTTTCTTTTAAAGGAGAAGCTACTAGACTCAAGATCAGGGACAAAATATTTTTACAAAAAGATAGAAGACAGTGGTAGTAACAGACAGTGATGTGTATTTGTCAGTCTTTCTTCTCTGAGAAAGAGATGGAATTATTAACAGCGTATTAGAAATACAGCTAGGTAGTAATAGTGATACTCTATGTCTGTTTTTGTCTGCTAGGGAAATGCAGAGGCTCTTTTTCCCCCGCTTCTTTTAATTGATAAAGTAACTTGTTTTCATATCACAGATTTGAATAATCTAATATAAAGTGGATAATATAGAATGTCATTAGCTTTTAAAGTATATGAAACCCTCAATTTTCAGTCATTGGAGTAGCATGGAATTTTCTTTTGTGTTAGCCTTGCTGGCAAGGTTAGCATTGAAAATTGCAGTCCTTTTAAGTATATGATGCAGTGATCAACATTTTCTGAAATACACCTCAAATGTCCTTTAATTTTTTTTTTTTTTTTAATGGGAGGGAACTATTGCTATGGTGCTTAACTTTCTTTTTTCACTGTATGTCATGTATGTAAAGAAAAGCTTTTGTTTAGTTAAGAGAGAAATGAAAAGAAAAATCAACCATCGGAGTGGTCTTTTTTCAAAAAGGGAATGCTACTTAAGTAAACAGTTACAAAACATGTAATGCGCATCTGAATGATCACAGAATAGTTTTTGTCATTTATGAATTTACTTTTTAAAACAACTTTAAAAATAGAATTCTTATAAATTTGTGAACTTTAACTAAGAGTTAATTTATAATTTAAAGATTTGTCTAAGTTATTAATATAAAGTTGATAATAGTTCTGCATCAAGTAGGAGGTTGGTCTGGGTACTTTCTGACCAGCTTTTTTGATTCTGTAAGTCTAATAGAATGAGTAATTGGCTACTATTTCTGCAGGACATTGAGGTATATCTATGGGTGCCTACAGAAGTCTGTTCAAAACAAATGGCCAGCTAATACTACCATGAGAACCAGGGTTGTTAGGTAAGTTACTTGTCAACCTTATTCTGGAAATATTTCTTGGAAGCCTTGTTGGAGACGTACTTCAGGGTGCTTATCTATGTTTCTTTCAGTGACAAAACTGTATGAACTGACACAGGTTACTGCAGTGTTTAAGATATTTATGATGATGAAGCACAATGTCCCAGTTCAAGATTGAGCTTGCTGAATTCTTGGTCTTGTTCTTAGAGCCTTGCCAAAATAAAATTATGTAGTATAGAGGTTAGTATATAGCTTTACTTAATGGTTTTAACTTCAAATTTACAGTACTACAGCCCAATCATGTTGAAATATTCTGGAGCTCCTCTGAAAATGCTGCTGGAGGTTACAGACCCTGGCTCTTCTGAACTTACACCAGCCACCGAAACTCCAATCTATATTATTAAACCAGCACAATACAAGACTAACTCTAACTCTGTTCGTTGCCGGGGCACGTCAAATAAAAACCTTCGACAAAGCTGTGGTCTTGACACTTTTTCTAAATGTGGCAGGGATTTTTAGGATATCAAAGCCTCAGCTTTTCTTTTTGTGGTGTCAGGTAGTTGTGTAGTTAGCAGAGGTTAATCTCCCATGGAGGGATCTTTCAGAGTATTTCTCTTTGGCTTGTATTTATCATTTTGACACCAGAAGCCTTATGTGTTTCCTACTGTAAAAGTGGCATTGCCTTCAAATGGAGACTGCTCCTACTTGAGAGCTTTTTTTACTCAGAGGGGCTAAGCTGCTGGAAGGCTGTAAAAGTCAGTAGTGAATTCCATATCTCTGCCTGTTCCTCTCCAGCTCCAATCTCTGCCTGTTCCTCCCGTGCTCCAAAGAGGACCATGTAGCTTTCTTTAGTGAACACACAGCTCACTTTCAGGGTTTTCCCAGTGGTCTCCACTGGATGCTAAAAATATTTTATCATTTGCTTTTGTGGTGTTCCATTTTCACAAGTGGATACTAGAGATTTCTCTTTGAAGTGCAATTTCACAGCTTCTAGTGATGTTTATTACCTTCCATTGCACTATTTTTGGTTTAAGAATGATTCAATATTCAGAGCCAGATGGACAGTTTTTGATATCTAGGTGTCTTCTCTGTTGTATCAGTTGTAATGTGCTACCATTTCTCTCTGGTTTAAAACTCCATTATAGGTATTTGCTCATTCCTAATTTAGGCAGGTTGACAAAGGTACGGAATATCAGATCTTCTCTATCTGCAGGGTCTCTGCTATATGTTTACCTTGTTGGCCTTCAAATTTGGGCACTTTTAAAAGAGTAACTGGTGAATGTGACAGGACTTGAAAATTATTTACTGACTTGTAGCTTTGAATTCTTACCACAAAAAGTATTTTAGCTTAACCTCTGGCCAAGAACTGTTTTCTTACCAGCCCATAACTTAAAGATACCAAGCATGTTCTGTTATAGATATATCTTGGACTTAGAGAAGGTGCATCAACCTCTCTACTCTTTGTCGCTTTAAAGAAATGTGGACTAACTGTGTACTTTACAACAGGCAAGGTTCCCTTCCTCCTTTTATTACAAGTCAGGCTCTGGTATTGCTGTGGTGAAATCCACCCTGCTGGTGGAGTCCCAGGATAAAATTACAGATATTTTAGATTGATTTAATTGGTCTGTATGTCACTTCATTATACAGCAATTAGCTGGAGTTGAGGTTAACGTTAGTGATGATTTTTACCTCTTGTATTAACAGGAAAATAGATTTTTCTCATGCTGCTGAAGCCTATTCTGGGTTCCTGTTGAATGAATTCCTAGTTCTGCAGTTAGAACAGAGCACTCTTTTTCCAGCTTTTAAAAATGGCAGCAATTCTTTCATAGTGGAAAGCAGCAGATCCCTCATTTTTCTACTGAAAATCCTGATCATCAGGATAATGGATCAGCTGAAGCTGACCTAAAGGTGTGTTCTGCCAAGAGAGATCTTTTTGCTCATCAACTCCTGTGCTCCAGCTTACAGTGACTTGGGGAAGTGGCTGGCTGTGAGATGAATGACTTGCAGTAGCAGACAGTGGAGAAATTTTTGGGAGGTCAGAGACCAAGGCTGGCTCCTTTTTGAGACAAGCATGGTCTGGGACTGGCTTCGTTATTACTTGGCAATTAATTTTTTCCTACATGATTTAACAGTTTGTTCAGCTTTATTGGGAAATCCATGTGCCTCTTCTTTCAGATTTCATTGCAGTTCATAGAATCATAGAATGATGATCTTGATTTATATTTTTACACATCACAGGCTAGTTTATTGGTGTCTCAACAAGATCCCACATTATCTTTATTCCTGAAAGACTACACAATTTTACTTGCATTTTCTAATGGTTTTGAACAAAATACAATTTTATTTCATTTCAGTGGCTTTGTTTTTCTTCGTCTGATTTGTCCTGCTATCCTGAACCCAAGGATGTTTAATATCATCTCAGGTGACTATGTGTTTCAGATCGAATCTATACTTTATGCAGCAGGAGACATGAAATCACTGTAGTATCTAATGTAGCAAAATAGGAAGTTTTTTTGAATGCTGTGCTGTTTTTTTGAATGTTTCAAGTCAAGTTATCCACATCATTTGGCTAAGTTTTTCTTAGGGTATTGGCTTTTCACCCTCAAAGCCTTGATTGTGGATATCCCCAGGTTAATTCTAAAGTCCAAAAAAACATCCATTGTGATATTTAATAATAAAATTTTAAGTCAAGTTCTAGCATTGCTTAATGTATTTTAGCACTGTAAAAAATGTAATTATGGGAACTTTAGATGTCACTCTCAATACAGTGCAATGCCAGAGTTAATAGATGAATGCAGTGATATTTCTGAAATGTACAAGATTTATAAAGTTGGTATGTGTGTCTACAGAGCTTGGAATACTTTGTGCACCTAGAAAATTTTTCTTGAACAGTTTGTTGGAATGTCCTGCTTAGATGGCTTCCAGCATTAGAGTGGTGTTTTGACTCATTAAATACAGTAGATGTTAGATATAGAATCTTAAAGATGAGAGAGGTATGACCTTCAGAAAGGCTGAAAAATAGGAAGTATAGGAGAAAATTTAAAAATCTGGTTCAGAAGAGCTTTTTTCGTTATTCAAAGACAGTTTTTAAGACAATGTGGCTTGTTTTCTTATCATCAGTCTTTAAACTAAATGAGAAGGACTGTGTCAAACAAAGTTCCTTTCTCTCACACAGTAATAATTTCTGTCCATGCTTTGGAGAAAGCATTAGACGCATGGCCTGGAACAAGTGATAATTTCTTTGTCATTTTATTATCTTTGGGTAGTTTGCACGTTAGGTTCCCTCCTGACTTGGGTTGCACTGTGACTGCAGGTGTAAAGAACTACTTAAAAATTTGAGTAATGCCTTTTGCGCTTGTCCATTACAATCCTGCTGAGTTACCTCCAGCTAGTATTCTCGACAACTGTTAAGGGAAACTTACAGACCATATAACCTTAAAACCCTGTCAGTGGAATGTTTTCAACCAGGCCATTTACCTTAACTGGAGAGAAAAGTAATTTTCTGGGTAACATCACTTGTTGGAAAAGAAGTTCTAACTGACTTCAGTGGTTAATGTGAAGTGTTCATAGTCACAGTCATGACAGACTGGAGTTTCATGGAAATACAGGCTGTGATTGCATGTAACATGCATTTTATCTTCCTGCTGCCAGTAACTTAAATAACTTGTCCATGCCCACTTATGTGAGTTTAAGCAGATAAGAAACATGTAAACTTTCTTTTTTTTTTTTTTAATTTATTTCAAAGGTATATATTTTAACAAGTAGTCTTCATTTCAAGAAAACTCAAGTTTTGAGCAAATGGTTATCATTTCACCTAAATCTTAGTTAGACTTATTTATTTTGCTTCTTCGTCTGTGTGCTACTATTACAGAAAATAAGGTGATCATATTAATATGGCTTTTGGACATTACAAAAGCAATATGTTTTCCTTTACCAAGTGACATCTTTCACATGCAGTTGTTTTATATTTAAAACATCAATAAAAATATGAATAAGAATTTATTTTCATGTGACTGCTGTTAATTTTAAATGTAACAGCCAGTGACTCTCTACTTTGCATTCCTGCCAGATTCTCCTTCCCCCACTGCTGCAAGAACATTGACGCTGGTCGCCAAGTCTGTGCAGAATTTAGCAAATCTGGTTGAATTTGGAGCTAAGGTGGATATAATTTTACATATAGAGAACAACCTACAGAGAACTGTGCTTCCAGTACACCTTTCATATGTTCCTGTTCAATGCTTGCAAAAAATTTGTTGCTATTTTCTCATGCACAACCTACGACTTTCTCTTCCTCCACTTTGACCTTGTATTTATCACTTGTTTGTTTGGTGTTTTCTGTGATAGAGCACTTCAAAGCTCTCCTGTTTATACTATCATACTGCTAGACATAATTAAGTCTGTAAGTCAAGCATACTTACTGCACTAAGAAGTCCAAGCTTTCAATTGAAATTTCTATTAAAACACTAAGGGAATGCCAGCAGTGACTGGTCTTAGTTTCCAGGCTGAAACATTGCTAAAAGTACATCTGTTGACTTAAGCATAATTAACATGACCTCAGGCTGGTGTGAGAAGGCTGTTTCTCTGACACACAGAACTTGGAATGTAAGAGTTAATGACAAAACATGAAAGAAAGCACTTGTTCATGATGACACCTCTGAACACAGAGCATCTATTCACTGCAAGCAGGTATTTAGAGACACTCATCTTGAAGCAAATTTCTATCTGTAAGGAATTCTGAATCACAGGTTGTCTATCTTGAATACGAGAAAGCCAAATTTCTGTAGTCTTTGACTGCCAGCACACCAGATATTAAAAATACACATGAAAAAAAAAAAAATTTATTTCCATTTACATACTCATTTTGCAGTGTCATTTGCCTGACTGCACTGTGTTCATCTCAGATGGGACAATTATCTTGGCAATCATTCGTTAATGAATACTTTTTAAAATTATTAGGAGCCATATATGGAAGGGGTAAATCCATTCATCAAGAGCAACAAACATCGCATGATCATGTTCTTGGATGAGCTTGGGGTAAGTGGTTAAATAAATATTTGCTGAAGCTACATAGCAGAATTGTAAATTCGAATATTTTATACCTCGTATTAACTAGCTCAGCAATGCATCAGCTGCCACATAATTTTGAATGCTTTTATCTGAGTACATATTTTAATACTTATTTAAAAATTGCTGGTCTGTCATATGGAATTAAAACCATCAATTATCTTCTTAAGATTTTATTAATTTAGTGCCTCTGTAAATGTGAGAAGCTGAAATAGATTCTGTAGCCATGAGATAAGAAGTACTGGGCAAAAATACAAACCTTTCACAAACAGTTTTATATATAACTTGTCATATGGTTTTGACCACAGACTGAAAGTAAATTAAGTAATTTCTCCTTAAAAAATATTAGGTTCAATTTCAGTTAGCACTGGCAAAAGCTTCACTGCATGCATTCTACATATAGTAGTTTGAAAGTGAAATGCTGTCACTCCATCTTTATAAAATGTGACTATTTTGTGGTTGTGATTGCTGTAACAGGAGTTAGGTCATTGTGGGTTTTATATATGTATTTTAAATGCAGTAATTTATTTTAAGAAGTGAGATAAAAAAATATGCTAAGCATCCTGAATTAATCCTTTTGAAGTGACCTAGAAGCTATCTCAGAATACTTAAAAAGTGTGGCATTTAGGTAGGTTCCAGATGTCATCCTTCTCTGATTAAATCACAACTTCTGTATATACATCAGTTTTCTTTAAATGACAAGATTTTACATGAGGTCTCTAATAACTGTTGGTTTGAAAATACCTGTTGGATTATTCTGCTGTTTTAATTGCAGCATTATTGGTTTGTCATCAGTTTAATGAGTTACTTGATAGGTAACAACAGATTTTGCTGAATTTTGTTGTTTTTCTCTCATTTAGATTAAAAAAGCTCCCAATGGATGGATTTTTCCCTTCATTTAGAGAGTGTATGAGTCTCAAAATGCTGTAGGTTTCTGGTGAGCTCAAAAGTAGAGCAATACCAAATCTTGTAGTAAGAATTGTCCTAGCACTACAAATTGCAGTATTCTCACAAAACACATGCCTCTGAAGGGAATATAAACAGATAATTATTAATAGAAAGGTGGACTGGAGGTTTAGCTGAAAGACCAGAGTTGGTCTTGGCATCCTAAATCTGCTGTCTTCTACTTTGTTGAAGAATGTTCCTGAGCTTCCAGACACTGCAGAGCACTCTCGAACTGACCTCTCCCGTGACCTAGCAGCTTTGCATGAGATCTGTGTGGCACACTCGGATGAGCTCCGGACGCTCAGCAATGAGCGAGGCGTGATGCAGGTGAGTTAACACAAATCACAGGTGCTGTGTCCTGAATTACTTCTCAATACTGAGGAATTCTTTTGTGGTATTTCTTTTGTGGTATTTATTTAGATGTTTTGTTTCACCAGGGGGTTATTAGCTGTGAAGGAAATAGTTAATCCATAGTTTTGTCCCCCCATGCAACAAAACCAACTAGTTTTGGGTGTTTTATTAAGTTTCTAGAGGAAGCCTTAAACCCACAAAATTACTGCCTCCTGACAGACTCTCTCTGTCTTAGTTTTCAGATCTGGATTTTTTTCAGTTAAGAACCAAATTCACTTTCGTTAGCTTTCTCTTAATACCTCATTTCTGCTTCCAATGTACTTGTATGCTTGGAAAACTCTGTTGGCAAATTTTAATTGTGTGTTAGCTCTACACTTCCTCTGCTTTCCTGTTAACCACAAAAAGCAGGAAGATCCATGGGAGGACAGGCAAAGTCCATAACATCATTTTAAGACTATCCTTATTGGCAAGGGAATCAGACATTTACTCTTTTCAATAATATATTTAAACTTCAAGTTGCGGGTCTGATAGGCTGATGCTGAAAATGCTGCTCAGAGAGGCCTTTTCTGTCTTCAGTAGCTAACATGTAGTTTTACTGACTCATTGTCTTACAGCACGTTCTTAAGAAACTTTTGGCCATTACTGAACTGCTACAACAAAAACAAAACCAGTATTCAGTGTCTAACAATATCAGGTAGCAGCTCTCTATGTGAATTTTGCATGGATCCAGCACGCCCAACATGGCAACTCTCACCAGTATCACTTCCTTCTTGCTCTTGCCAAAAATAGCACACCCTGTCACATTCCCAGTGATGTGTGAACTATGCAAAAAAGAAAACAAAGATCCTGTTGGTGAATGATTGTACCAGCAGCTTTTTTTTAAGCTATCTGTGCAGGACATTTGCACTTTTTTTTTCCACTTGGAAACAATGAAATTTCACAACCTCTGAGCCTTGGTGTACAGTTGACCTTCCATGGAGAAAATGCTGTGACTGTGTCTAGGACTTTCAGCACCTCTGATTGCCAAAGTTTTTGCTGTCTGATTGGAAAAGAATTATCAACTGACATGAGAAGAAAGGCGCTGTTCTGACAACCACCTAAAAATAACTGGATAACATTTCTTACTGTAATTTCTGACTGGTTACAATAATTATGACTTTTGACTGTTTCAACCACTTTTAACTTGTATTTACAGTTTCCAGAATTTGATGTTATGGTAGGAACAACCTTTACTGTACACGTTTTATAGAATGCTGTTTCTCTTGCTAAAATGATGTTGAAAGAGAATATGCATAATGGGTCTTGTCAGCTTTATTTTTTTGATATGCCACTGATTCAGTCTGAATAGTTCTTCCATCAAGAACTGTATAGCCAGATAAATCACAATGCTTTTGTAAAACGTTTACAACAGTAAATAATTTGAATTCAGTAAATTTATTGATCATTATATCAGACATGCATGCATTCATTAAACCATTTTATAAAATAGGTATTGTTTGGTCTTTCTTGTACTGTAAGCCTAGCATAAATATTTTTATAAGTGAAAATAAAATAAATCAAGCTGCGTATTTCTAACTCTTTGGAAACTGGCTGCATGGCTGCTGCAGAAATTTTTTAGTGTCTGCACTGGTGGCATACTTTGCAGTGTTTAATATGTGTCATTTTTTAAGCATGAGTCCTCAGTCAGCATGGCCTTGTCCTAATGTCTTAATTTGTACATCTTTGGGTGAGAACGTAGATGTTAAAACTCCTTGCATAGGTTGAGATTTAATAAATTGTTCCCTGTGAGTGGGGTGAGGGACTGGCAGAGTGCCAGAGAAGGCAGGGATGCCCCAATCCCAAGAAGTGTTGAAGGTGACGTTGGATGAGGCTTGGAGCAACCTTGTCTAGTGGAAGGTGTTCCTGCCCATTGCACTCCCACAAAGTGTTAAAAAAGATGAGAAGTAAGATGTGCTATTGATTTAAAGGGTATTTCATCATCACGGTTTGTTAGAATAAAAGGATTCACTGACAAAACTAATGAAATAACCACTAAAATAATTTTATCATACAAATACTGTTGCAAACCTTTACAACACTTAAGAATGTTTTTCCTGTCTATGGGAACTGCCAAATCACTGTCACATAAATCAGAGACTTTGCTTTTGCAACTTTACTGTAATATTTAAGTGGCTCTTGCTGTGTTGCCCTGGTCTCCAGCTGGAACAGCTTTTTGAAGGTGAAAGCTCCCAAATAACATATGTATGACACTAGACAGACACATGTGATGCTCTGCCATAGTGACAATACATGTGTTTGCAACACCTTGTTACTACAGAAGTCTTTTCTTAGATTGTCCCATAACCATGTCAAGTCTATGTTATATTACATTTTAGACAAATAAGTAATTTATCTTTCAGTGTGTCCTACTTAGATCTTTAACAGAGTGTGTAAAAGGGATTATTTTGTGGATTTGGTTGCTTTGGTACAGGCAATATAACATGGTAAAAATACAAACTGAAAGACAGAGCTGCCTACCTAATTTGTTACACACAAAATGCAAAAAGAGTGAAGCTGGGGAACACCTAAAGCTGCATGTAATGTGTTTGTATTGCAGAACTCTTAACTGGGTTTATAAAAAAGTAAAAAAATCAGCTGGTGTTCTTAACACTACACTGCAGCCACATCAAACTCTTTCTGAACCAAAAACAAGGGCCAGATTTCTTGAAGCTAATCTTGCCAGTGCTGGACCTGTAATGGAAGAGGGTTTAATGGAACCACAATTTTTTCTTTTAGGAAAGTAAAAGGCTTTACCGCCAAGGTAAGAACTAACAGCATGAAGACCTTATGACACATAATAAGGAACCTGTGGCAGGCAGTCACACCTGACACCAGAGGGTAGTTCCTGTAGTGGTAGGAGTCTGTCTTCCTTCAAAGTAATGCTGAATCCATGAGATCATCATCAGTCCACTCTTCCTAATAAAAGGAAAAAACACAGCAGCTTGAACAAGATCTGTGTGTGGTGGTGTGCTCCTTATGGTCTGGATTTAAGAACTTAAAGAGAAATTCCATGAACAGAAGACTAAAAAAATATTTTAACTTGGGGCAAGTCAGGCATTTAACCTTAGAACTAGTTATCCATACCTATGCTTACAGTCATGGACAGAGTCATGTTAGCTGCCTCTTTTCAGCACCTGAGATAAAGAAGTGTGAACTTTATGTTGGATAGCTATGTAGAGATTTCCAAAACAGCTCATATTGCACCTTCTACTGTCCTGTGCTTTTCAGGGCTTTGTAGATTACAAGTCTGATATCAGCTAACTACAGAATTAATGAAGCCATTGATAAGATAGGAGCAGTTTGCACACTCTGTAAGCTTTCAAAAAGTAAAGCACATTTTCTCCCTAATGTCCTGGCCACCTGAGGTCTGCTCTTTCATGTGGTTATTACTCAGAAAAAATTACACAAGTAGAAACCCAGTTCAGTTTCATCAGTAATGAAAAATCATGAATTTCAGGACCTTTGGAACTGTAAAAAAATTAATCATGAAGTGCTGTAGGCTATGTGAATATCCTATCAGGTTACTCCTTTAGGAAATAATTACAGATGTGAATTAAAAAGAAGCTCCAAAATCAAAACTGCCTCAGACTATAGCAGAATAACTAAAACAAATTAAACTGGGGCAGGGAACAAGTGAAACCTCCAAAGCTCATATGGAACTGTTAGTTCTAAGTAATTCTGTCATAAAGTGAAAAGTTTTCCAAGTCCCTGTTTTATGGAGTTGCCAGTTTTAGTATACTTTTGAAGACTGGCATTTGGAATGAAAACTTGTTAAAAGTTTTTGTAGCAATAAAATTATAAAATAAGTTCAAGGCCCCACATGTTGTTAGCATATACCTTCAATGCCAATTTTATTATAATCTTGCTTTAATAATGTTTCAGAGTCTAATTTGACACTATAGCATCAACCTGCTATGATAATCTCTAATAGCAAGACACAAATCTTGTCTTTTATCTTCAGATTTTGGTAGGTGATCCTCTTTCAATGTTAGACTATCAGTATCCAGCATCTTTAGTATCAAAATGAGTCCAGTTAAAAAGGGTTCTACACCTCTGCCAGCATGGACTCTCTCCTGCCCATTGTCCAAACAAAAGCTCTGGAAGGTGTTCATCTCAGATGTGAAGGACAACCTTAATACTATTGTATTTGTTGAGTCACTCTTGTCAGTTTGTCTCCACCTTATACCTGTTTAGACCTGGTCTTATAATGCAGTGTAGCAACCCATCTGTAATTCACACAGCCTTGTTAACAAATTGCCTGACATAAATTTAGTCCAACACTCTAAACTGCTTTGAGCAAGAAACCAAATAAAGTACATAAAAACTTTCAAAGAACAATAAACAGCAGGAAGCATGGTCTGCGTGTTCATTCCCCTTTCCACAAAAGACAGGGGTGTTGAAGAACACTTCCAAGCAGTCAGGTATGAAAGAAATCCAGTTCATTTAAAGTGGAAAAAAAAAAAGTTGAAAAAGGTTCAGTCTGAACAACAAATAAAATTATATTTCAGATGCATAAATTTATCTCAGTAGCTGTGTCACCTTTGTCTTGGTGTTAAGAGTGAAAAAAACCCAGGAAAAACTTATACAATCGGTTTACTAACCTCATCCATTTTACATCTTTTTGTGACATATTCATCATCTTCATAACCTTTCCTCTTCTTCCTAACCCAGAAGAAAAGTGAAATGCTTAGGTATTTTTATAAGTTAAGACTCTCATTATTTGACCCCAGGATTACAATACAGACATACCTGTTTCAGAAAAAAAAAAACAAACTACCAAAGCCTCAGCATGCAGCTTGCTGGAAGTTCAGGGTGCAGTCCTTTGCCATCCACATAATTTTTAGGAAAACTTTAAGCCTTTACAAGATTCTTGTTTTAATCACCTGATTTTAAAGCCCTTAGTTCTTATCATACAACATCAAGTGGTCACACCTTAGAAACCACCCAGTATTCCAGTTTTGTGTTACAAAATTATCAGCTTGCTGTGCAGATCCGCACAAAAGAACCTGTTTATGTGTTACTGAAAGCACTACTTTGAGTCTTTCATCTCAGCTTCCAGTAGATATAGCAAGCACACAAACGCTGTGTGCACATTTAAGGGTTTTCATTTTCCATCACTCACACATGTTAAGAAAATATTAATGTTTCTATGCCAATAAAAAAGGCCAAAGTTTAACACATCCAAGATATACTTACGGGTTTGTATTAAATAAGAGGTCCAAGCTGTGACACTTCTCTAACTTCTGTTTTAGAGCAGCAACCTCTTCAGGCCTCGGCAGTTCATATTTTTTTATGAGATTTTTCATGCCTAAAATGGTAACAACACAGCTGAAAGCACACAGATAATTTCTGCTCTGCCTTGTGTTGGGCCTGCATGGCAAGATGTTAGTAGTGGGGGGCCTGTAGGGGTGGCTTCTGTAAGACACTGCTAGAGGCTCCCCCCATGCACAGCAGAGGCAATGCCAGATGGCTCCAAGATGTATTCAGCGCTGGCCAAGGCCAAGCCTAGATGTACATCCACTGTCCAGTGACAGTGGATGTACATCTGTGAAAACAGATTTAAAGGGCAAAATCCAAATGCCAATGCAACACTAATGGCTGCTGGAAAGAGGAATGAGAATGTATGAGAACATCTGCACCTTACATCTACCAGGGTCAGGGAGAAACAGGAAGTGCTCCAGGCATAGAAACAGCTTCCCTTGCAGCTCCTGGTGCAGACCATGGTGAAGCAGCTGTGCCCCTGCACGGAGGTCAGCAAGAGTGTGGAGTATGCAGCTGGACCTGCAGCCTGTAGAGGAGGTGACTTTGGAGCAGGTAGATGTGCCCGAAGGAGGCTGTGACCCCTTGGGAATACCGTATTATGTACCATACCATGTAGGGAAGAGAAACCTACACTACAGAATGTTTGCTGGCAAGACTTGTGAACCCATGGGAGACTGGGACTGAAGGAGCCTATTCCTGAGGAGCTGCATCCCGTGTAATGGACCCACATTAGAGCAGTTAATGAAGAACTGTAGCATGTGGGAAGGACTCATGTTGTAAAAATTTGTAGATGACGTCTCTGTCGGAGAGACTCCACACTGTGGCAGGGGAAGAATGTAAGGAGGAAGGAGCAACAGAAACGTATGGTACGCTGACTAGCCCCCTGCACTGGAGGGTGAGAATTCAGGAGTGAAATTGAATCCAGGACAAAGGGAGGGGTGGGGGAAAGTTCTTTTGAAGATTCAGTTTTCATTACCCTACTCTGATTTAATTGGTGATTAATTAATTTCCCCCACTTGTGTCTGTTTTGCCCATGACAGTAACTGGTAAGTGACCTCTCCCTGCTTAGCCCATGAACTTGCTATTTTCTTTTCCCTGCCCAGCGAGGAAGGTCAGTGATATGGTCTTTGGTGGTCACTTTGCAACTTTGGTCGTCACCTGGCATCAAACTGAGGTCAATCCACTGTACTTGTGAATCAGACAACCCTATCCAGTCTCCAGTGTGGCTGAGTATTGCTTATGTCAGAGTCAGGCATGAGCAAACAGTTCATCCTTCCTTTCCTCATTGTAACTACACTGAAATAAGTCTCCACCATCATCGACTTCACACTGCTCAGCTAACAAGCTTTGAAATACACAGGTATTTCTTGCAATCAACACTGTACCTGCTGTCCCAAAAAAATACCAGTTCCAGTCTTTCTAATAATGCACATTAAATTTACAAGTTTTTTTTCTCTACCACCAGTACTCTGTAGAAGTAATTTACAAATATTTGAAAAATTTCCTTCCAACCATCTTATGTTTACGGAAGTGCTGCCTTTGGGCTAAAGCATCCACAATAACTGAAGTGAAGAGTAAGTGATCCCAGCATTCCTTTCCTTCTCAGCAATGGAAGTCTGAAGACCCAATTTGTTAGAAAACCAGAAAGTAAAGGACATCCTAAATTTTATAAATTAAAGGTAAATTGAATTTGTAGACCCTGCTTACTTGTATGGTGCATTCACTGCTCATGTCAGCCAGCCTAGTTTCACTGCCACCACTCTCCCATTTGAAGTGCATGCATTAACTTAATGCATTCAGTAATTAATTACTTAGTAATTACTGATTACTTACTGGGAATTTCATATAACAGCCTTTTCATTTAAATACAAAAAGGTAATAATCAGTGTACTACACTTCCTTTTCGCTTAGCTAAACCATGGTAGTATTCTTAATATTTGTAAAATATACACACACACAAAGATATTCTCACAGTAGTAAAACTAAGCATCTTCTGAAACATCTTACAGCTGCAAAACAGATGTGCAGTATAAATACTGGCACATCACATTAGTCATTTACCTGGTAGTAGTAGTTATTACATGCAGGCTTTGCCTGAAGCTGTAATTTTTAAGACATGGTGATTTAAAAAGCAATTTAGTTCTGTCCTACAGATACCATTACCTAGTTTTCAAAATAGATTTCTCACTTTTGAATCAGCTGCTAGCACTTAACTGACTCTAGCACTTATGTTCTGAAAGCATCAGGCAGGTCCTCTGCCTGCTTATTTTGTTAATATTATTTTTTTAAATTTATTTGTTCATTTTGTCTTTTTTCCTCTTCCATCCACACGCTGGGTAGTTCGTTCTACTGTCTGCAGTTTACTTAGGCATGCCTTAAGGTGAAGAGAACCCTTTGAAGCAGACCTATCTAAAGCTTTTGTAATTTTGAAAAGATGGTTTTTCCTCGTTTTGAGATATTCTTTAATATACTTTTCCAGTGTTTACTTACATTTCATTTCATCTAGTAATCTGGATAAGGTTGATCTGTCCTCTTTCAGCCTAAGACTTTCTGATAAATAGCTGCAAAGAGACATTAAAGAATAAATTTTTTAAGTGTCATAATAATTTATGGCAATCATTTGTGAGTTAATACACTTTTTACTATTTATAATTAACTTCTCCCAGAGCTTTATAATTAGATAAGTAAGAACGCTTTGTTTACTTCAGTGCTATAAACTGATAAAAAAGCTAATCTGTCACTAAGAATGCTGTGACGGTGTTCACAGGGGTCCCAGGATGAGGGAAGAGACGAGAATGTTGACTCCATGTTTCAGAAGGCTTGGTTTATTATTTTATGACATATATTATATTAAAACTATACTAAAAGAATAGAAGAAAGGATTTCATCAGAAGGCTAGCTAGGAATAGAAAACAATGATAACAATGGCTTGTGGCTGAGACAGTCCAGACAGGTGGACTGTGATTGATCATTAATTAGAAACAACCACATGAGACCAATCACAGATCCACCTGTTGCATTTCACAGCAGCAGATAATTATTGTTTACATTGTTCCTGAGGCCTCTCAGCTTTTTCAGGAGAAAAAAATCCTAAGAAAAGGATTTTTCAGAAAATATCATGGCTACAGAAGTTAACAAAAATATTCCACCAGTCATGTAGAAATAACACTGCCAAATGAAGTATTCTAAGTCTCAGAGAGGTAAGTCAAATTAAGTTTATGACTTTATGACAACGTCATACTATTGCACAATACACCCACAGGACAAGCAACCATTATAGTGGATTTCAGATTGACCAACAGCATTGCATGCAAGAGAGGTCTGCTTCTTTTGGCAGCTGAAAGCTTTTACTAAGCACTGTCTTGCATGAGCCTATGGCTCCCTTCCTCTTTCCAATGAGATCAAACTTCCCTTTAGTAAGAACACTAGTGCACACTGCCTGGATAAAACAGACATGAGCAATCCTCCTCACAAACACCCACAACAATCAAGGAGTTCTATCCCTTCCCCCATGAGAGCAACAGATTTTCCAAAGCCCACACGTTCTGTACCACCTCTAGGAGCTGTACCTGATCACAGGTCCACGGACAATTAGATTCTCTCATGTCTGGCAGCAAAAACTCACATCAAACAGTAAATGACAGGGGTGTAACAACTGTATGGTGTTACAGGTAGACAGACAGGTAACAAACACTTGAATTCTTCCTGAATGTGCCAACAAAGTTCAGACACCTTGAATCACACATTATCTACAAATTACTTTCGTTCTTTTTGCAAGCACAGTTTTTTGAATTTTGGCATGAGCAGTACAGAACATAGATCTAAGAATGAGATCAAGTTTCAAGGTAAAGTAAGCACCTGAATGTTTTTACACAATTCTCAGAAGACAGTGAATCCTTTAAAGAATACTCCAAACACTCTTTATTTTAGAACTAGAGAGATCTGAGATACATTTAGAACAGATGGAAGATTTTTTTTATAAGAACTTTTTCGATTTAGAAAAGGTGTCACACTCCAGATGCAAAATGCTCACAGGTACTGGCATGATATTAAAACATGCCAGGTACAGCTCCTTACAGCAACCACCTCAGCTGTTCATCTGAAGAAAAGCATATGTTTTGTCCATAAGAGAACTAAACCAAACAAACTACATGTTTCAGCAAAGGTATCAAAGTGTTTGATAGCATCTCTGCAAACACCAGTGGCAAGGACACAGAAGGGAAAGAAAAGATTGATTTGAAGCAACACCTTATCCCTGGTGCATATCCATGGGAACTGAACAGTTGCAGCAGCCAAACACAGCACATTACAGCATGCCCATTAGCTGTCACTTCAGTGTAATTTCAGTTGATTCCCAGTTTCTACCACATTTCCACTTTCTTCCCTGTGTAACCCTCAAATTGAGTCTGAAAATCCTATGCTGTTCTAATTAAGGCAAATTCATCAGTTTTTTTTAACTTCTTCTAAAGGAATATGAAATCCAGGCAGCAACTAATTGCTTTGTGAAAATGAACAGTACCACTGCCATTCTAAAACATAAGGAACAGACAAGTGCTAGCAATCAGTAAATACACAAGTCTAGTAATTAAGAATGTCTAGAGCAAAACAATTTTATACAAGAAGCAAACAGATTGTTTAAATCACACATATAAGAAAAAAATACTACCTTTCCATATTAATTCCTGCTCTTGAGCCACTAGATAATATGGCAGCGAGAGCAATCTGTGAGGGAGTAAAGAGCAGATATGCATCTGTCAGAGCCACTCGGTTAAGGAAGTCATCAGCTGTTTTCCTCAAAACTTCAGGATTTTCCAGCACTGGATAGCGAGTCTAAAAAGTAATGATTTAGAAAAAAAGGCAGGTTTTGTCATTCCTGTTCATGAGCTTAGAACTGTATTTTATACAGTAAAAAGTAGCAGACGATATTTTTATTCCAAAAACATCCTAAATAACTTAAAGACCACAAGTAAAACAACTATCTTTCAGGTATCTGTCTATCACTATAGAAATTAGATCATTTAAATCACAGGCACAAAAGGAAAAAAAGCTTTTTAAGACAGTGCATGACAGAGTCAGAGCCACTCGGTGGCATTACTTTACTACACAGAGCATATTGCATATCAGAAAGTATTACCTTAATATCAATTAGAAATCCCTCAAATGGCCTATATGGATTGTGGATGATAAGATGGAAGTTCAGTTGCTGAATAAGCAGAAGTTCATATTCCAGTATTTGTTCAAGAGCTTTTTCCTGTCCAAGAGGACTTTCTCGAAGGTTACCAACAAACTGTGCACTGGATACATTAAATTCATCTACTTTACAGGCCAAAAATATGCATGTTAGCCTTGAGGAGGGAAAAAAACCAAAAAAGCAAACAATTGACATATGCAGCATCCATTCTGTTCATCCATATGTTCTGA
Source organism: Serinus canaria (assembly GCF_022539315.1). Classification (NCBI taxonomy): domain Eukaryota; kingdom Metazoa; phylum Chordata; class Aves; order Passeriformes; family Fringillidae; genus Serinus; species Serinus canaria. The sequence continues at coordinate 241,548 of NC_066343.1, forward strand.
ATACAGCAAAAAGATAATGAAACTGACCATATTTTGTCTTTACTCCTACTTAAGCTCTCAGATTTTATTTCTTGTTTTTTTCTTTAAGGTCTTTACAAATACAGAGATCATACCTCTAATTTCTATTTAATAGAGTAACTCAGGAAGTGTTGATAACTCACATTATAATCCGAGGATGATGCTCCATCACTGAGTTATTGAGGTAAAAACGTTTGAAATACATGCAAGCTGTTCCCTAAATTGAAAAAAATGGGGAGGGGAAAAAATAAAAATGGATTAAGAAAAAAAGAAATATAAGTATATAAAAAGAAGAAAAAAAAAAACAAAACAAAAACCCCAAAACCAGAAAAGTGTGGATATATACTACAGGCACACAGGATACATTGAGACACTAAGACACACAGAACCATTGAATGTCATTAAGTATTTCTAAGTCCTTATTTTTACCTGCAAGAACCTTACACTACAACTGTAGTACAAAATAATTTTGTTTATTTTTATAGACATGTTTCAGAAGACAATGCTTAAAAAGCCAACAATATCTTTATGAAAAGAATTTGGTATTATAATGAAATTTAAAAATCAAAGGCTGAAAAAAAATCATCCTGAAAGTTGCAAACAATTCAAATCATTTGATTTTTTACATCAGTAAATTTTGCAGCATGTTTATCAGAATGAAAGCCGATGGTTTCCAAACTGAGACTCTGCAGGAGCTGCTTCTCAAACATCAATCTGGCTTCACAGAACATGCCATGGCAGCGACTGCCATCTTTCAAAGACACCCTCAAGCATGGTACCCTTCACCACACCTGCATGGAAAAGGTACGACTAACAGGGGACAACGTAAATCATACATCTTAATGTCTTAGTGAGAGAGAGGCACAACATCACTCCGTTCTTCAGCTCTACATCCCCACTTCTCCCTTCTGAAATACACTCTTCTGCATTCAAGACACATAAGTTCAAGGTAATTTTGCTCTACCTTTGCAGGATAATATTTTGCCAGTACACAATCCACCTTATTTTGTGGTCAGAGGAGAACTAATGCTGGAGAAACATCTGAATGACAACTCCAATTTGGGACCGTCTCCTTTAGCGAATGGGAGATAGCTTCATTATATCATCAAACATTATCATCAACCACTTACGCCTATTTTGTTTCTACTCTTTGCTAAGAGGAAATAAAACAATTCAGTCACCCAAGCAAGTTTAAGAGCAACAAGCAAAAGATGGCGTTGAAAACCATCAGATTTTGAAATGGTCACAAGTGTCAGAAAACGAAACAAAAAAGACAAAAAGCGTCCACAGACTGTAGTGCTATAAGAGAGAAGCGAGATAAAGAGATTTAAAGATATCTGCCCTCTAAAGAACAAGCCAAGCAGCCAGCAAGCGAAGGAATAAAGAGGGCCGAGGCGGCGGCTCCTCCTCGCCTCGCTTACCACAACGGACCGCGGCATGGCGGGCTTGAACGCGGCGCAGAAATCCAGAAGCCTCTTCTCGTAGTACTTGCATAGCGCCAGCTCCTCGTGCGGCTCCAGCAGCACCGGGTCGCCCTGCGGCACCTTGAGAGAAGCAAAGCCGCGCCTGAGTCCGCCGCAGTCTCACCCTACCGCCCCGCGCCCGCAACTCCTGCGTCCCCGCGCACCTTCCCGCTGGCCGCCGCCCTGGCCCGGGCCCGGCGGTTCCCCTCAGCGCGGCGCCGTGCCAGCTCCTCCTCGCCATGGAAGGTCCAGTGCCGGCGCTGCGTGCTGCTGTGGAACATTGCCCCGCAACATGGCCGCACCCGCGCGCGGCACGCCGGGAGCTGCCGTAGAGCGTGGACGCGGCGGGGCGGGCCCAGGACTCTCCCTCCTGGGAGAGGGATGTTTCCGTTTCCTTTTCCAAACGTATCTTTTTTAAGGAGGATCAGTGGCAAAGCAGCATGTCGTATACTTTTGCAGAATGGCAGCACTCTTGTGTTTCTCTTTCGGTTTTATTCATGTATACTTGCAAATTCACATTGCGTTTTTGCAGCCTTACGTCGAGTGCTGGGGACAGTTCTGGGCACCGCAATGTAAGCTATTGTAAAGCATCCACAGGAGGGTTATGAGGATGATGAGGGTCTGGAGCAGAAGCCAAATGAGGAGTAGCTGAGGTCACTTGGACACAATGTTCGGCCTGGAAGAGACTGAGGGGCGACTTCATCATTGCAGCCTACGAGTGCCTTGTGAGGGAGGAGGAGGGGCAGACCCTGATCTCTGTGGTGACCCGTGACAGGACTCGAGTAAATCGCCAGAAGTTAAGTCGGTGGAGATTTAGGCTGGATATCAGGAAAAAGTTTTTGACCCACAGGGTAATTGAGCGTGGAACAGACTCCCCAGGGAAGTGGTGACCAAGTCTGATGGTTCCAGAAGTCTTTGGACAATGCTCTCAGGCGCATGGTGTGATTCTTGGGGTGTCCTGTGCAGGCTCAGGAACTGGACTTTATGATTGTAGTGGTCTCTGCCAAGTCAGTATATTCTGTGATTCTGTTCCCTTAAGTTCCTTCAGTAGTCTCCTGCTTTCTCCAGATAACGACTAGAGATAATATCCAATTATGCTTTTAAGAAAGCAGCATTTCATAGCCTCCACGCTTCAGCCAGAAATTTTAGATATTATAGTATCTAATATTTGTATTTGAAGTATGTGAGGAAAGTATGTAAAACATACTTTTGTGGACAGTCACAGGCCTTGTAGTTAAAAGTGTTACCCAACAAGTTATGTTCTTTTAAAAGGAGTTTATGCCCCGGTGGGGGAAATTGTTTTTAACCTTAGCACAATAGTGTTTAATGCCTATCTAGGATTAATGCTTTGCTTCGTATCATACCGTGCTTACTACAAACACTAGGGATAAATGTGGCTTTAACTCTCTACATCTGTGACTAATAAGCCTTCTGCTAACTAGTGTGGGAAATTACATACCTTGTAATTTTTCTAGTTAATTATTTTCATTATCTCTTCTAATTAATTGTTTTAATTATTTTGAAGCAATGTAATTTTACACTTTGTCATATGCCACTAGAGCCAGCATTTAGCAAGGTTGTGATAAGCTGGTATTGTGGGAACATGGTTTGGGAAAAGTACTGAAACTTTAAGTTTTGCTGAAACAAATGTAATCAACCTTGAAATGTTTCAATGATCTCAGACCAAGAAGGACGTTAACAAAGCCTTGCAGAAACATCTATTGTTTAAAGTGGACAAGTAATGCAAAATTCATGAACCACAACGACATTTTGCCGAAACTCAAGATAAGGAAGAAAATAACCAAGTCAGTTCAACAATTGTACTGGATGTGCTGTTTGCAAAAAAGACAATAAAAAGACTGAAGAAGTGGGCTAATTAGCATGAGAAGTGGGAAAACAAATAGGAGATCGAATACTAACTAATGAAGAGAATTACGGAACTTATAGCCAGTGAACATTAATTTCTTTATTTGTTACCGTGTATAAATAGTGAACATTTTTGAAAGTGCGTATTAGGTAAAACTATCACCATGCACCCAACATATTGAAAAAATATCAGCTTTCTAATATAATAAACTGGTTAGAGTTTCTTTCCTGGTTTTTGGTGACAAAGTGGTTCCTTGCGAGCAGACATGACAAAGGGCCTTTCCCTAAACTACACAAGAAATTGTATTATCTGTATAGTCTGAATCCATCAATACTTTGCCTTAAATTACAGTAATCACCACATCCAACATATATATAGTTTGAAATCTGACAAATCTGAGTTCCAAGAGCCATATGTACAAAAAATGCCAAAAGAATGTTGTTGTGCATCTGATTGTGATAGCTCCATCCCAAAATAGAGACTCATAAATATTGCACATTATTCTAACAATCAGTTTACTGAGTATTATTGTAAATATGTTATTTCACATCATCACTCTAAGAGTAAAATGTAAGAATAGGAATGAAAATTTCTAAAAAGAGCAGTAGAGAGGATAAAGCAGATTTTTTTTCATTTTTTTAAGACTCCATTTCTTTTATACCTTTCACTTTTCAGAATCTGTACTTCAAATGTGTGTGGGTTTAAGGATATCAACAACTACGGACTTCACTGATTATAGTTCTTCCTTAACTTTTAATGGTATGATGAATTATTAGTGATTTTAAAATTCAGTCTGAAAGTGGACAAAGGCAGATTTAGATAAAATATCTGGAAACTTAATCATAAAATACTCAGAAAAACCTTTGTGTGCTTGGTCTGTGACCAAGCTATGAACAGAACCAAGAATTTACTGTGTCTAGTTCTCTATTGTTTTTTCACAATAGTGCTTTTCACAACCTCTTTACCCACAACACAATTTTATATATTATGATACACAATTTTCTATGTTATTATACACAATTGTATAACATTTATATTATATTATCTTGCAGCCAAAGAGGTTAATAAAAAGAAGAAATACTGCAATGTGATTTTTGTGCAAGTAATAAGGTCTACAAAGAATGGTACAGAATGCAGTAATAAAGTGCAGAGTGAGTATAAAATTTTTTACTACATTCAGAAAGATAATTACAAGAACTGAAAGGTTTTTTGGAAAGTAAAGCTGTATGAGTTATTAATCAGTTGCTCAACTCAGTCAAATGTAAATGTTTGAGGTCTGTCATTTATGCTGGTTTTAAACATGTTATATGCAGGGATATTTGTTCAGAATTATGCAAGTAGCAAGGTAACCAAGCAAAACTTACAAGCTAATAAAAGCTCTCCAGTGGCCTAGGCATTTTAGTCTCATTTTTTCTGAGAAATTCAGCAATTTCTCAGAAAAATGCCTGAAGGTTTAAATAAATATCTACCACCTAAATACAGAACACAGCATAATTTTCCTGCTTGTATCAACAAATACCACAGAGGTATTCCTCCTGATGTTTTTATGACAGCCATGGCTGCTGTAAGTGTTCTTTATTTTTCTGTTTGGGGGATATAGTGAATCAGAATCTCTTGGATTAGGCTCTAGTGAGGACCAAAAAGAACCAAGAGGCAGAACACACATCATCTAAAAAGGGAAAGATACCTGAAGCACAGAGACTCAGTCTGCAGAGTTTACTGTTGAAAATAAACATTCATAAAACCATTCAACTTTGATATTGGTAGCGTCTTCTTAGAGTAATATATGAGGAAGGGGATTGTGAACACAAAATTACAGCGAGTTATAATTAATACAACTAAATTAACATAATCAATTTCCTGATCTTTATTACCTTTTATTATCATTATTATTAAGCCTAATTGCAGATACTCAGTAGCCTAAAACATTCAAAGAAAGGGTTAACCTTGCTAATGCTACTGGAGAGGATTAAAAGCTTTAGAGGTGAAAACACATTGATTTATTCTCATATGATGTTAATATTTGCTGTATTTCATGCTGCTGAGAATTTATCAGTAGAACTAAATTTAAAACATAGCTTTAAATACTATGTTTTAGTTCTCACTTTTTGAGTATACTCATATCACAGGGACTTCTTGATTTTGCAGTGTTTGGCTACCAATTGTCCTAGCACAGAAGCTAGTTAAAATCAGATTACCTTTCTTGCTTTTGCTAAGTAGTATTTTGCTTTTATTTGATCTCACTGATATCAGTGAGAGTATTTCAATGAAGGAGCTTTATTCTAAATTCTTAAAGTGTCCTTGTCATTCAAGAGATTACAAAGTATGCATATATAGCTATAACTCCTTATATTGAATATGCAGTTCAGGACATAAACTTTACAATTCTCAGCAGAAACACAGATTTTAAATAAGCAAAAAAGTATGAGAAATACCAGTTTGGAATTCGTGACCTTTGGATTTTAAATACTAAAATTTTTTGCATTTAATAATGTACAACTTCAGAAATACATTAAGTGTACAGTCTCAAAGAAATCACAAATCATACTAGCAAAACTGAAATATGATGAAGTAGAGATGTTTGTTTGTTCTTAAATTTGGACCATTCCATTCATTCAGCAGGGATGGCTGAATTCCTATGGGGCAATCAGAATTGAATATTCCTTTTGAGACTGTGCAAGATATCTGTTGGAGTCAGCACAAGATTTGCCTAAAGCCTAAGAGCCAAAGCTGGCTTTTGTGGAGAATGTGGCTATTTTTGGCATCCTTCACTGATGCAGCTTCAGTCATCCATGGAGAAAGTTCTGTTGCTTCTGTCACTTGTTTCTTATTTTTCCTTTTCTCTTTCTCCCATACTGACTTTACCTTGGTATTCTTGACCTTTGTTTTTAATTTCTTCACAACTGCATTCTTCCCACATAGCCCTACGAGTATGTCATCTTGTAAGAATATAATGTAGTTATTGGTACCGATGCTAAAAAGTCATCACTGGATTTCTGGATGTGTTAAGAAACTGAGAACGTGGACTTCTGAGTCACTCATGCAACTGTATTCATATTCATGAAGTGCAGTTGTGGCATGTTTGCAAAGATTTCTTTGGCACCAAGTGTCCCTGAAATGTAACTTTAAAAGTGAGAGCCATCCCTTTAGAAGCACTCCACACTCTTTCCCTCATTCCCCCATTGCCGCTACTCAAACCTGGCCACACAAACCCAATACATAAGCATGCTTCCAATACAAAGTGTTATAAATAAGAAGCTTGACTAGGCCAATATTCAAGCAGCAATCAATTTATTAATTAAGATGGTAAAGTATGAGCAATACAGCGCGAGGTACAGTGGGGGCAGTTTCTCTCTGACTACACACTGATAATTGGGGCTTACAGGCATTTATAGGGGTACTCATAAGCTTTCTCAGCAGTTTCTATTCCCAATTTGTACTCATCAGCAGTTTCAATTGTTTTCCAAATCTATTCCAAATCTATCTATCTATTCCAAATTTTTCCAATCTATTCCAAATTTTTATATCACAATTCTAAACACTGTTGTGATTTAGTTTTACTCAGGATGTATATCCCGAAAGGAGTATCCGACGTGGTGGTGGTCCAGTTTCCGAAAGAAGGAAGTATTTCATCTGGTGAAGTCCAGCTTCCAGATGTGGGTCCAGCTTTTGATTTCAAGGGCTACAAATCTCAGAACAGTGATGTCCATCTTCCCTTTGTTGAGGCTATTAGTCCTTGAGTTGATGTTCATCTTCCTTTCTCAAGCTGCATGTTTCCTTTTTATATAATCTATAGTTTCAAAAGATCCTTACTACAAGCAATATTGTAAAATTATACTTCAAAGGTTATTATTGCAAAACTAGTTAAGGCTTAACTACAAGCAGAAAGTTTCTATCAAAAAGCAACATCCTTAAAGCTTTAATTCAAATGCTCCTAAATCAACTTAAGGCTTATAAAGGTTAATTGCAAACAAAGGATATGTTCAAAGGCCTTCTTCCATGCTTTATTTTTCTCAGTTATTATTAGAATTCGTCTTTATAACTTCCCATGGTCAGTTTCCACACATTACAATCACAAATACATACGTTGTCTGTATGTGCCTGACACGAAACACAGCTTTGTATTTCACAAAAGTGAGTAAATTAATTAGAATTATCTTCTTCTTGAGCACCTGGATGCAGGGTCTCTCAGCTTAAGGAGAGCACCATGAGAGCAGCTCTTTGAGGTTATGAGTAAAAAAAGTTACCTGTTTTTTTTGTTTAAGAGAAGGAGCTGCAGAGTTTGGAGTTGAGCTGGGAACTGATCACTGGCCAAGAGTTCTTTTGTTAGTTAAATGTTGTAATACATACTCACCTGTTGAGTATCGTTGAGTATCGACATTTAACTCTCTATTGTGGAGAATTCTATTTTTTCAGTACCACCCTTGCCTGCTGCCAGGAGGATGACACCCCCATCCCCTCCCTCCCCCCGGACGGTGGAGAGAGAGGGGAGAATTTGCATCTCAGGAGACATGCAAATTTATCTCAAAACCCAGACTGTACTGGGACAAGAACCCCACCAAATCCTGGAAAATACCCCAAAAGAGACGAGCCAAAGCAGAATTGAGAGGTCAGGGTGGTGTTTGGACAGCAGGGCCGAGGTCCGAAGCCGGCAGAGATGCTTGAGAACGTCGGTCACTCCTCGCCCCAACAACGATGCCAGTCGGACCCAGGACCCCCTGGACTGCCAACCCCAAACAGAGCTCTGGGTACACCTCCACTGCTCTTGTGAGCACCGCACTTCCCGCTCTGCCCCCAGCAGACAGAACTGCACATACCTGCTCTTCCAAGTCGCTGCTGGGAGTGGTGGCAGGAGTCCGCGTTTCTCCCTACCCCCCTACCCCTGGTTGGAGCTGATCACTCTAATAAGGCATTAAAAAGGAGGAATATCTCCTTCCCCTGTTTCATTCACTAGAGGAGTGTAGGCGGCCCGGACAACAGTCGCCTGGCAGAAATTTGATACTTAAAAAAAAAAAAAAAATTTTTTTTAACTAAGTCAGTCGTTCCTCGTGGTTCGTTGAGCGGAGCGGCTCGGGACCGGCCTGACCCGCAGCAGAGGGGCAGATCTCGGGTCTCGGGGGCTTCTCTTGCGGCAGGGCAGCTCCAGGACAAGGGAGCCCGCGGGGATCCGGCAGCTCTAGGGAAGCCCCTGAGGAAGAATCAGGTCTGCTACAAAAATCTTGGTGACAGCAGAGGCAGAGAGGCTCCGGAGCCTCCCGACCCGTAAGGAGCGGTCCCTGCCCGGCCAGGACGGGAGGAGCTTGCGGTGCCTGCGGATAGCAAGTGCAGTGTGGCTGAAGCAGTCGCCGTCTCGCCGTCCGTCTGCCTGCTCTGGGCAGTGACTCTGTGCTGGCTTCCCTACTAGAAAAGCTTCCGTGACACAGAAACTTAAGTCATGCTGCAACACACTGAATGTGTTACACTTGTGTGCTTTGTTCTAGAACACAGTTTCCTCAGAAACAGGTGTCATCTGTAAGAAAGCGTAGTGGGTGCTAAAACCTCTCACACCTAGTGGTGCAACATGACACCGAGTGTTCCCGAGGGATTAATTTAAAGAAAAATTTAATAGTGAGAAAAGATATGTGCTCTGAACTTACTGACACAGTACATATTCTTCCATTATTTCAGGGCATGGTCTTATAACATTTACATTCCCTCTAAATGAGGTATTCTAGAAAAGGACATTCCATGTAATCCAGAGATAGACACTTATTTTCTAGGTTTATCCAGTTCATGTTCTACATTCTCATACTGAGGCAGAATTCATGATCTGAGACTGAGAAAACTTTTATGAAAAATTCTCTCTAAGTATTTCAAATGACAGAGGTTTTCTCTTCATTTTCCCTGGTGTAGGTACATCAGTCAAGTGGAGATGATTTGGGAAGCACTAAAAAATTAAAACCATTATTATTATTTTATTTGGTGAATAATTAATTTATTATTTTCACCTCCAGTAAAGGTCTAGATAAATTTGGATTAAAACAATGGTTTAGGACTACAGAGATCTAAATTTTAGTGCTATCTTTGATGCAGAAATCCTGTTCTGACATATTTTAGTTTTTTCAACTATGAATCTCAATTCCTGCTTGTTTACCTTCAGAAAAATGAAGAATTAGGGTATTAACTGTTATGTTACTATGGAAATGAGTACCACAAAAGACCCTGTAATAAATATTGGAAAAATATGCAGCCATTATCTTATCATCTCAATAAATCCAACCTCTCCCACCCCCATACAATTTGGCATTAGTATGTTAAGGAAAGATATACACACTTCAAATGTTGAAGCTCATATAAGGCAATCCCATCATACATAAACACAAGCTAATAAGAACATAAAGAATTTGTACATTCTATAGAATATTGTCAGTATACCTTACTCTGATACAAACAGCAATATGTAAGCATACTTATTATCCATATATAGCCTTTTTTTTCCTGGGGAAGACAAATAAATCCTTATTTTCAAAATTTACCTCAAGTTTTGCTAATTCTTGTGCATTCAAACAGATTGTTCAAGCTACATAAATTCCCTGTTTTTCTTAGATTATCTCACATGGCTCTGTGCACTGAGGTTCATTTCAATGAGGAAATACCCATGTGTGATTTTCAGTTTCTGTATGGAAACAGTAGCCAATGGTTGTAGTAAAACATGTCTGAAGTCAAGGCCTGGACATGGTATTAGCAAGCAGCTGTTCTTACTCCTAACCTTCTTCAATAAATTCACAGACCTCCTGCCACGTGTACTAACATATATGGGCTTTTCAATTAGAACTGTGCTTTAGAGATTAATATGAAATTAATACTACTGCATGTTTAAATGAAGACAGTGGCTAAATTCTATAAGTTGCTGTTGATATATATATATAGCTGCTTAGGTAATCAGGATGAATTAAGCTACAGCCATCTCAGGTAAAATGTTAATGGACACAGTGGGTAGCCACAGCATAGCAGCTCAGCTTTTTAAACAACACAAAACATTCAGTTGGTCTCAAGTGTTAAAGGTATATCCTAATGTCAGAGCAATATTAATTTGATCTAGTTGAATACTGTAATTATTTAATATTAATTATTAGGTTTATTATAATATTAATTATAATTTAATATTAATAATTAATTATTAATTTAATATATAATTATTTAATTATGTCAGTGTTTCCACTAATATGTAACTAAATATACATTTATATAACCATAAGATAGGAGACTAATTGACTGACAAAAACTTCTCCAAAAACTTGGAGAAGAGTTACAAGTACTCTAAAGTGCAATGTTTACCAAAAGCTTTATACACTTGAGTAATAACAGAGGCTGGTTTCATTATGGAAAAAAAGCTAAGAATACTTCAATTTCCCTCTAGGTCCTGTAGTATTAATAAATGTAAAAAAAAAAAAAAATTAATGCTGGACATTTCCCCATCATGTCCTTCTGCTTGGTCCAGACCTGGTAAAAATTTGGAGGAACAATTAAAAGTGCATCTACAACTTCTCTGGGGTTAGATTGATGCTTAGTATTTGGAGAGCTGCAGTCCGTTTAATACTTTATCCAAAAAAGTCTAGATTTACATAAATCACTAGTACAAATATTTTTTAGTTCATAATAAAAAAAAAAAAGAAAAAGTCTTTTTGGGTCTGAATTCACACTGAATTCACACATGAGGAGGGAAAAGCCACCAAACCCTTGCCTCTGAAACAAGATCTCTGAACAACCTAAACATCAAATACTTCAGATTAGAGAACAAGTTTCCCTGAATATCAGTGAAGTTTGAAACTGTCTTCTGTCAAATCAGAAGTGTATTAAGGAGAAACTCTAATTTTCAATCTCCAACAACAATGAAAGTAAGTGTTCCCAGACTTGCAAGAGGCCTTGTGAACTCCTGCCAGGTGTGCGTGTAGGGTCTGGATGACTGATCCATGATATTCCTTGATGCTGGGTTGTTGGGGAAGATGAAACAGGAAAGCCTTACAAATATGATTGCCTGGCAAAAGATTTTGAGAATATAGAAACTATAAGCGAGATTGAAATGAAAGCAAGCTTTGACATCCCTTAGTTACTGAACAACGGGAAAACAATGGTGTGGCCGGATGAAGGTAATCCCCTCTTGATGAAACAATACCCTCTGCAAGCAGGCAGGTCCAAGGGTCAGAGCAGACCCTGCCAGCTTGGCAGAAGGGGTCCGAAGAGTAGATTTAGGGTTTAAAATGTACCACAATATGGTAATGTAGTGATTCTTATAGGCTGTATGTAAATGCTATAAGATTTGTATGCTCTACTAGATTGGTTAGCAAGAATCAGAATATTCAACACAGAAGATGATTTATTGTATTGTAACGAGAACTTCGCTCTCTTGCTCTCTTGCTTTTGCTCTTGCTCTTACTTTTCTATGCTCTTAGCTCTTGCCTTTTACGTTCTTACCCTCTCATCCTCTCTCTTCTCTCGGGCCTGCTCTGAGCTGCAGCTGACAGCTCCCAGCAGGGCCCTGTACCCACGCCCTTTGCAATAAACCGCTAGTTCCACGACTTGGCTTCAGAGATCTCTCGTCTCCGTCCGTCCCGGCCGTGCAACCCCCAGTCTCACCTACACTGGGTGGTGCATTTAAGGTTGCCATCAGCTACCAGTGCCCATCCAGGAGCCCTTGTCTCTGTTTCCCCATTAATGTTTTCCCCTGTACAGGTAGACAGGTACCACAGAATGCTTGTAACAGTGCAGGTGAGCTGTGCAAGGAAATGCTTCCTTGGGGCTGGTCTTGGGGTAAGTTTGAGGCTTGGGGAACCAGGAGGATGTCATTACTAAGGGTCTGGACATTTCTTGAATTTTTTCCATTCCCAGGACAGTAGGTGACCATGCGTAAGACCATGACTCTTCAGCAATGTGTGACACCAGAGAAGTATAGCAGCTCTTCATTCTCTGCTCTCTACAATCTGTCACAGCAAACAAGGCAAGGGATGAGTGCCATAATGCTCCAGATCATGAAGCACTTCTGAGAAAGCACAGGGGTGATACTTGCAGAGGAGCCATGAGCAGAAGAGAAAACCAGGCAGGTCAGTATTGTTGGAGAGCCAGGCTTTGGAGGGTCTCAGTCTGTCACTCTGTGATGACAGCCTCCACAGTTTAGTGATGCACAAGGGATGTCGTTCCCAATGTTCCATGGCACTTCTGCACGTCTGGGGCTACTGCAGCTCCACTTTCTACTTCTCTTCTTCTCACCCATGTCTTCTGCACACCATAGGTATTTCATGCTGGTCAGCAAAGGCTCTGCTGTCTTTTCTTCCCCTCCTCAGATGCCCTTGCACTTCACTTTCTCCAGTCCTGCCTCTACTGACATAAACAAGTCCACCCCAATGACCCTTTTCCCCATTGCTTCCAACATGGATTGATCTGGTCCCAGACTTGGGATTTGGTACAGCATTATTTAGGCAGTGTCAAATTTACATGATATTGCAGATATAGCTGCACTGATGCTTTTCTCTTGCAAGGCTCTCCTTCCCAACATGTCTCTCTAGTTCTCCTCTCCAGGTTATCTGTGCATTTTGGCCATCTCTCCAGAAACACTCCTTCATGGACTGTGAAATCCAGCCATTCCTCTTAGTGCCATCTGAAACTTTTCCTAGTTTCCTGAACCCCCCGTGCTGAATTTCTGATGATCTGTGATAGACCAAACTTTAACCTTGCTGTTTTTCCACAGCCATGGTCAATTAACTCAGATCTCATTGTTTGGTGATGCCCTCCTTTCCAGGGTGCAGCAGAGGCTGAGGGCAGCCTCCAACTAGCAGTGTATTTCCAAGAGCCACAGGGGCAGACATCACATTGTAACAGTATTGGGTGGTAGATGTGATAATAATCCTAATAATAATCCTAGGAATAATCATAATCCTGGTGGTAGTTTATGACTGTGACCTCACATCCGTTGCTCTGTAAATTCAGATGCTGTCAGAGCCTGGGCCAATCTGTGGGAACAAGCACACATGGCCACGGGGAAGGAGTGGAGCTGCCCCATCTGCTGCGATGCACCAGATGACGTCGCTTACGCGATGCCCTGCGGCCACCGATTCTGCCTTGGCTGCATCCTGCGTTGGGCAGAAAGAAATCCTGCCTGCCCACTCTGCAGAAGATCCATCTTGACAGTGAAGTTTTCTGACCATGGTGGAGATGACTACCTACACTGTGTTATCACACCTCCCAGAGAGTTGCCAGAGACGAGCAGCCAGGCAGCAGAAGCTCCTGGACGCCTGGCTGAAAACAGACCCCCTGGCCCTGCAGATTCCCTTGCTTTCTCTCCACAAGGAATAACAGCCCCTGCTCAGCAGCAGGCTGTAGGAGCAGAGGCCGTGGGTGGCATCCTGCCTGAGCTTTGGGCAGAACTTTTCCGAAGACGACGGAACCTCCTGGACCCTGTGAGGCCCTGGCTGCGCCAGGGGCTGGAGATGATATATGGGGGCGAGTGGTATCAGGTGAAGAGTGCAGAGAGCGGCATCGTGCTCGCACTCTGTGTCTATGGTCCAGACAGAGAAGTCTTGGTCCAGAGATTGCAGCCCCGTCTCCAGCAATACACTGCATCACTGGTCCATGGCATCCTCAATATCATTGAGACCCAGTGCAGTGAGGAGGTTCAGAGGCTGCGGCACTCTCACACTGCCAGGGAGGAGGATGAGATCCCTGCTGCCAGCTCTGATCCCCCTGCCTCCCAGGAGGGTGCTCCCACCCTCAGCCAGGCCCCATCCAATGGCATCGCAAATTTCAACACAGAGGAGGAAGGCAGCACATTGGAGACTGCCCTTCATGGACATTCCAGACACTCCCCATCTGTGTCCATCCCTGCAGAGCAGGAGCAGCCCCAGGAAGAGCTGGGGGAGACAAGAGTGCCTGCAGGTTCCTCTGCTCCTAGCCAGGGCAGTGACCCCTCACTTGCAACATCCCAGCGCCGCCGAAAGAGAAGGACCCCTGGGTCCCTAGATGCCTCCCATTCCAGCAAGAGGCAGCGCCGTGATCAGCTCTAGAAAGGCCACAGCAAGCCTTTACTCAAGAAAAAAAAAAAAATAAATGGCTATTTCCTTAATGCAGTCTCAGGTTGCTTTTTCCTTCCTCTTCTCCTGAAGCAGTTTTCCTTTACCCTTATACCTAAATGTCAGCCAAAAGCTTCTGGAGCCCTAGGGCCATGTTGGCAGAGCCACCTCTGGCAAGAAATGCTGCTGCAGCCACACTGATGGAAGAGCTCATGAGAAAACACTGGGGTGGATGCTTAGAGCAGAGACAAAAGGGAAAGACTGATCAGGCCTTCCTCAAGCAAGCAATGGAAAGCCATGGAAATGCCTTGCAGCATTTCTGCTCAGTGCCTTAGGGAGAAATGTACAGTTCGCTGAGGTAGCTGGGGAGAATCACATTGTCTTGCTGAGCATCCTTTGTTTTATACGGGCAAGGGTACACAATGGCTGCATGAGACTCAGAGGGAGGAAAATCATTTGAATCCTCATTTTTGCAGCTATGTGTCTTGTTTGCTGATGAATGAGAGTTCTTTTGTGTGTGTTTGTTGATTATCCCTCTTAGACTAGGGGTATCCAATACATAGGATGCTGTGTGGTACTATTGTATCCAAAAAATGAGTAAGGATTATAAAAACTCATTGACCATATTTTCAAAACTGTACTTTTTTGCCAAGTAATAGGAGTAACTCTTTATGTGTTATTTGGTCTGGAACTTTAGAGAAGCTCTTATTCTCTTGAATTTGAGAAGCTGAGGAATGAGAAGTTCATAGAATTCCTACCTGTGCTGGAGGCTGGGTGAAGCACAAGCGGCTTTTCCCTCTCAGACATAATTACTGAGGTGGGCCAGCAGAAGAGAACACCAGGAAGCTCAGTATTGTTGAAGAGCCAGGCTTTGGAGTGTCACAATCTGTCCCTCTGTGACACCACCCTCCATCATTCAGTGATGCAGTGTCTTGTTTTGAAAAGACCTGTCTGCTAAGTAAGGTAGGAGCTTCCCTTGAAATGGAAAATGTAAACCCCCTTCCTCTGAATTATTATAATTTTGAAATTAAGGCTTTCAGATAAAGATATGGGAATAGGAATAACAGTTCTTTACTAGGAAAATTAAAATACAAATGCAATAGTACAAAAAACCCCAGAAAACTTTGACAGAGTCAGAATATGACCTGACTCTGTTGGTCAGGGTGTTGGTAGCAGTCTTATTAAATGTTGGCTGCAGTCCTCCTGGAGTGATAGATGTGGTTCTGTTGAAGCAGTGATCATGCATAACGGTGTGGTTTTCCTCTGAAAGTTCAGTGGTGGTGTAGATGGGCCTTGTCTTCCTCTGGGAATCCAGTGGAAACGAAAGCTACTCCTCTGGGAATCTAAGTAGAAAAGGCTGACTGTGGTGTTCTAAATCTCAGGTTATATCCAGGTAGGAATTCTTGGCTCCTCCCCCTGGGTGGAGCATCTCACAAGGGGATGATGTAATTTTATCAGTCATGCAGTGAGACTCAATGGCCCATTAACAGAAGATATCTCACCAGAGGGAGGATGGGTTGTGGAAGAGATAAAGAAAACTGCCCCACATGGTTTCAACAGATAGCCCAAATAACTGCCCCACCTCTAACAGATGGCAATAGAATACACACCCCAACCACATCCTTCATTTGCAACCTAAGACAACAAGTTATATCATGTAGCAAAACTTAGTGATTTTTTTTCCCTGTGGAAAGGTATCTGTACAGGTTTCTGGGATACAAGCAGGTTTGTCTTTCACTGGAATTTCATGTATTTTGCAGTCATTCTATTGTTTTGGAAAATCTGGATTTTGCAACATAAATGTGACTCCATGGTTGGATGCATCTGTGGCCTTTGAAGTATTTTATCTTCAGCCCTTGCTGCCAAGTGTTTAGTAAGTTCAGAGAACAGTGAAATAAGATTTTTTTCAAAGAGGGAATTGACTTTCCAAAATGGTTTTGCTGCAGAAATTTCAGCTGTTATAGACCTGAGGAGATATCAGCTGTTGTGTTTTAGTGAAAATTGGTAGAAACAGATCTACCACCTGTAGAATCTGTAGAAACAGGTTATATGACAGTTATATTAACAAATGTGTTGTTAATATTCATGCATATTCAAACAATTTCTCTACATGTTTTCTCATTGAATTAAAATTCTAACATTTTCCACACTTTTTATTCTATTTTCACGAGAAAAAAAGTGAAAAATCGAGTCAGTGTCTTGCATGCAGGTGTTTATCACATGAAGGATTTTTAAAAACTGTGTTTTGCAGTGTTATTATTATAGAATTTGTTTTACTGATACTGTGAATAAAGCATAATTTAGTGGAGTCTAAGTTCTGTATAACACAACTATAAGCCTGATACAAACCTAATTCAAACCAGAAAGGGTGTAATTTCTGCTGTCATATGATTATTCTGAGTTTTTTATATTGCTGATATAAATGCTCTGGTAATTAGGTATGCTAAAAACATTTTTTAGATACAGTGAGCTCAGTTTAGCTGTGCCTGCAGCTTTTTCCAGGAGCATTTCTATGACCTATAAGTGGCAGTATTTATTTGTTGGTGCCAGTAGAATTTATAGCAGGATTGTCTGACGTTTCTGAAGTCTTGTGTGTCACATTGCTTCATTTCCAATTATATTATATGTAAATCAGCTGTACGTTCATGCCAGGTGAAGCAAAATTTGCACAGTAATTGGTGGCATTTTGCAGTAATTACATTTTCACATTACTGCTTAGCATACATTTGAGAGAGATTTTCATAAAGAAATAATCTGTCACCCTCGTGATTTTTAAATCTTTGAATTAGTGTTTAGAAATACTTTTTGATTGATTTAGTATTCATTCAATCAATGACTGCTCAGCAGACATTGCTGTAATGCCACTGCACATATGGTTCGATGTACCTACATCCTCCAGTTTTAAGTTAGCTACACTATCTGGATCTAACACTCCCAAGTCATATATGAAAGGGTTGGAATAGGAGCTGCAGTCTATCCATCAGCTGCTTTCTTGCCAAGTGTTTACTTTCTAAAATGTTAGGTCACGTTATAGTGCAAGATTTGTGCCCTAATTTGGATTACGTTGTGTATAGAAGATCTCAGAGGTATGTGCTGGTAAACCAGCAGGAGAAATTAACTCCCAAGCAATCAGCTTGAGAAAGATTTCAGGTTGGAATTGCAATTATGAGAATGATTGCAATAAATGCAATTACAATAAATGCTACAGAAACACTGGCTTAAACCAACAAAGTCAGAGTACGACCTTATACCCTGTTAGGGTGGTGGTCACAGTCCACTAAAGAAGTGGTTGCAGTCCCAGTGGAGTGATGGTTTTGGTTTTGTTCAAAGCAGTCGTCCTGTGGAAAGGTCTGGTCTTCCTGTGAAAGTCTGGGTCCACCTATGGATGTTCAGTGGTAGTGGTGTCCCAAGTCCTCAAATGTCAAGATTATATGTGGTCAGATTCAGGCAATACCTCTCCCAGGGCAGGGAGTTTCACACTGGAATGATGTAATCCTGTGAGTTGTAGGATATTTTTGGAGTCCTTGATGGTCAATGTAGCCCTGAGTTTTTGATGGTCCATTAAAGGGATGACATCCTCAAAATGGCTGTGACTGTGCATCCTCAGAGTGAACTATCAGGGCTGAGTCATTACCCTGCCTCTTAGGCTTGGTGTGGGAATCCATAAAATCTGAGAGTTTTGGGAAAGCTGCAAAAGGCAGGCCTCAGAGACAGCAGAACTGTGATTAGAGTTAAGCAGTAGCCATGAGATAGGTCAGCAGAAAAATTATTTAAAAAGTAGAAAAGCAAGGACGCGTAGAACAATGGTCCGTGTATTAACGCTTGTCTAGGATAACTTCCTAAGCTGCAGAAAAGTTTATCTAGGAAGATATTAGGAAGTTTGAAGCTTAATAATGGAGCTCTGTGCATTGTGTTTTAAGGCTTACAAGCAGGCATTGTATTCAAAATAAGCAAGCATTGTTTTAACTAAAGATACGTGTGCTTTTAGTGGTTGGATGGAACCACTGTCAATATGCTTTTGCTTTGTGTGATTGGTCAAAAAAGCTTATAAAGTAAGTTGTAACATTTAGTTCTTTGTCTCCTGGTTGGGATGTGAGCTGCTGGCATCTTCCCAATGTCATAGCCATGTAATGAGATTGATGCTGAAAAATAAAACAGCTCAAGGCACGTTCCACAGCAGTCCCGTCCCGTTCATGGTTTGTACATAGCCCCTGGCCCGCGGCAGTTTGGCTCTTCTTTTCTTTATCTCAAGGTTTGATTTCCTTATCAAACACCCAGGTTATAGTCTGAGGGGTGCAGTGTGTGCTGGGCAGCTGTTGCAAATGACAGTTCAGCTGTAGATGGAAGTAGAATACATCGTTTGATTACACCCATAGTGGCACCCTTTTTCCTGTAACCACAAGATGGCAGTCCTTTTTTACTTGAGCTGGCAGGGTCATCAGGAGTTTTAAGTGACAGGTGCCAAGTGCTCTCCCATTGTCTGACATTCATATTTTTATAGTGTCTTGTTTTGCCACCCCATCTGGGCATGTGAAAGCAGTATTGGAGACTCCATAGTTATTCTGTACTGACTCCAAGCATAACTTGGAATTGTCCAAATAAAACCTCCAAGACTAGTACTTCTACAAACATTTTGAAAATGAGGATTGTGGATAGAACATCTGTCCAGGTACTTTTAGATTAAATCACTCACTAGTGAGTATGGAGGTAATTGTATTGGAGAAGTGTTGAGCCCCATACAGCCCCAGTCAGTCTGCCTTTGTACTAATAACCATCCTCTGAGATAACTGCCTCTGAAGGGTATTCATTGAAACTGTACTTACCATAAACTGAAAGAGGATCATTGCATTATAATTGTTAAATTATTTCTGTACTAAATGTCACTATTTAAATGTCTCTGCTTTGTAGTCAACTATTGCAGTCTTCCAAAGCTACAGACTGGATACCAAGGAGACCTTTCTGAAAAACCAGAACTTCTCTTTCTAATTTGACAGGTCATAGTACTTTTCAGTGAGGACATTCAGCATGAGGAAGGGTGTTATGTTTGAAGACGGACAGCTGCCCTTTGGAACCATGATGAGTATGCTAATGTTGCTACTTGAGAGATTATTTTCAGAAACACACAAGAAACACAATCATTACTAAAATGCTTCCAACCACACGTGATGGTCATACAACCGAGATGGAACACATGACAGACCTCTGTTTTTTCATTGTCCAAACAGTGTGTTTTATTGTTTGGGGCTTGCTTTTATAGGCAAATCAAAGCTCCCAGCTCAAAACTGTCATTGGTCTAATACCCATGCCTCCCAGATTCTGAACCATTCAAATGCTTGCATTTTAGGACCGTTGTTATTAGTTGAAACCTCTGTCAGCCAACCCAGAGGCTGGTTTATGGAACTGGGCTGGGTTTCTTATATATAAATTGATTGATGTTCACTACAAGTCAGTTTGTACTGCAACAAGTAAAAAGAACAAAGGCTGAAAAATTTTAGGACATCTGTATTGATTTTATAACTCTCAAGGGTTACACTGGTAATTTTTCTATAAGAAACTTTGCACACTCTAGTCAAAACAAAACTTCTAATGTGTTTCTTTTTCTTAGGTCCCAGCAGGGGATTAAAAATCCAATTTTCTTCTAAAAATGCATAATATAGTTTGATCTCCTAACTTAATAGTTCTTTTTGTAGTCACAATATTATCAGACAGGTGTATATGTTAATCTTCTATGTTATATTATACAGTATATTACACAATATCACATATCTGATGTAGATAGATTTGATATTTCTAGATATCATATGCAGAAAATAACAGGTAGAGTCTGTAGCCAACTATTTTATACTTGAGTATCAGAGATGTTAAATACTGTGTCACTGAATATTGTAAGATGCTTGTATCAAAAAATTGCTGTCTAAGATTTTGAGACTTGTTGTACAACATATTCCTAAGAGACACAAAGTCTTTTCTGAGAGGTCTAAAGACAGCAGGTTCTTCTAGAAGAGTCTTTTGACTGGATCCTGCTTATGACTGGGTTAATAGCAAAAACTAATTACATTGCTCTATTCTCAGGCTTAATGGCATTCAGCATTTCTGACTACAGCCCTGAGACATTAAAATTGATATAGTGGTAGAGCTCCTCCTTCTCTGAGGGTTTTTTTATGCTAATGCACAGATAGCAACCCAAACTTTTACTTATGTGTTTCATTATGGGCATTCTCAAATGATCTCTTTAATACATTTCTAGGAAAATGATGATGGAGACGTACTTAATCTTTAGGTACATGTAGTAAAAAAAGGGTATGGCCTGTGTTTTGGAGGGAGATGTTTGGCATTAGAAGGCAGTTATTCACTGAGTGTTTTTTGGTCATGCAGGATTATGGGTCCAACTGCCTCCCACAGTATCCTCTACATGCTAAAACAAGCTCAACAATAAAGTTTCAGAGATATTGTCACATTATAATCCTGATATTAGCTTTTAAAAATCGGCACTCTGGTAGAGTAGGAAAATGTCTCTCTCAAACCTCTACTTTCCTATCAGTCCCATTGAGCCTAAGTTTATCCTGTTTCTGCCTCTGGTTTGTGTGGAATAACTCATTACTCAAAATGCCCATGATTTTAAAGAAACTCAGATTATTTGAGGTGAAGTTACAAATCTGCAGTATTCTGAAAAGTGGTGGTCTTGTTATAAAACATTAAGGGAAAACTACAATACAGATGAGAAAAACAATTTCCTACTCATGCTAAATGTGTAATTCCATAGTTGTAGTCACTCACTAAGTTATACTCTGAGGTTAGTGTAAGCAATAGTTTTATTTAAAGAATGAAAAGGAGAATGATTCATGTAATGTAACATTTGCTTAATATATATTCATTTATATTACCACAGCATGTCAATTAGATATATATTTTGAAATAATATAATGTAAAATTTAATTTTAGAAGGAAGATACTACATTTTGCATGCAAATTTATGAATACAAGAGCGCCAATGTATTTCTGCCATGTGTGCTACTCATCTGCAGAGTATGTAAAAGCTCCTCCTCATTTTGTTGCTCAAAATGTGTGAATGAAATTAACATTCTAATCCTTGCCTGCATTTGTGTACTGAATGTGATCTTTTCTAAAACTCTTCCTTTCAGAAGATGGGATATGTACTTTGATAATAGCAAGCTAGCAAAATGACGGAAAAAGCAGCTTTTACCTGGAAACGTTCTGGGTTTGATGGAAAAAGCAAATTTAAGATTTTTTTCTATTTTTGTAAATTTGCACATTGCCTTATATATATATATATATATATACATATATAGATATATATATATATATATATATATATATATATATATATATATATATATATATATATCTTCTGTAGAAACAGCACTACCAGACCTTCCCAGTGCCTTTCTGAATGATTGAAAGGCTCACATACTTTTTTTATATTTATATACTTGTTCCCATATAAATTTTGAAAAATATGTCTGGTCCTGGAAGCCAGGAAGTATAGCATGTGTCTGCACTCTTTTAATTAGGAGGCCTAGAAGGGGTATTTATATTACAATATTTTTATATGTACATATACATATATATATACACACACAGACACACATCTCTCTGTCACTCTCCCTCTCTGTATATCTCCCTGCTCATATTTTTTAACATTACTGTTTTACTTCTTATTCTGCTTTAGTATACTCTTCTGCTTTTGATAATTTACATAAAAATGCATAGTATATGAAAAATGTGTAAGACTTATTTTAAAGGCAAAGCTTCTACCTTCTACAATGCAGTAGTTTATGCAACAATATAATTAGCTCTGCTCTGTTTTCATTATGGGTAATTTCTGGGAACACAACAGAGGTTGAAAACGCTGACAAGAATGGACAATACTCATTTTGTGAGAAATATTTGTAGTCTTTTCAAGGCAATTGTGTTGAAAAGTTTTGTGTGAAATTATTGCTTGATTTTGTTTCCCTGGGAAGAATGCATTAAAAGGTCTCTGAACATTCCTTTGTGGATTAGGTCAGATCTGTGGTTTGTTTTACTTGGGGAGTTTTTTTTGAGGATACTGCTGGACTTTTTCTCCATTTGCATAAACATAAGCATGAGCAATAGTAAGTAAAGATCCATCAGATTCTCAGGATTTCTCAGTGAAAGTAACAAAACAATGCTAAAAAACACTTGAAGAAGTTTAAATATATTGACTTTAAAAAGTTAAAATATAGAGAGATTAGTTTTGATTTTAGTTTAGTTTAGAGATTTTAGATTGTTTTGGTTTTTTTCCCCAGGAGAATGAAATGTACATTCATAATTTTCATTCAAGTTGATGCTGTTATAGCATATAGATTATCATTACATTAAGCCTGTATTTTTAACAGAGGAAAAGGACAGTGTTAATTAACCAAATGCACAAAGGTTTTACTTTAATTTAGCTGTATTTTAGTCTATATGCTTATGCAGAAAGAAAATAGGTTTTTTTTCCCTGTTCTTCTTCTTCTCCCAAACAGCTATCATTTATTAACAAGACCAGGGAGAGCTATTGCTATTTGTGAACAATAATTTTCCAAGCTTTTCAGGCAAGTTGATGAAAGTAGTATTTTTCCTGAAATAAAATGAAGGTCAGTGTGCCAGCCTGACTATTCACCCATAAACATCATTATTTTTTCGGTCAGATGCACTAGAAAGGTTTGTTTTAGGAATTTTTGTATCTGTAAATTACTTGACTTATTTTTCTGCTTTCTTTTGGTATTATAGGAGAGTGTCTAAGGTTGCTATAGCAAATAGTTTCACAACATGCTTAATTGTAGCTGTAGATGATTAGGTCATGTACAAGCTCTCACAGTTAGGCTTGATTAATATTTTTAATATCCGAGGATACTGTCATATAACCATCTGCTACTTATATAAATAATTCTGTAAATTTTTAGCTTTATCTGCTGATTGCACATTACATCTAAGCAACCAGAACACAATGCTGAAATGTCTTTTTTTTTTTTTAATCATCATCAGAAGATGTCAAGCATTTAGTATTTCAAGTCCTTGACCGCTTATTTCTGATAGGTTGCTTGTGCAAGACTTTATTTTTCTTACTCCTGTCCTGACAGAGACAAATAAGGGATTAAATGAATAAATAAACACAAATTCTGAGTTCCCCAGAGTGGAAGAGAAGTGATGACTTAAACAACTATGTTTTCTGTATATACTCCTGCACTTTACTATTTATTTATTGTTTTGAAAACTGATTCCAAAATATTGTTAATAAACACTTGGAAATACTTAAAAGGAAGCACTCCTTTATATTCCTCTGCAAAATTCTAGTGCAGGGTTTTGTTTTGATACTGTGATACCATCAGTTCTTTCATAAAAACACACAAATGTCCTTAAAAACTATTTAACCAGCTGCTAAAGCATAAAGCAACTTTCCTACTTCTAATCACTGCAGAAGAGAAGCTTTTCTTCCAGAGACATGCAAATCCCAAGTCAATGAAGCTGCCATATTGCATGGTTTGTAACTAACCAAATATCCAGATAATTTTCTATTCACTAACTCAGACCCTCTTTTAGTAAATCTTGCACTACATCAGATTTTGATGAGATTTTTTTTTTGTGATTGAACTTGTTGGAAAGACAGAAAGTTAAGTTAGTTTGTGGTATTTGTGGGGGGAATGTAGGTTTTGAGGTTTGTTTTGGTTTTGGGTGTTTTTCTGTTGTTGCTAGTTTTAGTTTGGGTAGTTTTTTTTTTTGTTGTGGGTGTTGTTCATTTTTTGGTTTCAGGTTCTTTTTGGTGGTGGTAGTCTTTTAAAATTTTTTTTCCACCTAAGGAGCAAGGGCAGAAAGTTCCTGTGCATTGAATAATTCTAAACCTTAAAAAAAAAGAAAAAAAAGGAGAAAACCTGTTTTGGTTCATTTGGCTCTGGTCTTCCCACAAATACTGTACATTCAATGTTGTGGAATTCTAATGAAGATGTTCTGGGAGATGGTCCTTTGCTTCCATTAAGAAGAATTCTTGAAAGACACTGCTTGAATAATAATTTCTCAGTGCCCATCAAGCCACTGAAAGGCTCTCAAACCTGTTTCTCAATGGGTGCAAGCCAGAAGGGCTCTGCTGGAGCTAGGAGAAATGGCTGAGGCAGTGGCTGTGTTTTCCACAGTTGGAAACCAGCATATTTGTGCACATACACAACTCCAGTCCCCAAAGACATTTTGGATGTGTAGGATTATGAGTTTAACTGGATCCTGTTGACACAATGAACTGCAAGTGGTTGGCCAAATCACTCAACAAATTGAGATTCTAAGGGTGATCAAATCAGCTAATCCAGAATGGTCATGAGATACCTGTCATGGTAATTCATGACGGTGAACTGAGCTGAAACAAACCACTGAGAGGCAGGGACAAATGTTAAACTGCTTGTACACCAAAGATTAGTCGGTGAATGAAAATGCTCATCAAGAAATTATAAATAGGAATTTGTGAACTCTTGGGGCACAAAAAACTCACACATACCACTGTGTCATTAGGTCATGCCCCTGATGTGGAAAGCAGTTATATTAATTTCACAGTGATTGCTGAGAAAAATAATTTAATTTAAACATTATTTTGTCATAAAATATATATTTGAGACAGCAGAGGTAAACAACCTTATTAAGACAGTTTCCTTTAAAACCACTTTTGTTTTTAGCAACTAATATTCAGCAACTTGTGTGCAAAACATGGTTTACGTACTTGGCATCTTACAAAGGAGCTCAGTCTCATCAGAAATGGGTCATAAAATCATTCTCATCATATCTACCTTTTGCATCTCCATCCTGCATCCTGCCAAGATACAATCAATAATGAAACAAAAAACTGAATATCTGAAACTTTTTCTGTAATTGCAAGGATTCTGATTCTTGTGGTCCTCACCTTTCTGAGAAGACTGTTCAGTGGGCGGCATTTCAGTGTCCGTATAGTTATTTCTATTGTTGCATACACACATGCCTTTCCTGCATCTTAAATCAAGTTAAATGGTTGTCTGAATTAGATTCAAGAAAGCCAATGCCCTATCAGTTCTGATCAGATGACATGGTTTTGACACAGATCTACATTATTGTCATGGTTTGACACTGGTCCAATGCCAGGCACCCACAAGAATTGCTCGCTTACCCTCCCCTGCTACAGCTGGGCAGAGGAGAGAAAAAGGGAAGAAAAAAAATTAATGAAGGCTTCATGAGTGAGATAAGGACTGGGAGAAATATTTCTAGGACAAAGCAGGCTCAACTTAGGTTGCAAAGGGAATTTATTACTAACAGAGGAGGATAATGAGAAGTAAAAGAGGAGGATAATGAGAAGTAAAATAGGCCCTTAAAACACCGTTTCCCCCTAGCCCCTCCCCCCTTCCCACGGACAGCACAGGGAGACAGGGCGTGGGAGGTTTTGGTCAGTTCATCACCAAGATTTTCTTCTGCTGCTTTGGAAGGAAATGCTTCCCCTGTGAGGCCCTGGGGTTCCTCCCACGGACAGAGCTCTCCATGAACTTCTCCAGTGTGGGTCCTCTCTCACAAACAACAGCCATACTGCACCTGCTGCAGTGTGAACTCCCCGCATGGGCAGACACTCCTCCCAAAACTGCTGCGGCATGGGTCTCTGTCTTTCCACGGGGTGCAGTCCTCCAAGGACAGGCTGCTTCAGCCTGGAGGCAGGGGCCCCTTCTCTCCCCCGGGTCTTCCACTGGATCACAGCCTCCTCCACATATCCACCTGCTCTGGCATGGGCACTTCCCCCATGGGCTGCAGGTGGATCACTGCATTCCCTGGGCACCCATGGGCTGCAGGGACACAGCTGCTTCACCACGGTCATCACTACAGCCCACAGAGGAATCTCAGCTATGGTGCTTGGAACACCTCTTCCCCTCTCCTTCTCCACTGACCTTAGTGCCTCCACGTTGTTTTCCCTCACATGTTCTCACCTCCTCCTCTTTTCTGACTAGAAGCAAAAATCCCCTGACTTTGTTTTCATTTTCTTCTTAAATATGTAATCACAGAGGCATTACGAACCTCTCTTATTGGCAAAGTTTTGGCCAGCAGCATCTCCATCTTCAGAACCATCAGCCACTGGCTCTGCTGGACACAGTGGGAAGCTACCAGCAGCTTCTCACGGGACCCATCTTTGTGGCCCCCCTGCTGCCAAAAACCAGGCCTTGCCAAACCAGTACAATTATCATTTTGAATTGGGAGCTCAGCTGCTCCAGTACTACCTTGCAGTGTGTGAAATGCCTTCCAAAGTTTAATTTGAATTTATGTCAATATAAGTAGGGTTTTTAAATAGTGTTATTGTTTTATGCCTAGCCTGTTTCACAAAGGAAAATGAATAAACAAGGTAGAACTTGTTCAACTACTAGCAGTGGCACAGTGATTACATGAAAGATGATCGCCTTCAAATCAGTTGAAGAAGACTCAACCATTGGTCATCCAGTTCACATGAGGAGACTTACATTACTTGCTGTGAGCAAGAAAAAGACATGACTGATCCAGAAAGCACTAGCTTCTTTCTTCTGGTATGGAAAAATTGCTTTGCCACTTAGGTCAGCATCATTATGCAAATCTTAAGATTCTGAGATGTCTGAGCAAATCAAGGCATTTGGACACTCTGATGTTTTTTAATCTATCACTCTGACTTCTTTTTCCTTGTAGTTTTAATTTTTGATGTAAGCACTTGGAGGGTAAAACACAATTTATTTATAATGAAGTAGCTACTACAACCAACTTAATCTTTTCCTCTCTTTCAGTTTGGGAAGAACTTATTATTATAATCCTCATCTTGATTATTTTTTGATGATGATGATGATGATAATGATGATGATGTTAATCAGATTCTTGTTTGTACTGGAAGTGGAGAAAAACATTAATATTTGGAAAATTATTACTATCAATTCTAATTTTAGTAATCTGAGTTCTTGTCTTGGTTTAGAGACAAGTTTAGGAGAAAAACACTCCGGGAATGAGTGTTTCCTCTAAAGAAAGGGTTCCAACAATCTCTTTCTGCCAATAAAAAAAAAAAAAGAATATTAGTGGATGAAAGCGAAAAAATCCTCAACTGTTTATTGACAAACAGAATGCCCACATAGCACAAAGAAGAAAAATTATTAAGTGCTAGATACTGAATTGTCTGACCAACACCCCCACCACCCTCACTGGAACAAAAAAAACCCCAAAATGTCAGGCGAAGAGAAAAGAAAAAAAAAACAAACAAAAACCCCAGGATAGCTGCAATATAGTGGGGGAGGGGAATAAAAGGGCCCTGGCATTTTTCCCCAGGAAGGAAAAAAACAAAGGGTTCATGCAGCAGCTCAAGAAAAACAGGTCGGAACCTGTTGAATCTCTGGTGTTGCTCTCCTCTTCACAACAGATGAAGCTGGTGGATTTGGTGTCTTTTCTCTGGTTGGTTTGGCTTTCCTGAGTTCTGGGGCTGGGACAGAGCGGTCCCTTGGCTTCCTTCCAGTCCCCAGTGAATTCTTTTCCTGTTGATTGTCCTGTCTAATCTTGTCCTCTCTAATCCTCACCAAAACCAAACCAAGCAGTTCAAGAGAAAAACAAGGCTGCTGATGGATTGCTGCTGCAATTTGCCCAGTCCACATGGCATGAGGGATGGCTGGGGAGTGAGGCTTTGAAGAAGCCCACAGAAGAGCCCCAAATGCTCCCACCTAACCCACTTTAAAGCTACAGCAATCCTTTCTGGGCATAGAACAGACAATCAGGGGAATAGAAAACCACTTCAAGACAATTCTGAAGCCCTGATGAAACCCTTAGGCACTCAAAACTCTCACTGTAGGCATTTGCCTGATTGAAGAGATTTTCTTGATCTGCACGGATGCCATGCATGGATGGCATGGCAGTAATTTCCAACACTGACTTTTTGAAGAATATATTTAGTGCAGATAGCTGAGTGTGCAGCTATAAGTTGAACTCTGGATGGGGGAAATGTGGAAACCTGAGGCAAGAGGCTGTGGCCTGACACTGGACATTTGCACAGCAAAGGTGTGGGACTTCTGGCATGAACCATGGGATCAGGAGAAGGTGACTCACCAGAAAAACTTCAGACTACCACACACAGGCCATAATGAACTGTGAGGGCATAAAAGCCGAGACGTTCCTTGGTTGGGGGATCCTCCTTTGAGACACCCACTCCAGCTGTTTCCCTGTAACTGTGCTGCTTTAAGAATGTGGACATCTGAGACTCTGCTGTGAGAAACCTGAGGCTGAACCACTGAGGAAACTTTGTCTGACTGTGTGAATGGGATATGTGGGGTTTCAAGAGGGGACCCATCAGGTCGCTGGAGCCACTCTGGGTTGCAGCAGTGACAGTCTGTGGTGGTCCAAATGAGAAGTACAAAGTAGCTCCTGGATGGGCAGAGAGGAAAGATTCTCTAACAGAGAATCTGTTCTCCTATGCTAGAAGAAAAGGTTATTTTCTTTCCTGTTGGGGAGCCACCCACCTTTATATATTGTGGTACAACAAACTTTTCTAGCAGTTTTTCAGAATGCTGGTAGACTAATATGCTACCACATGAATTCATGTGGTAAACCTGACTTTAATGGAACTGTATGTTTTTCACTGTTGCTAATTATCTGCCCTTAGTTTTAGTGCCCTTTATTGAAGAGGTACAAATGTTCTGCTGACTGATGCTTACATTCATCAGGAAATATGTGGCATCCTAGATTTTCCCCATTGTCTTGCTAACCAAAACTTAAGTGGATGAAAAGTTAGGTTTGCATCCAAGAGAAGCTATCCTTACAGGTTTATCTATCCATCATGCAGTTAAAATTTCCAAATTAGTTCAATTAACTTGCAGTTATCTCAGATTTCTTAGTTTTCACCTTTTTATCTTCTTCTTTCCAAGAAGATTTTAATTTTATAAGACTTTGGTTAGTCATCAAAGATACTTTAGTGAAAAAGCTGGAATTTCCTTTGATGTGTCCCTGTGAATAAACTATACTTTGTGAGTCCTTTCAGAACCTTAGAGTAAGAGCCAGAATTTCTTGGTTGGTTTGTTCATCATTGGCATGTGTATGCCTAGTGAAAATGATATATATTCAAATATCAGTTATTTCCTGACACTTTATTCTGCTGCTTTAGGAAGTAATTGTGGATGGATTCTCAAATCCCCAGAACTGTTAATAATAATATAGACTTGCAATATTTCTCTCTTTCATATAATATTTTAAGGTCAGCATTTGAATCTGAAACAGAAAGATGTTTGTGTCATTCAAAAATAGAGATCCAATAGAAGACTGGACTCTGTCCAGTGACACCTGTGCATCAGATTTCCATCTATCATGTCAATAACTATGTGGGAAAATAAATGTAAGGGTTTCATTGTCCCTGTAGTCAGAGGGATGTCTGTGCATGAAGACTGCCTATGCTCTACTATACCTTTTGAGGTGGGTTTTTTAGGTCTGGTTTTTCTTCACTGCAGTATTGAGCTTGTGATGGCCTTGGAATTACATCACAATACAGAGTTTATATCCTCTTGCAGTAGATAAGGAGGGGTTTGCCCCAGCCACCTCCATGTATTTTATCTGTCATTGTGCTAATGCAAAGAGGCGAGAAACACTTTCCTTGGTAGAACCTGACCTTATTGGTATTAATTTGAGAATTATGCAATGCAGCAAAACAAAGCTGAAAACATAACCTGAGCCTGGTTCAGGTATGCTGATTTAAGTTTAAAAAGGGAGTCAAGCATGATAATAGAATCATAACATGGTTTGGGCCATGGTGATGTCCAGGAAAATACTGATCCACAATTCTCAATATCTTATGTTTCAGCTACATTGGTTACAGCCCACCTTAACGCCTTTCTATGACTGCTGTAGTCTAAGCCACAGTCAGCTCTCTATCTGCTGGTTTTGTTCACTGCAGAAACATTTTCTTGATCTGAATATGATTTCTCATAAAGGGATGATGATGAGGGAATTCCTTTTGATATTAAAATTTCTGAATCTACAGAAGATAATTTCCTCATAAACTTGCATATTTTCCCTGAAGCTATGTCTGAGAAACTTCAAGTATCTGCAGAATCCCCAGGCTTGCTGTTTTTTTGACACATATGATGATATTATTTACATTCAGTTTCTGCACAGCTCACAGCACATGGACACAAAGGTGTGTGTTAATGTGTAGTCTTTATGTCCTCCTGTGAAGGCCATACTTACTGTGACCAGGGGTGCAACAGAAAGTTGCAGCCACTTCCCATTATTATTTTTAGTCTGTTGGTTTTTGTGTAGTGCCCCTGTTGGCTGGGACTGCTGTGGGGAAAAAAGGAGAAGCAATTGCAGAATTTACATTAAAAAAAAAAAAAATGCAGCTAGAGTACATAAGAAATAAAGAAATAAAGAGTCTGAAATGAAATTTTACAGTTTCTCTGGGCCATTGGAACTATCAGCAGATAAATCTGATTGTTCAGAGTCTCCAGCCAGAGATTAGCAAAGGGTCTGAAGTGGTATTAAGACATGGAGGTTTGTCACCTCCAGTGTTCCAGCAGGTCATGTCTGGTCTAGTACCAGAACTCTGAATTATAAACAATCTGAGTCCAATCCTGTTTAAAAATGCACTGCAGAAGCTCTCACCATGAGCATTGCTGTGATCCTGCCTTCTCAAGCAGATGGGCAATACAACTTGGAAAAACTCTAGGATCGTCGCTTAATGACTCACTGAATCATTTGTCTGCTGTTTCTTCTGAGCACCTCGTGTAGTCATTATCTGCACAGTGGAAGAAAATTCTGTCATCCTTTTATACTGCATTGGAAGTATCTGCAAGGACTTGGCAGAGTATAAAGTAGTGAAGAATTGTTTAATTGTAATAAGCACAAACATTTTCCATCTCAAACTTTGCACAATGGATGTTAAAGGACTATTAGATGTTTTCTAAGCTTCAGAGTTTCTGATTAACATTATGGAAATAAAACCACCAGCCCAAGAGCTACGCTACATTTCACTGTATGTATTAAAATTGTATTTCTGTGCTCTTTATTGTACTCTTCTTAGTTTCTGGTATTTATCTATTTCATATCCTATCATTGTGTGCTCGCATGCTAGAAGAGTTAATGTACAGTTAACAGTAGAGAGGAGTAAATGTTGGTAAATATTCCAAAATATGCTAGTCTTTACTATAAGACTAGTAGTTAAATAAATTACCTGTTGAAATGGAGAAAAGAATAAGCTTTTCAAAGCAGTCCTTTAAGAAAATTTAAATGTCTAGTGTGTTTTGTTTGTATATCAAGATCATCTTTAGAATTTTCCCTTTCCTTTAGCTAAGGAGCATTATCTCTGAAAGATAGGCTAGGATCACCACACCACATAGCAAACATCAATTCAACAGTGTAAAATCATACAGCAGGTTTACAAAAGCTATTTTCCCCCTCCGCAAATTGCTCCTGAAAAAAAATGAAAAAAAATCTTTATGTCAAAACAGAACAGAATTGTAAGTGCTTGAATGAGGATGATGGAGAACTCAGACCCAAATCTGCAAAGGTAAAAGTTTGTAGAATCATGTTGAAGTTTTAGCTAATAAGCTTTATTTTCACAGTAGGGACAGGGTGACTGTGTGCTCCTAGCTGATTTCTTGGCTTGTTTGACAGATGGTAATGTATGAAGTCACCAAAACTTGTATCTTATCTGTATTTTGGGCATTGATTTTGTATATAAGTGCAATTGTACACATATTATCTGCCTGACTCTTACGAAAATAATACATATGAGCTGGTATTAGCAGTCTGCTAGTTTTCACTGCATAATTCTTAAACTTTTTGGTCAGTTTTGACAGTCAGCCAGACTGTTCAGAGATGCTTTTTTATTGTGAATACTGTAAAGAATTAACAGCTAGTCACAGAATGTGAGCTAGATTCATCAATGACAAAACAGAAGTGGGAAATGTGTAGGACTTGGCCATCCTCTTTTTGCTGTCAGCAGCCAGCCAAGGAGCGACAGGATGGAAAATGCAAGCCCAAATTAGTGCTCCCCTGTGAGGCAAAGGCAGTTATAATTCAGATTCTTGTCCTTTCTGTGAGGCAACAGCCAGCTAGTCAAACAGTGTGCACGTGTAGGCTGATCCATCAGCCCATATGCAATAATGTCAAGTGCAATAAATAGAGGGAAGAAAAGTGAGATTGATAAGCAGCAGGGAAAAATTTAGAGCCAACAGAAAACAAATCCTTTGGAAAGCAATCCTCCTTAATGCACTTACTGTGAATCAGTGAGCACCTTTTTTCTTCCACTGTAACCCCATGTTTAGCCTGGAGAGATTGGACTGGACCCCTTCTCAGCAGCATGAGAAGGAATATTTGAAGGAAGAGATGCTCTTCAGCAGACAGCCCTTTTGTGCTTGTCACTGCTTCTCTTTCAGCAACTGCTTATTTATAACATGATCAGCCATTTACTAAATAGGCAAAACCTATCAATACAAAGGGTGGGTTTGCAAGGGTTTGGGGTTGTCATACTGAAAGAAGTGTAAAAAAAGCCAATATCACTTTGGAAAACCCCCTGAGTTAGTTAGAATATAGCTAGACTGCCACTTTAAAATTACTTAGCAGCTTTACTTTGACATATTCAGGCTTATAAGTCTGATTACTTTGGTGACACTTAAAAAAAAGGTCAGGCTTGTTTGCCAGGTATTTTTCTGCATTTAAAAGATGTAATTATCATAGAAATTATAAAAAAGTGTAGATTTTTGTCAAATTAATTGAGAGATTGTTCCTCTACATCTTCAGCAGTAACAGCTGAGGTCAGTAATTCTGTAGTTTTATTAATAAGCTTTGATTTGGGAGGTATATTTTGTAAAAAAGTAATATTTTTAGAATTATTCTTTCTGATTAGCCAGTACCTTTGGATGTCTTGTTTCCTTTCTGCAAGAACATGAATCTGAAGTTAGACCTCTGATCCATCCGCATTCATATTTCATTAAGGTACTTAAGGCTGATGCTTTATTGATATTCCAAGAGTTGCTTTGAACAGAAACAAACAAGCAAAAAAGGATCAGATACTACTGATATTTTCTTAAAAAAGAAAATAAGGAAAGAGGTGTTCCACTGCCTATTTCACCTGAATTATTTCCTATCCCTCAAAAAAATAAATCATTTAAAAGCAGTCCACTTCCTCTATACAAAGTAGATGTATCATTAGTATAATGCCAAGCAAATATCCTTTAAAATATTTTTTTTTATCAGAGTAGCTAACTGCTGTATATTCTGACTGTAGAAATGGTTCAGATGTAGGATGTAGAGGCAGTTCTCATCAAGATGTATTTAGGGTAATTAGAATTTGACTACAGGGGCTGCCTTTTTAACACCTTACAATTTACCTGGAGGGAAGTTTTTAAGACATAGGAAACCAAACTTTATGGCTTTACATTACTGGCTCCTTCAACTTGTCAGTTCTTTCCCTCAGAATCTGAATTGAATTGAATTTCACCAGATTCTTTCTAGTCATGTTTCCTTCTTGTTAAGGTAATTTGGAAATCTAATCCTCTTTCCAATCAACTGGCAGCACCTTGCAGGCAGAAATTGCCTGAAGATGCTTTAGACATACCTTATATTCTGTCAACCAAGTCCATAATGAAAATTAAACACTACATGCTATCAGACCCCAGGCAGCAATTTCCAAAGTCTCACTGTTTTTTACCTTCCTGGTTTGACAGGAGTACATTGATAGCTGTTTTCTGAGTACCATTCTTCAGCCAACTTTATCCTCCTAAGTGGACTGACCATTCCTACTTACTTACAGGGACAGTTATGTGCCAGTTATGGAAGTAAGATGGAAGGAATTTCACAGTAAAATTGATAAAGTACAAGATGGAAAAAACATAACTTGTTTACCTTGTATAAAATCTCTTTGTATTGCTTTCTGAGGAAGAGATTTGTTCATTAAGATAAAATTGAATTCAGCTGAATCTCTTGCACTGTGGGTTAATTACCTCATAATTGGAATGGGCAAAGAGGATACATCTGATTAGTGAGTACTGGTCAACCAGCATGTGGTAGCTCATTATGCTCCCACAATTCATTTTAGGTCCTGTCTGTGTGTCTGTTCAGTCATGAATTTTCCACATAGCTCCAAGTGCTTCACAGGCAGTAAAGTTGGGTTTTTCTCATTCAAACTGAATTTAGTATGGTTCTTTCTCCCTGTAGGGTTTACCCAAGACCTGCTATAATACTAATAGTCTATGCCCATGTAAATGACAAAAATCCTTTTGGTAAACATAATTCCTTAGAGTTCATGTCCTAAACTGACCTCATTTTCTAATAATGAAAAGGACTTTGGCTTCAGATTGTTTATGAAGTGATACAAAGGATGTTATCAGATTTTTAAAATATGCATTCTTGTCAGGTTGAAAGCCTCATGGGGGTCCAGTTTGGCTACCTCTGGACCCCAGCTTCACTGACAAAGATAAAAGCAAAAGACGAGAGGCGTTCTTTCTACTTGGGACTAAAAGTCCCACAGTTTATTGTGGAACCACTCCAGGGATATGTGGGATGGAGATGTCCAGGAAAAGAAAGACAAAGAATGGCTATTGGCAGGAGATTTTAAACCAGGGGGAAGGGGGACGGAGGAGAGGGACCACAGCCAATGGGATACAACTGATGGGAGAGGCAAACCCAGGGCTAGACCACCACCACAGGACTTTGGGGGGAATACAGAACAAACCATGTGATACAACACAAACCACTTCTGTGCAAAATAGTAACTACTCAGTGCAAAATTCCAATCATCCAGTGTAAAATAATAACTAAAGAAAGTACTTAGTGCAATTTAACACCTCCCCCTTTTCTGTTAGAACAAAGTTAAAAGAAAAGCTTCTGGCCTATTCTGATCCAGAATATTAATTGGTCCACCACTTATGATTGGCAGGCCTGTTAGGTTGCCTTTGGTTCTCAAGTTCTGTGCAGTTGACTTCTGAGGTAGTGGGGATTAAACTGTTGATAGGTTTTAAAATTATGTGATGTAGAATTCCGAATGCTAACATAATTAGAAAAAGAACAACAAAAAACAACAGAATTGTCTTAATTATAGAAATCTGGGAATGTGTGTAATGTCTGGTTTCCACACTTTGCAGCTTCCAAGGCCTCAGGGGTTTACCCCAATACCCTGTGATGGCATGGCCTGGAGCTGGCAACTGGGACAGGTAGCTGCAATGGCTCAAACCTGACTCTGTGTTAGTTGGAACTGATTATTAGACCCAGCACATTCTGATGGTATTGCTGGTGACTTAGCTTTGCTTGTTGGAAGATGTCTGGAAGGTGTGCCATTTCTGCTGGGGTGGCAAGGGAATCTGCTTTATGATTACCTTCTGTGATTTCACCTGGCAAATTAGTATGTGACCTCACACACATTATATAGAATGGATGCTCTTGATGTGAAATTAAATAAATTAGTTTTGAGAGCAACCTGAAGAGATGCTCATTCTCGGTGTCTTTGAGAACTGGACACTACTCCCACCATGTAGGCAGAGTAGATGACCAAATTAATTGGCTCTAAGAACTTCTCAAAGGTTCTCACGACTGTGGCCAGTTCTGCAGCCTGGGGTGACCCCTCTACAAGCTCCACATCAGCTTCCCAATGCTGAGTCTATGGATTTCTCCAAGTCATCACCAACTGGTGGGATGCCCCAGACACATCAGTGGACGCTGTGAGAGCTTTGAGCCACTTATGACTCCTTTTCTGAGGAGGAATGAGGTGGAATTCCTCATTAAACAATTTGTGTGACTGGGTGTGGATAGATATTTGTCACTGTAGCTGTCCAGGGATAGTTGGAGGTTGGCATTGCTCTGGAGCAGGTGCTTGAGCATCTCTTTGGTCAACCTCTTGGGAGAGTTCTTTCCCTCCTCAGAAAGTTTGACTGGGAGGTGAATATGCTTAAAGTCACAAACAGCCAGCTCATGCAGTCTCACCCTGGCCTTCTGGATCAGCTGAGCTATTAGCTCTTGTGGCCATGTGATGGTTTTGGATCGCTGATGGGAGAGGAAAACCCACTCTATGATTAAGAGTGAATCCTTCTGCCCTTTGATTATAATATCCCGCCCTGTAAGTGCAGTGGCTTTTGCAGGACAATGAATTTGAAAGGTAGATCGGGCTGATAACGATGAACCTGTCTCTTGGCGAAAGCCTTCTGTGCTTTTTGGATTGTGGTTTTTGCCTCTGGGGTCAGTTCCCTGGGAGAAAATTGTTCTCTCTCCCCCTTCAATAAATTGAGGAGGGGCTCTAGGTTGTAGTTGGTGAGGCCTAGTCAGGGCCTGATCCAGTTCAAAGACCCACACCAGGAATGGAGATCCACTAGGGTTTTGGGATCACTCTTGATTTCCAGTTTCTGCAGAACAATGGTCTGTGCAGTGATCTCCAAGCCCAGGTGCTTCCAAGGTGGCATCCTTTGAACTTTTTCTTCCTGCAGTTGGAATCCAGCAGAGGTTAAAACTTTAACCACTAGGTCAAGTGTGTGTTGGAGTATAGTGTCATTGGGGATGCACACAAGCACATCATCCATGTAGTGGAGGATGATGGCTTCCCTTTTTTGGGTGTGCATTGGGGACAGCAATGAAGCCACATACTCCTGGCAGATGAAAGGACTTTATTTCATGCCTTGAGCCAATACTTTCCAGTGACAGTTTCATTGGGGCTTCTCAATTGATGGTAGGAACTGAGAAGGCAAACCATGCTGCATCTTCTGGGTGCAGAGGAATTTGGAAGAAATAGTCCTTGATGTCCAGGACAGCCAATTGCTGATTTTGGAGAAGCATTGCTGGGGAGGGCATCCCTAGTTGGAGTGGCCCCATGTCCTCAATTAATTTCCCAGAGATCATGGAGGAGCCACCACTTATCCTTCCCTGGCTTTTTTATTACAAAAACTGGGGAATTCCAAGGGCTGGTTGTCTCTTCTATGAGGCTTTTGGCCAATTGCTCTTCTGTGAGTTCCTCAAGTGCCTTAAGCTTTTCTTTGCTGAGTGGACATTGACTTACCCAGACTGGGGTATCATCCAGCCATGTTAACTTGTGGGTAGGGCACTCCACAGTGGCCACCTCTAAAAATCCTGGGGTGTCTTAGGGATAATTAATTTGACCCACTACTGGGACATGGTGTCTTCACCACCAAAAGGGACCTTTGTAATTGGTGACAAAGTGATGGACACTGGCCAGTTTTCTGTCTGGCCCCTCAATTTATACAATGCTTTTTGAGATTTTTGCCAATGGATTTTGCCAGCCATGGGTTGCAAGTCCCAGAGTGACGGCCACAGCCTTTCAGGTATGAGTGTCACATCTGCCCCCATGTCAAGCAACCCTTTCATGTGGAGATGGTCTGCTCCATGGGTTAGAATGCATCCCATAATGGGTTTGTCCTCACCAGCCATTTCTGTCTAGTAGACGCCAGGTGCTTTGTCAGGTACTGGGATTTCTGCTGGAACAGGAATAGCCTGGGCGATGATTTGGGATTGCTGTCCCAAATGCACACCCTTGGCCACATAGAAAGGTGCCCGAGGGCAGTGCACCAGGAGAATAGAGTTAGGAATATCTCCCTTGATGGTCATGGAAGCCACCTCCGTCTCCATGAGTATATCTGTGGTGTCCCCAGTAACATAGTATTCACAGTCCAGTCCTGTGTGATGTATCATCAAGTCTTGTGAGTCCTCCAGCAGGTCCATTCCAATGACTGTCCACTGGGTAGACCTGAAAAGAAAGGCTTTGGTGGTCATAAGCTTGAAACTCTTGTGAGGCCACCAGATTTTGTTATGCAAACATTTCTTTTGCTGTCCCATACCCCACCTCCCTTCCTCTCCCTTTTCTGTTTTGAAAGAAGTTTTCTCCACTGAGAAGCCCACTACATTTACGTCATGGCACGGGGCGGGCTCATGTTCTGCTCCTAGTTTTTTTGTTTGTTGGTTTTCTTCTGCTGCTGGCTTTGAGGGCAGTCTCTGGTGAAGTGTCCTGGCTTCTGGCACTTGAAGCAGATGATGTGTTGAAGCTGTTCTGGTAACATCTGTTGCCTCCTCACTCCTGGTGACAGCTGCTACAGTCTTTGGGTTTGCTGATCTTGGCCTTGTGTCTTGTGCACCGAACAGTTCTGCCTTCTTGGCACACGCTTCTATCATCTGTGCTAGCATAGGTGGGGGATCAATAGGCAGTCCTAGGATCTCCCTGTGTTAAACTTCACAAACTTCATTGGCATCTCTCTGAGCCATCTCCTTAATTAATTCTGCCTGTGCCACGGGGTCTTCTACTTGTCTTTCTATTTGTGCACAAAGATGGTCAACAAGCTGCAAGAAATTTTCTGAAGCATACTGTTTAATATTAATATAACTACCCCTAGCTTCAACTGTTGGTAACTGGTTAAAACTTTTTCTGCAACTCCCCAGATTTTATCCAGAATTAATTTGGATTACACCTGAGCTTGGTCCTTGGGGTTAGCCCATTGCCTCTTACCACATAGATGTTCATGGGATCTTTTGTGCCCTGGGTGCTTTGCTGAGGCTCCTACAGGAGTCCCTTCAGGGATCTCTTCCAGGTGCTTTCCCACAGATTGAACTTGGAGGGCTTAAGGAGAAACTGGAAGAGATCTTGGAGGTCAACCAGAACAAATTCAAGAGATGTTAAGGTAGCTTTCATCATGCCTCTAAAGACCTCACAGTCTTGGCCAAATTCTTTTTGGGCCTTGCATAATCCTTTTTTCATTTGGTACAAGAAAGGCTGATAGTTTCTGTTTCCCTATAACCAGTATATGAGACAGGAGTAGCTGAGGGTATGGCTTCCTGCGCCTGGTTTTGATCCCAAGGGTTTCCCCCCTTGGCCCACCCCCATGGGGCCTGGCGGGGGGCACTCCACCAGTGGGAACCGGGAAGGGAACCAACACCCCCTCAGCCCCAGCCCTGTACAAACTGAACGGGGACCCACCCTTCTTTCCC
This sequence comes from Serinus canaria, assembly GCF_022539315.1. NCBI lineage: Eukaryota > Metazoa > Chordata > Aves > Passeriformes > Fringillidae > Serinus > Serinus canaria. The sequence goes on from NC_066343.1 coordinate 280,856, forward strand.
CACCCCCCTCCCCGACACACATGGAAACTGGGCCAAGGGGGTGTGTGAACAGGGAGGGGGATGGAGCTGTGCAGGGAGGCGGTGCAACCGAATCAATATTGCAACATCCAGGGGCGTGGTTGCAGGATGACATCATACAGGGCAGGAACATGGAGGAAGGAGAAGGGGTGTCGGAAGGAAGGAAGTGACGGAAGGAAGGAAGTGGCAGAAGGAAGTGGCGGAAGGAAGTGGCGCAAGTGGCAGGAGTGGCAGAAGTGGCAGAAGTGGCGGAACAAAGGGGCAGAAGGAAGTGGTGGAAAGAAGTGGCAGAAGTGGCGGAAGTGGTTGGAGGAAGGAAGTGGTGGAAGTGGCGAAAGGAAGGAAGGAAGTGGCGGAAGGAAGTGGCGGAAGTGGCAGAAGGAAGTGGCGGAAATGGCAGAAGGAAGTGGCGGAAGTGGCGGAAGTGGCGGAAGTGGCGGAAGAGGCGGAAGTGGCGGAAGGAAGGAAGTGGCGGAAGGAAGGAAGTGGCGGAAGGAAGTGGCGGAAGGAAGTGGCGGAAGTGGCAGAAGTGGCGGAAGTGGCGGAAGTGGCGGAAGTGGCGGAAGGAAGGAAGTGGCGGAAGGAAATGGCGGAAGGAAGTGGCGGAAGGAAGGAAAGAAGTGGCGGAAGGAAGTGGCGGAAGGAAGTGGCGGAAGGAAGTGGCGGAAGGAAGGAAGTGGCGGAAGGAAGGAAGTGGCGGAAGGAAGTGGCTGGAATGAAGGAAGAGTGGCTGAAGGAAGTGGTGGAAGGAAGTGCGGAAGGAAGTGGCTGAAGGAAGTTGGCGGAATGTAGTGGCGAAGAGTGCGGAAGGAAGGAAGGAAGTGGCGGAAGAAGGAAGAAGGAAGGAAGGAAGGAAGAGGAAATGAAGGAAGGAAGGAGGGCAGAATGGAAGGAGAAGCGAGAGGAAGGAGAGAATGGAAGGAAGTGGTGGAAGGAAGTGGCGGAAGGAAGCGCAGAAGAAGTGGCGGAAGGAGTGGCGGAAGGAATGGCGGAAGGAAGAAGGAAGAAGTAGGAAGGAAGTGAAAGAAGAAGGAGGAAGGGAAGGAGGAATGAGGAAGAAGGAAGGAAGCAAGGAATGAAGGAAGAATGGAAGGAAGGAAGGAATGAAGAGTAAATGGCGAAGATTCGGAAGGAAGTGTTGCGAGTAAGGAAGTGGCGAAGGAGAGAGAAGTGGCGGAAGGAAGGAAGGATAGGAAAGGAAGGAAGGAAGAAGGAAGTGAATGAAGGACGGAAGGAAGGAAGGAAGGAAGGAAGGAAGGAATGAGAAGGAAGGAAGGAAGGAAGGAGGAAGGAAGGAAGGAATGAAGGAAGGAAGGAAGTAAGAAGGAAGGAAGGAGGAAGTCAAGTAAGGACGGTAAGGAAGGAAAGAAGGAAGGAAGGAGGAAGAAGGAAGGAACTGGTTATGGGACTGGAAAGGTTGGAGGAGGGCATAGGTGGGCAAAAGCGATTGTGGGAAGAAGAAAGATAAGGTGAAAGGCCCACCACATGGCTGCCGCCATTTTGGGGTTGGGGGGGGATAACGTGAAATTTGGGGAGTAGCAACTGGGTTAAAGGGGTGCAGGGAAGGTGGTCTGTCAGCCTGTGCACAACTGCCAGAGCTGGGTTGCTGAGCACGAGGTGGGAGGCCAGGGATACAGTGGCTGTGCCTGGAACCCTGTGTTTCTCAGGGTGCTTAGTGCACCCCTCTCAGCCGAGGGGCAGAGAATCTGGGAGGATGGAAAGGGGGAACCGTCGGACCGTAGGCTTGCTGTGGCTGTCTCTTCACTTCCCTCTTTATGAATTCTTTCTGAATTAAAAGATACACTGTGAGAAATTTGGATACTGTTTTGTCTCCCTCGTCTTATCTGGATGTTAGTAATTTTCCAATTTTGTCCCAGGCAAAAACAGAATTTACATTCCTCTGGGTAAACTGAGGGAAATGGAAAGACAACCAGCAAAGAAATATTTTTTCCTGTCCTTTGGAAACTTTAACATTTCCACTAGTTAGGGTGTTTTTAACTTGGGTATAAAGGCTTCTCTATTGTGCAGAAATCTGAGAGCCCATTCTGATGTTACATGCAGTCTGCACAATATAATTTACCTTCCTTCACAACAAAACACAAACAGAATCTGAAAGTACTACAATGTTTACAGTCAATCTAGGGAAGCATCTGCAGTTTTTTCCTGCCCTTCCAAACCTTAAGGTAAGAAGCAAAAACTGTGTGCGTGCAAAACCACACAGCTTTTAAACTGCTGCAGTGCTGCTTGCCATCGCCTGTGCATAGCAAAAGGCATGAGCCATGGTTTCCTGCCCACCGCCTGCACTCGAGAACTGCTGCTGCTCTCCTTGCCGCAGAAACCGTCACACTTGGAGCCAGTGTCGCCACTGCTGAGCTGCTGTACGCACAAACCCTTCCAAACAGGGCTGCACCCTTCCCTAATACCAGAGATTTAACCCCCACCACAACCAGGGTTTACTCTGAGGTCCCCACTAACACTCACGGAGTTACTTACCCCTCCCGGGGACCTCGGTTGGCTGGAACTGCTGCAAGGAAGTCCTTTGTCTTGGACCAACCTGTCCTTGGGCTTGGGACGGGCTACCAGTCCCCCCTCATGAATGCCCGCATACAAAAAGCAGTGGTGAACTCCAAGGAAGCTGGCCGTCCAAAAGGCTTGTAAAATCTACACATGAATATCCAGCCACTACATGGGTCTCTGACCTTGAGGGAGGCCGCATATCTGGGCACCAGCTGTTGGGTTATCACCTCGTGGGGTCTGTTTAGCTAGCTCTGGACCCTGGCTTTACCAACAGAGACAAAAACCAAAGATGAGGCGCTCTTCCTTTTCGGGACCAATGTCACACAACTTCAATGTCTGGGATGGAGCCATCCAGGAGAAGAAACAGAAACGGTGCCTTGTGGTGGGAGATTTTAAACCTGGGGGCACGGGAGGGGGGCAGAGGTAAAGAACTACAGCCAATGGGATACAACTGATGGGAAGAGCGAAAGGAGGAACTAGCCTGAGGGGAAACCACCACCACAGGATTTGGAGGGGGAGGAATGGAACAAACCATATGATACAAACCACTCAGTGCAATATAATAACTACTCAGTGCAAAATAATAACTGAAGAATCTACTCAGTGCAATACAACAGTGGGACATGCACATATTCTCCTAAAGGTCTCTGTTTTATAAGTAGCCTTGTATGTTTATGACATCATTTGCTATGTTTTAAAAATGTTACAGTTCTTAAACAAATATTATTATTTCTTGGATTTGTTGTGTAACTGTACTGCATTACATTCAAAAACGATGGCGTGGAAGTTTATATCCTTGCATCACTGAAATGTGCAGAACATGATGGGACTACATGATGCACTACATCAGCATATAGGCACTGACATCACATAATTAACAATTATGTGATGTCAGTGCCTATATGCTGATTGTTAATAACAATTGTTATTGTTATTAACAATATTGTTAATAACAATTAACAATATTGTTAATAACAATAACAATTGTTATAACAATATTGTTATAACAATAACAATATGTTAATAACAATAACAATGTTATTAACAATATTGGTAATAACAATTAACAATAACAATTGTTATTGTTATAACATTAACAATAACAATTGTTATTAACAATATTATTAATAACAATTAACAATTTTCCTTGCTACCATTTTTTTAGATCTATTTATTTATATACTTACTTTTTAAAAACACAGAAGTATAACAGCTCTGATTCCTATTTATGTAAATTTGTTGGAGTCCACATTTTATACAGTAAAGGGAAGTACAACAGAGATTTTCCCAAACTCTTTATTTACAGTGCCACAAATGAAAAGGAAATAAATATAACCACCACAAAAATATTTGCTGAGAATACACTCACTTTGTCATTACTGGAAGGGTTTGCTTTAGAATGCAGCCTAATCTGTGTATTTCAGAATGTTTACTATTTCACCCAATCCCATTCTGATTTTTCCTAGAATCACACACTCGTAGAATATGCTAAGTTGTAAGGGACCTATCATGATCATGGAGTCTAACTTCACAGGACACCACAAGAATCCCACCATAGGCCTGAGAGCATTGTCTAAAAACTCCTGGAACTCTGTCAGGCTTGGTGTTGTAAGCACTTCCCTGGGGAGCATGTTCCAGTGCCCAACTATGCTGTGGGTCAAAAACTTTTTCCTATTATCCAACCTAAACCTCCCCTGACTCAGCAAGGGAAGTGATTTAAATGCTCTTACCCCAAATCTACCAACAAATATAAAACCTAACCCAAACACTCCCACTAATAAATAGTATTGCCTTTTTGTCATTGTCTCTGTGCAGTCCTCAAAGCTCTCCTTGCAGCTTTGATCCTAAAGGATAAAGAATTTAAATGTCAATTTTATTTATATAAAAATTATTTGTGGTTCATTTGCTGCAATTGAATTCATCTTACAATACTGTATCTAAGTGCTCTAAGAAGAGCTAGAGTATTTCAGTCTTTAGCATAGGAACCTGGGCAAATTCAAAAATCAGAAATAATTTTTCAAGGATATGGACGTTGTTAAGGAAAAGAAGTCAATTTCCAAGAGCAAAAATTCAAAATCCTGGGGAGGGAATGAAAAATCACATGTGTGCACCTTTTCTAAAGACAAGTTAAAGAAAATATAATTGTCAAGCATTTAAAATACATTTCTTTAAACAATCAAGAGGTGCCTTCCTTATGTTTGCCAGAGACATTATCTGTGCCTGCCGCCTGGAGAGTGGGGAGACAGAGCCCAGCGGAGAGGCTCCGGAGGGCAGGTGAGTTGCTAGCAGTGAGTAGAGATGCAGAGAGTCCAAACCATTTTAAACAGAAAAAGTGTCAGCTAGGGACATGGGGATGCAAGTCTCAACAGACAAAAAAGCAGTTATGCAGGTATAGATCCTCTTTTTGTGCAAACGGGGGATAAAATATGAAGAACAGGCTCTGCAAGCCTTGCTGTCATAAGACATGTCAAGAGCCACGGACTAAACACCACCTCAGAAGCTCCTTTTAGTGTACAAACACGGGAGGGGGAAGGGCCTGGTGGATTGATATTTGACTCGGCATCACAGTGAATTGGCTAGAGGCATTTTAATGGCTTGGTGGCTGGGGCTGGACACCTTAACACCAATAAAAGTCAAGTGGAGCATGACAGCTGCACCTGAGGCTCTGTGGGCACTGCCCACTGCATCATCTCATAAGGACAGAGGGTGAGGAGAAGATGGAGGAGGAGTGAATACCACCTTGGGCGTGTAGGCAGAGCGGATGGGCTGGAAATCAGCAGGGGAGTGGCTGTTACCAGAGCCCCCTGTCCCTGTGGCCATCCTGATGACCATCCTGCTGTCCCTCCAGACCTCCTCTGCTGTGGGTATCCATAAAATCAGAGGGTTTTGGGAAAGCTGCAAAAGACAGGCCTCAGAGACAGCAGAACTGTGATTAGAGCTAAGCAGTAGCCGTAATATCTGTCAGCAGAACAATTATGTAAGAAGTAGAAAAGTAAGGTCTGTGTGTTAAATCTTGTCTAGAATAACTCCATAAGCTACAGAAAAGTTTATCTAGCAAGATATTACAAAGTTCTAAGCTTAATAAGGGAGCTCTGTGCATTGTGTTTTAAGGCTTACAAGCAGGTATTTTATTTGAAATAAGCAAGCATTTTTTTAACCAAAGGCACGTGTGCTTATAGTGGTTGGATAGAACTACTGTCAGCATGCTTTTGCTTTGTGTGATTGGTTAAAAATTTTTTAAAGTAAGTTGTAACATTAAGTTCTTTGTCTACTGTTGGGGATGCGAGCTGCTGGCATCTTCCCATTGTCATAACTATGTAATGAGACTGATATGGGAAAATAAAAAAGCTCAAGATGCATTCCTCAGCAGTCCCATCCCATTCATGATTTGTCTGGAGTCCCCCAGCTGGCCAAACTCTGCTACCGGCAACAGATATGTTTGCGCAACTCCCAAGCCTGCTCGTACCACAGCCACCAGACCCTTGTTGTGCTCTGTGCCCTGTTATCAGCATTAATGCACTCCTGCCTGTGGCTGGTTGGGCAGCCCAGCCACCACTTGGAACACCCACTTACAACTTTGGCATGCAGGCGGAAGCCAGAAGGCAAGTGGTGCCTGGCGCCAGAAATGCTGGGGTGGAGCTGCAGGCGCCCAAACCCAGAAGCACTGGCAGGAGGTTGCTGGCACCCGGGACTGTGAGACATTGTACCTGCTGGGACATTGTACCTGTGGGACATTGTACCTGCTGTATATACAGCCAGGACTCGAGAAACCACGTGACGCTTTTCATTATTAAACTGACAACATCCTAAGAGGGAACCCAAGGCTTACACCGCATTGCTGGTATCAGTCACCATCTCTACCTATGATCTGGTCAGCTTCAGGAGGCAGGTAAAGTTAGTTGCTGTTACAGATGGGGATCTCTAGGATGCGGAAAAGATCTCTGTGCCCATGCCCCCACTGTCATCGGTGGCTCAGAGCCTATGTGTTGGACCATCAGAGCTTTCCTGGTGTCATGAAGCGACACTATTACACCTGATAGATATGTTCCCCTCAAATGGCAGGTCCTCTCTGAACTGTGCCAGCTAGCTACCAAATATGGACTGGGGTCTCCAGCAGTTGCAAGCGTGCTACAGTTTCTAACTGCCAATGGCACCCTTTGATATTAAACAGAGAGTGAAGCTGCTTTGTACTCCAGTTCAGTATATGATGTCCGAGTCCACCACCACTTGGTGGTGATATGCAGAGGATCAAGGGCTGCACAATTTAGAGATACCACAGCAAGATCCATGCTTTGCAGCTGGGGTTTCTCAACTTATAGGATTGCCTCCCATTGACAACTCACAGTTACTGGTACACTTGCATCCCTAAATTTTAGTGCAAGCAAAAGACTTGGGAATGCAGGCCCTGCTTAAGGTTGCAGACACAGAAACAGCAACCCAGAGGTATTCCATAATCAAACAGGGCCCCAAGGACCGGTACCTTCAGGTTACAGAACAATTACAAGATTCTATGGAAAACCAAACAGTAAACAATGACACAAAAAATCAATTAATACTGCAATTCACTTGAGATGCTGCAAATGAGAACTGCAAAAGTGCTATGGATTTGTTACCAAAAGAGAATCCTTCCTTAAATGAACTAATTGATGCATGTGCTAAAGATGGAACTGAATCATATAGTATGCTTTTTTAGCTGATTCTTTTGCGGCTGCTGTTAACATGCCAGTGTTAGTGTTGTGGGCAACAAGGTCATATGAAAGCAAACTATCCTTGCAAGTCTAACCCACTGAGAACATATCAAAACCAGAGAACTGGAATTATAACGGGAAACTGTAACCGATGTGGAGAACTTGGTCATCTGGCCAAGCTGTGCAGGTCCAAGATTCACCTTAATGAACAGCTTCTTAATGAGCATGGAAATGAGAACAGGAGCATGACAGGGAAGTGTGCACAGACACAAGCATCTTCCTGTCCTCCAGTGTGAGCCTATGCAACCAGATCACTGGAAGAACAAGAGAGGCCAGCAGTTATGGATGTTTCCACTGCTGTCACAATAATCATAAGCTCATTGCAGGTGCATCAAGTTCCTCTCAAGGCCTATGGACCTATAGGGAAGGGGCTAAGTGCACTGTTTTTGCAAAGACCAAGCAACATCACAAAGTATTTTGTTCACCCCAGTGTTATAGCTGGTTACACAGGGCAGATATGTGCCATAGTGTCAATGCCTACTCCTCCTGTGACTATGCCAGCTAAAACTTGTATCACCTAGCTTAAACCTTTCAAGTCTTTTGTTCCCAAAACAGACCCAAGAATATGAGGAGACTGAGGATTCCAATCAACTGGAGAACCTCAGGTTTACTAGACTCAGGTCGTCTCTGATTGGACAACAAATATGGTTTGCATAGTCACAATGCCTCAGGCAAGTCCATCTCATATAAAGGTCAGTTGTACAGTGTAGAATCATATTTACAGGAAAATTGACATGCACTAAATGAACCAGTCTAACCTTCTGGAACTAAAGAATGAGGTTATCTTTGTGGATAAAAAAGCTGATGTTGCAAGAAGAAGAAGAAGTAGAAAAGTTCTGGACAAACACGGGGGTGTCAACCCAAGTAAAATGACACTTACAGCATCTATCAGTTAGATAAAGAAAAATATGCATGCTTGCCTCATGGACAAAGCAGAGCTACCAATTACAGAATATGTAACTGTGCAGACCAAGATAAGAAGTAAATATAAATAATGTTTAGAAGCACAAAAAACAGTTTTTGCTTGAATCACATTCAATTGCGCAGGAGTCCTTTGTCTTCCCTCCTCAGTTGCCCAGCAATGTGATCTGAATCAGACGGAAGGCAGCAGAACCCAGAAGGAGAACCTGGGTGGAAGATGGCTCAGCGCAACTGATACCTGCAGGTCACAGGATGGCCTGGGACTGACTAATGTATGTTGCAATAGGTGCCCAATGAGGTGAGCAGCCAGGAGGAGAAGATGGGACAAAATCTAACTAAAGATGGATATGCAATAGTGAAGCTTCTCCTCCATATCCTTTCTAAGAGAGGAATTAAATATGATGAGGATATCCTCAGAAAATTGTTATTATGGAGCAGGGAGCATGGAGTGTCTGCAAAAGGAAATGTTGCATTTAAAGTAAAGACATGGGAACAAATAGGACAGCTTCTGTGGGATGAAATAAGTAATGGATCAAAAGAGGCAAAATAATTACCAACAACTTGGAAACTGGTAATTACAGGAATACAAGAAATGAAGGCAGAACAAAATGCTGCCGCCACAGCACTTGCCGCTCTAGGGCCGGACTCTTTGTCTGCATATCCAGTAAAAGCACTTGGCAATGACCCTGGCATTGTTTCCTTTGCTCCTCCATCAGCGGTGCTGATGGAGGGAGCAGAGAGAGAAGAGTCACAGACAGTACAGAATTTATCTCCAGCACAGGAATCAGGCATTGTTAACCCTTGAGACACACTGAAGCCAGCACAAAATGAGCTGATGGAAATTGAGCCTGAGGGACAGGGAGCTACAACCTCTCCTCCACGACCCGCCCCCTGCACCTGGCATTTGTACCCAGCACTTCCTCCATCAACTCCACCATCAACCTCCTGGCCAGTTTGGCAGGTGATGGGTGACCAACCTTTATGGGCACTAGAGTTATTTGAGAAATGATGGGAGTTGAAACAACAGCAAAAACTGCATGAGCAATCCATGCAGGATGAAATGGCAGCCATGGACCGACTGACAGGGACTGATAATACAAGGACGGATGGAGCCAGGGATGCGTCCTGGTTTGAAAGGAAGTGGTTTTTTTTTTGGAGACAGTGGTTAGCCCAGTGGGGGCTCAGGTGTGAATATTGGCACCTGTTTGGACCAATGAGGAGATGGTTCCCCTCTGAGAACACAGGGTATAAAAGTAGAACTCCCAGGAAGTGACACTCTCTTGCTTATCGGTCAGCAAAGGGATCAGGTCAGTTCTCTCTCTCCCTCCGGCTGTAGGCCGGGTGGGGGAGGGGAAAAGGCCACGAGGCGCCGTGAGGTAGGCTGGAGGCTTTGGATCTTGGAGCGAGAGAGACCGGGGGTGGGGGGGGGGGGGGAAGTGAAAGGATGGAGGGGTGGAAGTAGTGAGGGCACCGAGCAATTCCCCCCCCCCCCCCCCCCCCGCTTCCCAGAGAGAGAGAGAGAGAGAGAGAAAGGAGAGAAAAGAGATAAGATGCGCCGTACAGCTCCTGGGAAGTCGGCCAAGAGTGAGAAGAGAGTCCGGCACCTATAGGATGATTTTAACTTTTTTCTTCATGATGGAAACCTTCCAAACGTTGATCCTCCTGGAGGAAAGAGATAAGAACAAGAAGAAATGGACAAGTGAAATGAGAGGTTTGTGTGAGTAGGGAGTAGTGGAGATAATGAGAAGAATTTACTTGGGAAGAGATAAACGGAGGAGCAGTTTTTTTTTCGGCTGTGGACAGACTAACTTCCTATTGTAACACAGAGACTGCGGTTTTGGGGGGAAAGCAATGGCTCGGATCCAAGAAAGGCAGTGAAGAGTAGTGGTGGGCAGAAATCAGAAATGAAGAGGATTTCTGTCGTGAAGCCCTAGCCCCGGGGGAAATGGGGGGGATTTTGTTATCCCAAAATGGAGAGACTGTCGTTTTGTGGAACTGACCCAAGTATCCTTAAAAAGAGAAACCCCAAAAGCAATCTTCTGGTCCATTTCCATGGTGAGAGCATGGAATATGGAAAGGGGTTAGTCAAGAAATGGCACAAGGAGAAGACTCCTTCCTCTTTAATAGAATGTATTGATTGTTTGAAGAAGGATAATGGACTGAGAATTAACACCTGGGAGATGGGGACTGAAGGGAGATTTGAGTTGGTACTGTATGCTGTAATGTGGGTTGAGAGGGGGAGGAGAAATGTGTTTGAAAGATTTCCATTCTGTTCTTTGTGTGTGTGTGTGTGTGTGTGTGTGTGTGTGTGTGTTAATAAAGTTTTTTCCCCTTTATTCCTAAGTTGATGTTTGCTTGCTCTGTTTCTGGTCACATCTCACAGTAGACACCAGGTGGATGTGTTTTCATGGAGGCACTGGCATTGTGCCCAGTCTAAAACCATGACAGGATGACAATGATCCCAGATTATGGTGGAAAGGACTGATAAAGGATGCAATGACTGAGTGTGACATTATTCCAATGGCATATCCGGTACAATTGTGTGGGAGTGACAGGAATGGAGGGAGGCATCCAAATACATGGTTTGCACTACACTGGAAAACTATTAAGGAAGCTAGACAGTCGGTTTTGCAGTATGGGTTAACCTCCCCCTATACACAAACCTTTATTGACAATATTTTTACTGGAATACTCTTGACTTCTTTTGATAGCAGGCAGATAGCTAGATATTACCACCTATGCAAGAGCTGATATGGCAGACAAAGTGGACTGATTTATGTCAAATTGCTGCAGTTAAAAATCTGGAAAGGAATGATGGGGATCCTTTAAGGGGAACTTCCATAGGCATGTTACTAGGTCAGGGACCTTTTGCTGGTGCACAAGTAAAAGCGCTACTGCAAATTCAGAAATTTTACAGCAGTCACAAGGTCTAACAAGGAAAGATTTAAAAACATGACCAGAAAATGGGAAATGATTCCCTCTTACGGGAAAACTAAGCAAGTTATTAAAGAATCGTACATGCAATTCCTAGATAGGCTAAAATATGCTTTAGAAAAGGCTCTGCTTACTGACTCTGTAGGAGAAGCCTTGCTAATGTCCTTGGATGTAGAAAACGCTAATCTGACTTGTAAGTGATTGTTGCAGACTCTGCTAAAAACTGTGACCTTGATGGACATGAGTGAAGCCTGTTCCAGAGTTGACACAGATGAGGAAAAGGCGGGGTACATGGCTACTGCTTTTGCTGTGGCTGTTAAGCCTTTGATTCAACAAGGAAAAAGGAACTGAAGTTTAAAATGTTTTAATTGTGGTAAGCCGGGTCATCTTAAGGCAACGCAAAGAAAAGTGGGGCAAGGACAACAAACAAAACTGTCACAATCAGGTAGTGAGGAGTTTAGTAGAACTTATAAGTGTTGTGATAAATTTGGCCATCGTGCACAGGAATGCTGCTCAAAATGTTAAAAATATGAGACCCCTTTGGGAAATGGGCAGATGAGCACATCCAGGCTGAGTGCAATTATACAAAAGGAGGGCTGCCCGACTGCCTGGATGGCATCTCTGCTGCCACAGCAGGGAGTGCTGGAGTGGATGTGGCAACAGAAGTAGCCATGACTCTTACGGATAACCAGATAAAATGTATCCCTACTAACATAATGCACACTTGGGGAGAGGATTAAGTGCCTGGCGGTTGGGCAGACCATCAACAATGTGTAAAGGTTTGTTTGTTTTACCTGGAGTAATTGTTGCAGATTATAGTTGCAACATAGGAATAATAGTATGTACGTTCAGTCCTCCAATTTCTATCCCAGCAAGGACAAGAATTGGAAATATGAAACCATTTAAAGACATAGTCCTTAATAGCAATGAAATTATTTGAGGAGACAGAGGACCTGGCTCAACTGGAGATTCTGAAATGTACTTCACAATGGAAATTGGCAAATCCAAACCAGTCAAAGAACTTATAATAATGGAACCAGACAGGACCACTTTACAGCTTAAAATGTTGCTGGATACTGGAGTGGATGTCACCACTGTCCCTAGGGAAAAACAGCCTCAACATTAGCTTTTACAGAGCCTATAGACACTAGTAATGGAGGTGGGAGGAGTTCAAATTACTCAAATTGGTGAATTGCCAATTAGTTTTTCCCTATCTGATGGGTTGAAAGCATCAACACAACCATATGTAATGAGAACCACAGTTTGCCTGTTAGGAAGGATGTGTTGAGTCAAATGGGGCTTTGGCTTACCTCAGAGGGAGAGGATTTTTAGGAATGCTCATTGGAGGGCGACCAATCGAAACGTTAAAATGCTTAACAGATACTCCTGCATGGACTGACCAATGGCTGCTGACTAATGAAAAGATCACCCGTTTACAAGAACTGGTACAGGTGCAATTGGACAAAGGGTCATATTGCTCCTTCTAACAGCCCTTGGAATACTCTTGTGTTTACTATTCCAAAGAAAAGTGGAAAGTGGCAACTGTTGCATGACCCACGCAAGGTTAACCAGGTAATGGAGGATATGGGTGCATTTCAGCCAGGTCTCCCATCCCCCAGCATAATACCAGAAAATTGGGATCTTTTGATTACTGATTTAAAAGATTGTTTTTTTATAATCCCATTACACCCAGATGACAGCCCAAAGTTTGCTTTTTCAGTGCTTTCAGTCAACAAAGGAGAACCCATGAAACTATATCATTAGGTAGTCTTAGCCCAAGGAATGAAAAAATTCTCCCGCGATGTGTCAAATCTAAGTAGCATGGGCATTGGACCCAATCCACCATAAAAAGCCAGCCTTCATAATTTATCACTATATAGATTATATCCTCATAGCAGGGGAACAGCTTGACATAGATACCTGGTTGGACTGAACTGGAAATTTAATTGGCCAACATGGATTTGCAGATTGCTCCAGAAAAAGTTCAGTGGGAGAGCCCCTGGAGCTATTTAGGTTGTATTATCATAGAAACTGAGATCAAGCCACAGAAATTAACAATCAGGAGTGAGATCAGAACACTGGCTATTGCTCAGAATTTGTGGGTGCTATAACTTGGACTAGAAGCACCTGTGGAATAACCATTGAGGATACAGGGCTCTTGCTACAGTTGCTCAAAGGGGGCAGTGGAGCAGATGCAGAGCGAACATTAACACCGGCAGCACAGGAAGCACTGAAAATAGTTTCTAAGAAAATTATTAAGTGATATAGACCACAATGGAATCAGGAATGTAATTAGGTAGCAATGTTAATGGAAGTGAGCAATCAGGCATTGTGGAAACATTTGCAACAACTGTGGTCTTTATTGCACCAGAGGCAGAATGTTTACTTTATTATTCACATCAGAAGTAACTGTGGCTTGAAGGAAGGAGTGGCTGCAGGAAATGACTGAGCAGATTCCCTTGTAGCACCTGACTGGGCAGTGCCACCCACAGACCGAATTCAGCAAGCTCGATGATCACATGAGTTATTCTACCGGGCTGCTCGAGTACTGCAGTGTTAGTTTGGTCTCACTGCTAGTGAAGCTCAGGGATTAGTGCAAGCCAGTCCCGACTGTCAACAATTTAAAGGAGGATTGCACCCTGGGGTGAATCCCTGTGGACTGGATCCATTAGAAATTTGGCAAATAGATATTAGGCACATAGCTGAATTTGGGTGACTTAAATATGTACTTGTAGTTATTGATACCTTTCCATTAGCCATTTGGGCTATAGCATAATCTAGTGAGGCATGCATAGAGACATTTACACACTTCATTTGCGGGATTAGGAATCCCTCAGGAAATTAAAACAGATAATGGACCTGGCTATGTGGCAAAAGCAACATTACAATTTTTACAACTTTGGGGTGCCTGTCATCCTACAGGCACTTCACATTCACCTATAGGACAAACCATTGTAGAATGAGTATGTGAAACATTGAAGTATTTGCTTCACAAATAAAAAATGGGGAAATTGGGTTATCCGCAAGTGATAGATTAAACAAAGCAGTATATGTAATGGACTTGTTTAGCAGCAGGGCGAAATATGCTGCTGGCAGTGGTTCATGGTAGTGGTCTAAAAGATGGTTTAAAAGATTTTAAAGACCCCATTTTAGTACAAGTAAAAGATGCAATTACAGGGGAATGGAAAGGTCCTGTGCGACTGATAAACTCCAGCAGGGGATATGCATATGTCGTTACAGATTCTGGCACTAGACAGATCCCAGCAAACCAGGTGAAACCATGGATAACTGATAAAAGCACAACACCAGAGGAAGAGACCAGCCAGATGGAAGTTAAAGGACTGGATTTAGCTGGAACGACTGTTGTGACTGTACCTGCTGGATTTTATATCAGTGTAAAGTGTGTTAAAAACAGTGGTATAAACATCATCAATTTTTGATTTATACCTTATGTAGAACATGTATTATGAAGTAATCGAAGGCAACAGAACAATTTATTGAGTTATTAGTTACAACAGGGCATGAGCACCCAAGACGCACGAGGATAAGAACACTGGTTTGGCAAGGAGTGACAGGAAGATTGGCTCAAGATGCAGTACCCTTAACCAAGAAGTTAAGGGGTACTGCATCTTGAGCCAATCTTGCAAGCAGATGCAGATTCCAATTCATTATCAGGTGAAATCAACAAACTGAAAAAATGAGAAGCTAAGTATTCTATTAACTGGGGTATGGGTAAAAGTAACTAAGGAACATCCTGCAACACAAATTAACACTAGGGAAAACATATGGGTCACATTTGCCAACCAGACAGGACAGCAATACTTTTGTTTACCCATGGCCACCCCAGGGGATCTTTTAAGGACCTGTCTGACTGGGGTCCTGTGGTTTGAGGCTGCACAATTTACGGACCAGTTTGAAAACAAAACACGGGCAACAATGAATTTGACTCAAGCTAATGCAAAACACCAAACTCTAAAACCTGGCATCAGTGGGAAAGCTTGATGGATTGCACAAATAAAAACACAATTGATTCATGCACAGATTGAGCCACAAGAATTGGAGTGAGGTAGGAGTGACCTTTATCCAAGCGCAGCACCCAAGCCCACTCACACTGTGGCTACAGGAGCCATTCTTGTGCTCTACGTATCACTGTTAACATGCTTGGCACACCTGTGCCTGCAGCTTATTGGGTAGTCCAGCCACTGCTTGGCATGGCCATTTACAGCCTGATGTGCAGGGCAGACCTGGAATTATTTACCGAGTTGGGACACATTGAGGAAGGCTCCTTTGGTGAGGTCTTCCAAAGAATCAATAATCTGACACAGTAAGGCAAGTGATTACCATAAAAATTCATAGCCAGGAAGTTTCCAGCAGTAGAAACAGGCAACAACAACCAACAGCTTGCCCAGCTAAATTTTGAAATGCCTGTGTCGTGGTTTGAGAGGAAATGAAGTTTTTTTGAGATGCTGTGGTCACGCTAATTAGTGTTCAGATTTTAATATTGGCACTTGGTTTGTTTACTGAAGGCTAAACAATGGATACGCTTTTGAGAACACAGAGGGTTGAAAGTTGTGAACTCTCAGAAGAAACTCTTCTTGAGTTCTGGTCTTGGAAGAGAGCAGACATTCCCTTGCCTAGCTCCGAGCTGGGCGAGGGAGGGGAGCCATGCAGCTGGAGGGAGGTAGGCCAGGCTTGGGCTGAAGGGTAGAGGAGCACTGCATTGCGAGGGCTTTGGGCAGCCATCCCCCATTCCCCCCCACCCTGGAGGGAGAGAGGGAGAGAGCAGCCTGTGCCTGTGATAGCGCGGCTGACATGAAGGAGAAGGGGGGGGTGCCCAGCAGGGCAGCCAGCTGTGGGAGTTCATAAACTAAACTGGCAGAGTTTGAGACTTTTAACTCTTTTTGAGATGATAGAAACTTTGCAAATGTGGATTTTTCTTGAAGTTGA
The DNA here is from genome assembly GCF_022539315.1 of Serinus canaria. NCBI lineage: Eukaryota > Metazoa > Chordata > Aves > Passeriformes > Fringillidae > Serinus > Serinus canaria. Next base: position 296,941 of record NC_066343.1, read on the forward strand.
AGAGATAGAGCGAAATAACAAGAAAATGGGCAAATGAAAGACATTGAGAGAAGCTGACAAGAATCTTAGGTGAGAAGAGATGATAGAGTGGCCTTTGGCTGGACTTTTTCTTAAATAGCTGTAACAAAACTTTTGAGTTCTTGTGACACAGAGACTGCATTCTAAGGGGAGGCGATGGCTCAGAGCCAGGAGAGTGCGGTGATGTGAAAGTGTGTGAACAAAGACGACAGGTGAGAAGGGTGGTGGTGGTGCCCTCCGTCTTCAAAGAAGAAGAAGAAGAAGATGATCTCTGTTCAAAAGACCCCTCAGCCCCAAGAAGTGAAATTTGGGGGGGGATAAGTGTCTCAAAAGGAGAGAGACTGTGCACTTTTTTAGAACTAGACAAAGCATCCTTAAAAGAAAAAACCCTAGAAACAGCTCTGGTCCATGTGCAGTGGTGAGAGCACTGGACATGGAAAGAAGAGGTCACGATGGCAAATGTTCTCTGGGCAATGCCACGCGGGACACGGAAACACGAGAAGTTTCAACTGTTTCCTGAGTGAAGTCTGTAGTGCAAGAGAAACTCTTCTCTTCTCGAAGAATTGAGAATTGATTATCTAAAGAGTAGTGATGGACTGAGAGTGAGTGATCTAAAGGGTGGTAATGAAATTAAGAAATTTAGTAGGGAGAGGAAGAAGAAATTTGGAACGTTTTCATTCTGTGTTCTGTGTGTTTTTCCTTGTGGTTTTAAGTTAATAAAGTTTGTCTTTCTTTCAGTCTTAAGTTAGAGCCTGCTCTGCTCTGTCTCTGATCACATCTCACAGTAGATACCAAGAAAAGAGATATTCTCATAAAAGCACTAACATTGGCATTATGGAATTTAAGGACCATGTCTGTGAGTTGTTAAATAATTGTAAAATTAAAACTGTGAGATGTTTGCCAAGTCTTTTTTGATATTGCTATAAAGTTTTATTAACAAAATCTACCTAGATTTGATTATGGCCTACACAACTTTTATGAAAGTCTGCTTCATTAAATGTGAAATTATCTTGCAGCATTTAACTATGCACAGGAATGACTTCTGAAGATTCTGGTGGTAAACTCTGCTAACTAGTTTTAATGTTTACCCACTTAGAAAAAAGCTAAAGGCTTCTAATGGTGCCTTTTTGGAATTGGTGTAAGATCATGTGAGCTACATATTCCAGAGAGGGATGTTGTGAAGTATACTGATGCATTTGCAAAATTTAGTAACATCTGACAAAATTGAATTAGAAATCTGAACATCACCTTGTCTCTTAATTGTGTATTTTTAATAAGCTTTAAATTCAATGCCTGGCACATACAGGGATCCAGCCATAACATATTATTTGATGTTACTAGAGTGAATTCCTTTGATCATTCCTAAGTTACTTATGTTAAGAAACTCTAAAAGTAGATATTATTAGAGATGTATCTTTAAGGTATGTTTTGGAAAACCTTCCAGCCAAGGTCTTGACTCTGGCCCGGCCATGGCTCTGGCTAGCAGAGGAAGTGCCATCAAACCCAGGTTCTTCTGTCCTAAAAACAAAATCAAATCATATTGACTTGTATATTTGGTCTTGTGGGAGCTGGACCCATTTTTTGAAGTAGGCTTTGAGGTCTTGTCTGGAAAAGGCTTTCCAAGTCCTTGCTAGGAAATGGAGTTCAACAGCTATGGCAGAGCCTGGGTGATGGTAAGCATTTAGGCAGTCGTAGGTAGTTTTGTTCAGTGGTACGTATTATTTTGTTGAATGTAGTGTTTTACTGTTCTTAATAGGATAGGTACATGTTGTCCTAAACACCCTTCTGAAATAAACAGGTTGAATTCTTTTGATATTATAATTATTAAAACTAAGAGCAGAAGTGAGTATTGATAACCTGAACATATCTAAGTGGCACTAAATACAAATATGTGTTATGATTGACTAGTGCTCACTAGGTCAAGGCCTGCATGAGCATTGAAACCTTTTAAATTACTGTATTTAAAAAAACTATTGTATTCCAGCCTGACAGCTAGCATTCATCTTGGGTGTAAGTTTAAGCCTTCTTAAAGGATTATCCAAAGATGCCATAATCTACGGAAGTTTTTATCAGTGAGGATGACTAACAAAATTTTGCCCAAAAGTCACATGAATTATTCTTAGTAGCCCACACTATTTATTTTAAACTGCTATCAGTAACTCACCTGGACCAGACTATGCAGCTAAACATGCCTGAAACATCTGCCTTGACACTTACTGTCAGGAGAATCTCCTTACCTATAACACTAAAGCTGAACTGAATTTTTAAATTAGTTGCCCTAATTGTCAAGAAACTAGAATTTTGGTGGAGTTCTGATATGTGAACTATTCTCTCCTTGATTGCAACAGACAACATTAACTATTTCTTCTCTTTGATAGACTGACTGTCCATCCACAACCATGCAATCAGCAGTGAGTCTTTCAGCCTTGGCAAGTTCAGACCAGTAAAACACAAATGTCAGATAAATTGATTGGCAAAATTTACAGTGGGCAACTCTTCATACTCAGTTACAGGATCTTCACTGAAAAACATTAAATTATAATAATTCTGTTTAATTTGAACATATACCAATGGTCTGCATGTGTCAGATGTGCAGTGAAAGACCATCTATTAAATGCATCTGTAAAAGGTAATTGCAAAAATAATAGAATTGTCACTGAGTTTAAATTCATTTAGCAGCCTTGCCTGATCACACGTCTCCCAAGGCTGCAGGCATCTCACTAGCCAGAACATGAAGGGGTGTAGAGTTATAGCCAATGAAAGTCTTCAGACCAGGTTTTTCAAATGCCCTATATAAGGAAGGGCTTGGGACATGAATACTCTCTGTTGCCACATGAACATCAGGGTGATTGGTCTGTGTCTCCTGCCCGCTTTCCCCCTGCCATGTCACATTCACACGTGGTGACCAGTGAAGTGATTAGGACTCAGCTATGTTCTGCACACAGAGCAAAGGAGACTAATGATGTTAGAGCTGGTATAGTGTAAAACTGGGATTATGACAGCATCAGAGCTGGACATTGGTGTTGGAGCCAGAATACAATACAGCATAGAGCTGGGATTGGTGTAGAACCATTACATAAACGGGGTGGAGCTGGACATCAGTGTTGGAACCCGAATACAATATGGTGTGTGAGCCAGCATGGTGTATAAGTGGGACTTCACTGGGTAGACAGCGGAATTGCAGTGAATCTACCACAGGCAGTGGAAAACTGTGGCAAAACATCCCCTCGGCAGACAGAGGAAAGTGCTGCAAGGTTTCAAACCCTGTTTTTGTGGACTGAAATCACCTAGGAGACCATGGGAACCTGGATTTCAGCACCAGAAGACTCCATCTTAAAGGTATGGATATTTTTTAAAAAGGTGGACTCATTATGATGAATGACCTCTGCAAGCTTTGCTCACATGGTGTGAAAGCCATGAGCCGGGTGTGCCCGAAGGGACTGTTTCAAATTTACCCTTTTGAAAGAGGGTTGGACAGAACATATTTGCGGCAGCCTCATTTGGTGATGACACAGCTATTGGTATTATAAAGCCATGGACACTTGTTCTAGACTTTTTAAAACAATTGGATTATGAAAGGCAAAGGGGCAAGGGCAGCAGTGCAGCTGTTTCTTTATGTTCCCTCACACTGGAGCCAGCTGGCCCCATCCACTGCGAGAACATGCCCTGCTAAGTGGGACGGCGGCTGACCACTGTGGAGCGATCCAAAGGAGCGGTGCAGCCCCGGAGAGTGGGGAAATCCCAGCAAACAGAGGCATTCTGAGGGCTGCCAGCATTGATCAGGGAGGCGGGGGGGAATGAATTGCACAATCAAGCCACATGGAGAGATGGTGGCTGCCACAGCTCTGGCATCTCCAAGATGTGCTACTCCAGACTGCAGCGTTGTGAGCGCTGAGCTCAGTCATTATTCAGCTGCCTTGGGCTACTATATCGCAGCCAGTCCAGCACACCATGCCACCCTGTTCTGGGGGGCCAGATTATGTGGTGGCCATTCTGACCCCTCCCAGGGTAAAGGGGAGTCCCATGGCCACTACACCATGCCATGCAGCCGCTGTGACTGCCCCCCACCATTTGCACCAGGGCTACCTGCACATCCCATCACCATGGAAATGCCAAGACTACCCCCTCTGGAGACTGTGTGGGCTGGCTCCAAAGCCACACCTCTGTGGAACCTGGCCACACCTACAGTAGGGGATGTGCCTACTCCCCTGAGCCCACCGGCATCATGGGGAGGGGGGGGCCCCACACCCCCAACCTCCATGGAACACAGCCATGCCTTCAGTGGGGGTGGTCCCATCTCCAACTCTGGCCCCAAGAGTGGGTCTGGGAACTCACCACCAGGAGCTCCTTCAGACACCAAAACCAAAAGCCCCTGGGAGGAACCCGCCTGGCAAAAAGCAGTGGAAAGAAGTATGAGGGGTTGTGGTGCCGTGCGAGCAGGAACAATCAAGTCTGCCCAAAGAGATGGGGCTGGATACATGGCATAACTTTGTCACAGCAGCTGAAATCAAGTCATCGTCTTACCTGGTCTAGCAAGAAGCCAGCAGCTTCCTGCATGTGGACAGTGAGAATACAAGCAAAGACCAAATCCCTGCTGCTCAAACCTAAACAAAGCTTCATGACCACTCTACCATGTAACATGCAAAGATTCACATATTCCAAACACTCTAATAATATATGCCAAGAGTAAAAATATTGAAGGGTTACCACACCAGAGTAACAAAAATGTACAACTGTTTCTTACATTTCTGTCTTCGGCAGGGACTACCGTGTCTTAAGGAAATCTTAGTATGTATATTAACATGTCTTTTCTTGGTACACCTAGTAATTATTCTTGCATTACTTCACGAAAAATTGGTAAGATTGAAAGACTATCCCCTGAGATACACATAGAACATCAATTTATCATAAGCAAATTTCAGTAGCAAAGGTTTTTTTTAACTGAAAATTTACCACCTGTCATAAATTTTAAAGTCACCTCTTAAAGTCAATAACAAAATTTCTAACTTCTAACGAAAGGAAAAATGTATATTGCCTGCACTGTTATTCAAGTTTAAAAAATTTCTTGCACTATATGCTAATAAAATCTCATTTTTAAAATATAAATACAGAAAACCTCTCCCAACCAAGTTCATGGCCTTAATCAAGCCATTTAGGAGCCCTGCAGGGGATGACAGACACTACCGTTGTATTTACTAACAAGTAGGGGGAACTGTGGTGGCTAACAGTTGCCCTGGAGGCCTCACAGTTATAGATAACCCTAATTATATAACTCTAATTATGTAACTGGACCAGTCTAGGCTGTTAGGGAACTAGTTTAGGCCATTAGTAATGCAGTCAGCTATTGACTAGTAAGTTGGGTGGCAACTAAATTCAGCCAATCAAGACCAACTGCGTGGGCTTTTGAAGACTATGCAAAAGGAACTATGCTCAATAAAACTTGGTTGTTGTCAAATGAACCTCAAGTGTCGTCTCATGTCATGTGTCCATCTCAACTGTGGCAGAGACACTTTCTGGAGTATTTTTACTTCTCCATCCCAAACTAGGTTTTTTTCTATAATCATATCTAAAACTGTTTAATTTGCACATCTTGTTTATGAAACAAGCCATAAGTGAGAGTTCCAGGTAGTTTCCCTTTTCTTCTTTAAAGTGCAGTTTGATCTAGCAGTTTTGAATTTTTAAAAATACTGATGTTCTTTTCACAAGTGTCTATATTATAGCAAGTAGCTTTATTGTATTATATTATTATTTTACATTCTGTTAAGAAATTTTTTGAAATTAGGCAAGCCAATCCCAAACACCTGCACAGCAGGCACTTTATTAACACCTAATTGATACCTTTTGACAGAAGGCTATAGTCTTGCAATTTAAAAGTGATTAGGAGATTTTTCCTCAGTGTGTATTAAAATGTTTATTTTTAGCTGGGAATTTCATGATAACATTTTAGAGAATAGATTCAGCACCAGTTCAGTGTTTCTCCAGAGTAGGCAATCTTTACATCTGTGAGTTACAAAAGTACAAAAGTACAGTGGTAAATGTAATCCTAGGTCAAATCTCTGTATCCACATGTATTTCTTTGATTCCTGGACTCTCTGGACAGTTTTGTTGACAACAGTGTTTTTCTCTGATCAGAAAGTGAAGGCAAGGGAACTACTGAATGACTTCCAAAAAACAGTACTGCAAAAAAGTGTCCAGTAAAATAATTTCTGGAATTTTTTAAATGTAAGTTTTTATATTGTTGATAGTATACTGAAAAATGATCTTTCATGCCTCAGCTTCAGCTGTTTTCCATCATTAGCAAGTATTTGTATCACATACTTTGAGCATGAGAATATAATCACATTGAGTTTGACTTGTAAATAGGCATGTGAAAATGGTGTGAAATGTGACGACCAGCTTTTAAACTCCATTGTTGTGAAAATACTGACCTTTTCTGACCTTCTCAGGACACCTAAGTGAAATAATTTCCTAAACAGACAAAGGAAAAAAAAAAATGAAACAAAATAATGATAACAATAATAGATGGTAATATTTGGGACTTGGCGGTAGTGAAATTTCTTAGTTTCCTGTGCCCAGCTGTGAGACCCGTTGCTATAACCCTAACTATATTGCAGGAAAATAAGCAGTGGGATGCTGTCTTCCAGTTTCATGAAATAACAACATGCTGGATGCTACCACTGCAGGTGGAAGCCTTTTTTAGTCTGAATTTGGCTTCCCTTTGGTTCCAGCTCTGCAGCTTAGTCAGAATGGATTTTTTAAATGGAGTATGAAATAACTCTTGTACTAACTCTGGTTCACAGCTGTGAAAAGTGTGCTCTGTTTACAATGAAGCAATGCTTAAGCCTCATGCATGTAGACCATAATAACATTTTCAGTAGCTGCAATTCACTTTAGAAATAATAAAAATGAACAGAGAAAACTACTTCAGTTAATACCTCTCCACCATAATTTGAAAGATCTGAATGAGACGGAGCTACTAGTGACTGTCTAAATTTAATTCAGCAAACAATAAAGACACTTACAACCACTCTGATGAAACTGACAAATAGCACTGGTGATTGGAAGATACTTGGGAAACGTAATGAACTAATAATATACCATAGACTGATCTCATTTTTGTGGCTTTTTCATATTGATTTTTGCCTCTTGATTTGATGTTCCTAGTTCCTCAGTCTCTGGCTGTCTGCTGCAATCCAGATAATATAACAAACTGGAATAAAAAATGCTGCCAGACCAAAGTGTTTATTTCGATCAAATCTGAACAGAATTGTTTCGAGTGTTGATAAATTTCCACTTACATGAGTGGTGTCATTAGACATGTGACAATCTACTCTGCTTTATGTAAAGGAGAATTGTCACCGACATAGTTTATTAAAAATCCTTTACTTAGGAATTTTCCTTTCCTGAGAGCTGAGAAGCCTCAGGAACAACGGTAAACAATTCTTATCTGCTGCTGTGGAATGCCACAGGAAAATCTCTGATTGGCCCCGTCGGACTGTTTCCAATTAAGAGCCTATCACAATTCACCTGTTCGGCCCGTCTTGGGCTGAGAAGACTTCAGTTTACACATTCTTTACTATTCTTAGCATAGCCTTAGCATAGTGAAATCCTTCTCTTTATTCTTTTAGTATAGTTTTTATATCTTATATATCATATCATAATAAATCAAGCCTTCTGATGCATGGAGTCAACTGTCTCGTCTCTTCCCTCCTCCTGGGACCTCAGAAAATCCACTGAAACAATAACAGGTCTCTTATATAAACAATCAATTTACTGGCAGACAGCGGGGGAGAAAAGGTCTGCTTTATAAACAAGTGACATCCAGAATATAGATGGAAAAAGAGCTAATGCAAAAGAAAATACTACTTAAGAAACAACTCAAAGTGTGTCCATTAGTAACCAACACTGTAAATTACTCTTTCTAGATAGACAACTGTTGGTTGTAAAAAATAACTTTTCTCACATTTTGAGAAAGAAGTAAGGAGAAACCATTGTGAAGTGAGATTTTTAGTGTTCTTTTAGATCTTCGTAGGGCCCAAAAAATCTTGCTTGTTGAGGCTTTTAAAAGGCTTACTGTTGTTCATGTACTCTGAGTTAGATGCATGGGAGAAATACCAACAAGATATTCTCGAGGTCAAAACAACAAAAAAGACTTCACTGGCGTATTTGCAAAGTCAGAGAATTTTGGCAAAAGATTTAGAGCAGCATGTAATCAACACAGAGCACTTCTCAAAGCATTAACTTATCACATTCAACTTATCAAAGTCTAAGCCTGTTTCAACTTTAAGTTACTCAGAAATTCTGAAAAGAGAGAATTGGAAGAGGAATAAAGAGAAAGAGGGAAATACAGAAAAGTTACAGAAAAGCACACATATAGCTACTAGCTCCTGGCTTTCAGCAGTGTATATTCTACCTCCTCCTGGAATTTTTGTCAGCTAAAGAAATGTGCTTGCCTTGTGTTCAGCCTTAAATACTTGCCTTTCCTGCTTCCTTCTGAAGTGGGACTTCTGACCTTCTAGCTACTCTGGGCCTGGACAGGGGCTCCAGGGACAGGGGCAGGGCATTGCTTCTGGTGTTGTGGAAATTGGCAGGCATTACCAGACAGATTACAGGCCTGGGGCAGGGCAGTGTGCTCCTTGCCTGAGCAAAGCCCGATCTCCACAAATCCAAAATGTTTTGAACTAGCAATCCTTTGAGTCTCTTACAATGTCCACTTTTGTTGAAGTTTAGAAAAATGAAAGCTATTGGACATGGATATCTTGTCTCATCTCTAAGTAGAAGGAGTTTCTTCACTGAAATTTCAGGCTTGCTCTTTTTCTGCCAAGATAAATTATGACAGGATATGACTCATCCTTTTCTCACTAGGGACTTGTACCTTCTGCTAAGTTTGGTTTCAGAAAGATTTTGTGGCATTTTTTCTTTCTATAAATCTTGTCTCAAAGCATGGGTTTTTCTTTCATAGAGGAAATCATGATACGCCAAGAGTTTATGCTCTTACCTAAAAATATTGCTAATTTAATAAAGCCTGTGATGTTAGTGTTGAAATAAAGCATTAGTAGGTTCCACAAATTAATCTTAAATTCACTTTATTTACCAGGATTTCTAACCTGGATGAGGAAATTTTCTCAAAGACTATCAGCAGGAAGAGGGAAACAGCTTAGCCAAGAGTCAAGATATCATTAGATTTTGGAACACCACAACTGTTGTCTGGCTGCCTAAGCATTTCTTTTCTACTCTTTTGATTGACATTCTCCAGGTGATGGGGGCTGCAGACTGGTCCCATGCCCAGAGTGAGTGATGTAGTCTAAGGATAGACTTGGCTCCGTTCTTGGTGACTACATATGCAGGGATATAACATTAAACTAGCAAAAAACCTCATGTACAATTCCCTTGTTTTCTTACTCTACAAAAGGCAAACAGAGAAAAAATTCTGGCACTTGCGCATTGCCAACTACCTAAGCAATTCAGACTATTCAGTTGCTGTGGCCACATGCACCCTCTTTGAACAAACTACAAAATTGTAATAATTTTGTTATTGTTGTGATTACCACAAATTTCTTATTCTGCTCACAACTGTTTTTACAACACACAGTACTGTGATGTTGGCAGTGTTTACTTGTTTTTTATATGTATCATAGTGGCAGAGTGAATGAATACATAGTTTGTAATACATACATTTTTTATACATTTTTTCATATGCTCTACTTTTTTCTTAAGTTTTTTTCTTCTTTCAAGATGTCAAAAACTGGATCATAATCTTCACAGATATATTTGCTATTTGAAATTACTCAACCAGTAATTTCTGTGAATTATCTCTTCCTGGCAGGCTGTTTGTTTTGCTATTTTGCATTTGGAGAAGTTGTGCTGTTTCATATGAACAGCATGCCTTTCTGTTAGATTGAATGAACATCTTATTGTCAATTGGTTTCTTGTTGTAAAATTAATTCTAATTGATTATCAGAGGGTAAAAAAAAGGAGGCTATTTTTTTTTTGTCAATGCTCTTTCCTAAAAAGCATACTTTCTGGATGTTTCTGAGAATAGCTAGAAATTTGCTCCAAAAACTACAGAATTTTTAAAATAATCTTTTTGACCATCTGGTATTTTAAATCTAGAAATGTTTTTCACTCACTCTAAATGGTTTAAGGTTTCAGTATAATAATGATAAAAGATTTTGGTAGATGGCAATTCATCTTGGGTAATTGCACTAGCACCAAAAGTCTTCTTCCCAACAAATACTGCTAGCTTGTATAAATACAAACTTTTCCATTTCAATATGTGTTATAAGTAACTTTTAGAAGAATCACTGTCTTCAGTCCCAGTCCTTGGTAAGCTGCCAAACATAATAGGACATTAATTAAAGTTAATGGCATTCCTCAACCTGTATGGTAGTAGAGAACCATTGCAAGTATTTGTGTGGTGTTTCTTTGTTTGTTTGTTTGTTTGTTTGGTTTGAGTTTGTTGTGGCTTGTTTTATTTTCCTTTCTGTTTTCTATTTCTATGTAATTCCTGAAAGATCTACTCCAGTATGTAAATCAACTCTTCCCAAACACCCAGCAATAGAATTCCCTTTATTTTCCTGGGCTCCTGACAAAATTTTCCCACATCCAAGACATTTACTCTGTCTCTTTTTCATGTTCAGAGTCCATTAGCTGGCTGCAGATGGTAAAATTCAGATATTTGTTTACCTGGTAAGTGTTGGAATGTTGGGGGACACAAGACAGATGATGGACTTTGGGCCTGGTTAACATAAGAGATTTGATAACAGGATACCTTGGCAAAAGCAAACGGAACTTTGAAAATTAGACCTAGATTTCAAGAAGATTAAATCAAATGGGTTTACTGGAAAAAGAAAATCCCATTAAACTCTGCAAGCTAGAGATGTTATATGCATACATATATGTATGTGGTTTTAAACTAATCATTGTAGTACACATTACTGGCCTCCCTGAAATAGTATATAAGTGTTTGTATCCCACAATAAAATCAGATTCTGATCACCAAATCAGTCTTCCCTATCTCTCTCCATTGCCGACAGTGAATAGTTAGATAAATCAGAGATGTAAATTAATCATCAATTTGTTTTCAGTTAGACCTCTTTCCCTTTGTCTCCAAGGAAGCCTCACATTTCCTTGTATGTTGTTGCTGTTGTTTCTACTTCTGCTGCTGGTGGTGCTGCAGCTTGTGTTGCTGGTACTACTGCTACTGTTGCTACTGCCACTATTACTACTAATAACAGCAATTTTTAAAAGCCCATATCTTACTTCTAAGCATTTCCTTTTATTATTCACTTATGTTCCCAACACCAAGAGAATGTAAAGATCTCCGCTTAGGTTGCTGGTATCTTTTTGCTGCTATAATTCATAGCACAGAACTTAAAGGAAATAAGAATTGGAAATTTTGCTATGAATTTATAACATTTATATCTGATAAATAAGACGATATAACCAGCAGCCTGAGTGTCAGGAGAACTTCCTTTTTTCTTCTTCTTCTCGGTCACTTATCTATTTTACTCAGATCCTTCTCAACTCATTTCAAAGAAACCTTGCTCCCATTTAATTCCACTGGTTTTCAAAATATTCTGGGGGAAATCTCAGGCATTACTTCTGCTTCTTGCTGTTTATACATTCAAATCACATTATTTTTTGGGATTCTCCATTAAAAATATTTCACAATTGAGTCAATTTTAATGTAGAATGAGTAAGGCTCAAGACTTGAGCATCCCAATCTCCATACTAAGAGATGAACTTGCATCATAAGGGAGAGAGATGGATTTTGGCAGGGCTGAACTCACTAAAGTTTAAGAAAAGTAAAGAGCCCACTGGAACCTCCAAAGAACTTTTTTTTCTTCCTTTTCATGGTAATGAAAATGTTTGTGTTGCAAAGAACTAGATGTAATGTCAATCTGCATATCTTCAATCATTTTAGCCTCACTCTTGTGAATGACAACATAAGATTGAAATCTGAGTAAGTTTCAAATCAAGATTTTTTTTTCATATACTCTGTCTTGAGTGTTTTGAATACAGTGTTTTCCCACTGAAAATGGTGTCTCTTCTGCAAACATTAGGACAGTCAACAATCTATTTTTCTATACCGCTTAGCCCAGGAACAAGAAAAATACGTATAGTATCCTGAAGAACTAAACTGGTGTACTTAGAATTGCACCTAGTTAAATAATTTTCCAGCTGTATAATTATCAGGATCTGAGTTGCCAAAGTGTAAATGTCAAAAAATATTACACAAATTGTGCTGCCCTATAATGTCCATCACTTTAACAGAGCAAGTAGTTAATGGAAGAACTGTCTTCATAGCCTCATGTGACATCACTCACTCAAATCAATCTGTGCCCATTTTCCTCTGATCCTCAAGTGGACCGTAAGGGAATTAAATATTACAGAGGATTGCAGTACTTCTTAGGCTAAAAATAATTTCTGTGCTACACAGAAGGGTGGCATCCGCTCGAAGAGAACAAATTCCTCTGGCCTTTAAGGATAATGAATGCGGGAACAGATGGTACTTCCCCAGGTGTCGTCCCTGGGCAGTCACGGGTGATCCAGATCCCGGGGGAGAGGTCTCCTCGGGCTGCTCTCCCGGTCCCGGCTAACTCTAACACAATCCACGCCAGATAGAAGGAGGGCTCCACAGACGCAGTCAACGGTCCAAGAGGGTTTATTAAAGGTATGCGAAGGGGAGGAGGTGGGGTGGGCAGGAGAAGCACAGGGAGACAACCACACTCGAAGGGAGGCTGGCTGTGGGAGCCCCGAGTGGGGTGGGGACAAGGCTTATAAGGGGCTGGCGAGTAGGAGGGGTTTAGGTACAGTAATCCAATCGGGTAGGGGATCAGGTGAGGAGCTGAAGTGGGGTGATTGGGGGAGAACAAATGGGGAGAGGGAAGGAAGGAGGAGTCGGCACGCAGGCCAGTGGGGAAGGGGGGATAACAGAACTTTCTAGATCTTAGGGAGGGAGCCCCTGGTGATGGGCACTTACAGGGGAGGGCCTTCCCAGGGCATCTCCTCCCCGCAGGCCCTGGGGGCTCCTCCCACAAATGAAGACCTGAGTTTCCAAACTTTTTGTCAGTTCTATGCCTGTTCAGTGTAGGTGGCTTCAAAATGGTTAGTATTGATAAGAAGTAGTGTAACCAAAATCAGACTAAATGCCTCCAAATTACTATCGAGCGTTCAGAGGAAATTTATTATCTCCATATTATGCCCATGATATAGCATGAAACTATTTGGGTGTGTTTGGGTGCAAAGTTAGTATATTTTTCCTTTTGATTGTATTGTAAAAAATTTAGTCCTAAAATCCTCAATTCTGTCTGTCAGGCACAAAAATGAGTCGTAAATGCTGAGCTAAATAAAAATCCTATCAAGTCTAGCAAAGATTAAAGTCTACCACATACTAAGTTTAAATTCTAAATTTTTCCTGACTCCTGATATTTGTGTACTACACCTTTTAAGTATGTGTATCTTGTAAGTAGCATCCTTTGAAATATGGAATTTGGTGTATTTCACATGGAGCATCATGTTTTATTTTGTCTCCATCTTTTTTTTTCTTTCAGATAATTGTGCAGTTTTTCAGCAAACACATGAAAAGTAGGAACACTAATCCTGCTAGATAACTAATTTGGTTATTTCTGCTCCTGAGTCTTGAAACTAGTTCATTCTGGACTGGGTGGTAGCTCTGTCCAAAACCAGTTTCACTGGGAGCAGGGAAACAATATGGTTTCATTGTAATTCTGCTACAAAATCAGTTGGGAAACAAAAAGTCATGGTAACAATAGAAAAGGCAGGAAAAATCCACTTTCAGAGTTTCTTGTCTGAAATGCATACACTGGGAGAACTACCAAAAAATCAAACAGAAGTCATAAACTGTACACAGACAGACTTTTTTATGTCTGATTCTTTACCCTGCCCCAAATTATCTTAAAGGTGAGACACAGTAGAGAGTTCAACTTAGTAAACATGTTGGGCTAATTGACTTGTTTATGCCTTAGACTAGCACTGATTCAAGGGAGCAGAAGCAAGAGGAAGGAAAGAGAAGAATGGCAGGAAAAAAAACACCCTGTGAATACACAGAATACAAGACAGAATTGCATGACAGAGAAGACTGGATAGTTGTATTGTGGTTGTGTGGAGAAAGCACAAGCCAGCACATATCAATCTCATTGTGAAGATTAATCACATAAATAATGACATGTAGTATCAGCAATTCTAAAATTACTCTTAAAAGCATGAGACAGGGTCATGTATGGGTGCATAAACCTCTCTCTGCTATGTTGTCCCCACAAACAGCAATATAGGAATATTCTGATTTAGAGATTGTATCTAGATTATTATCTTTCATAGCCATCAGTGAACTTACCCTCTGTGATATTTTTTCAATGTTTTCTTAATCTTGATCCTTTTCAGCAATTATTCCCTAGCACATAGGCTTCACTTTGCCTCCATGGAAGTAAATTTCACAGTTCAGTTCTCTTATTCTATATTTTATGTTTCAAGTAATCACAGTTTGCAGCATCGTGTTCATTTTTTCTTCCCTTTCATACTTTTCCAAGCCAAGAAGCCTAGCCTGTTTAATTTCTTTTCATACAAATTATTTTTCCTATGTGATCATACTTATTGCTCTTTCCTCAGATTTATGTTAGCTTCTGTTATATCTTTTTATTCTTCTAATTTTTTTTCCTGAAAGGAAGAACCAAAATTTCATAGAATATTCAAGCCATAGAAGCAGCAGAAATTTAAGCCATGACATGATAAAATTTCTCTGTTTCTTCAGCTATTATTTTCCTAGTATCTCTGGATACATTTTTTTTGGTCTCTGCATTGAATCCAGAGTGTTTTTGCAGTGTCTTACCACTTGATGTATAGCTCATCACTGCACACATGCAATCACAAAAATTTTGCCCTAGTTGAACTAATTTGCAATGCTTGGCAAAACTTTTGGTAGAAAGATATATGCAGTTTTGAGTACTGAGAAACTGTCTCATGACAGAGAAAGCATTCATTTATAAAGATGCTAAATAGCATTAAATTCAATATTTAGCTTGGTAGGATCTTCTTGGTTACATCTGCAGGGGGACAACTAGACAGGTAAGAAAGTAAAAAACCCATGAAAATGTAGAGCTAGACTCTTTAAATATGTCAAGGACCAAAAAGTATTGAGGAAGTAAGAAACAACAGCTGAAATGAGATATGACTTAAAATACTGTTAAAAAGTAACAGATGCCAAGTATAGACCAGTGTGTTATAAATGAGCAACAAGAAAGCCAAATTAATAATAATAGAGAATGATTTTATTTTTGCAACCAAAATGCTGTCCTCGATAGCCACAGTCAAAGAGGCAGTGTTGAGCCCAGGATTGGGATCGGTGCTGGGTGAACCTAGATCCAACCTCTGTTGCATCGGACCTCCCCTCTGTTCACAAATGCCATCTCTGGTGGGGCTTTTTTATCCAGTTTTTATGCCTAAGGCAGAGGTGCCCCAATTTCTTTTGTCACCTCGAATGTGCATGAGGTTTCTTTTCACTGTACAGGGCTAGACAATGATGTTTCTTGGGAGGTGGCGGGTGTTGATCATGTCAGAAGTTGGGTTTTCAGATATATGTTCTTGACGACTTTGGTTATTTTGATTGATAATACTTATCAAGTGCTGATTGTCCTTGGCTGTTCCCAGGTGGTTCCAGGGGAAGCCCATCTCTGCACCAGGCACGTCCTTTTGCTTGCTAATGAGGCATTCTTTCTGGCTGCCACCAGGAGTTTCACAACTTCTGTGTGGTAATCTGTCTCTGGGCTGTCCGTGGTCTGAGGCTTGTTGGATTTGTGTTATGTGTTTAACTTATTTTACAATTTTTATTTTATACATTTTCCACACAAGCATGAATTCTTTACATTACATATTACAAGTGTAATGACCTAGGCATGGACTCAGACCAGCAGGGATACTGAGACATTTATTGAGAGAAATGAGCTGGTTTTATATATTTCTTAAAGTGTATTAAAATTCACTTCTTTCCTAAAATGGTATTTTTTCACTAAGCAACTGATCACACATCTCCATGGCAGCAACATGCTTGCTTAATGTCCTTCTAGGGGTGACCACACTCTGTTCACATGTCTGGCAGGTTCTGGCAAGCTCCTATCCAAAGGGAGTCTGCTGTGCGGCATGTCCTCCTCCCAAGGTCATGTGGAGACAAGCTTCTCTGCTGCCATGGCGTTCTGCAGGCATGTTCTGCAGCCTGTAGCTCAACTCTATCTTGTCTCTCTTTACAGACCAGGCTCCAACTGAGGACACAAAGAGTAAAGGGTAAATAAGGGAGGTAAGGGATAAACAGACAGTTTAATTGAGTTTATTAAAGAAATTCTTAAGGTAGGAAGGAAGCCCATATGAACAGGTTTGTGTTTCATCCAGTGTTGGGTGCTCAATTTGATTTACATTATCACTGACATTGGTGGTAGTTATGTGGACATGAGCAGAAGACCCTGAAAAAGCTTTTAAAGTCACTGTGTAAATTCACAGGTACTCTCTGACCCTGAGCCTCTAATGCAATTCTGAGCATTCTCTTCAAGATAGTATTTGAATACAAGGAGAGAATACTTAGAAAAGAGGATCAGAGCCAGTGGTTGGCAGATGCCAGGACATAACACAGGACAGATGGGCTGTGAAGAGGAAATGATCTCACTACTGATGGTCTGACCCCTCAAAAATCTGCTGCCAGCCATGCTTTGCAGCATAGGTGGACCTCAGTTTGCAAAACAACATTGATCCCATGTCCTTCTTCCGCTTCACACTAGCTCAGATTCTACCTCTCAGCTGTCCTGGAATGGGCTGTGACTTGTCAAAATTATTGTACTGCAACAAAGAAGCTGCAACAAACATTCTACAAGAAATTCAAAGGACAGCATTCCATTAGAAAACATACTGACCAGGAAGACACCTGAATTTACAAGCCTCAGGACTGCAGTAAAAAGGTCTAGTAAAGCCTCTTTTTAAACTTGTGATGGATCAATAGTGTGTATCTAAGCTTATAACATCAGATACTTTGCTGCTTAGTAGTACTACATCCTGTTTATGGGACATTTCTAAGGGATTACGTTTATGTAATTTTATTTAAAATTTACTTTTTCCTCATAGGGAGAAAAGGCAATATGTTAGAGTGGAATATTGTTACAAGTTTCTTCTCATTTATGACATCCTTTTGTAGTTATTCTAAAACTTAGCACAAAGGAAACAGCAGCACAGGAGAAAGAATTTCTTTTAGAGAAAGGTTGTTAGAAGAAAAAAGTATAAAGATGACTGAACAAATAAAAGAAAAAGAAGTAACTCATCTACCCATTCATGTCTTAGAAAAGGAGTGGTGTATAAATTTCCCTTTTTACCAGAAATACAGCGATTGTATTTTGCTGTCTATTAGGAATTACTTCTCTTCTTGACCCTGCTTGTCACCTTCTTTATATTTCTATGTTTTAAAATAGAGTATGAGTAAAATAGGCCTAAGAGATTAGTGGAAGAAATTTCTTTGACTAGGAAGTAAACTCTCAAGCCATTACAGAGGGCTGAGTAAATCTTTGGCCTATTTTACTGTGCACAACACTTCAGTGTTTCAGTAGGTAAGCAGCAAAAACTGAACAACACACTGTAATAAACCAAGGAGTTTAATCAGTGATGCTGACCTTGTCCATATCAAACCAGAATACTTTCATATCTTTGGATGAAACTCAGCTCACTTTTGTAAATGTCCCCAGAATTTACAGTGCTTTGGAGAAGTTGCCAAATCTGAAAATACCCTCAGGTTTTCCTACAATTCTCCATGTGCATTTTTAGAAACACTTATTGTGTCTGTTCAGCATATTGTCAGAGCTATTCCAATAGGACTGTTGAGAAAATCAATCCACAAACATCAGAGGTTTATGTTCAAAAAGGAGACAGAGGAGTCCTTTTACTTTATTTGAATAAAGGAAGAGGCCATGGGGCATTCCCCTGGGGTCTCTCAAATATTTGGAGGACACAGCATCCCTTTTATCCTAATTTCCCGGCTGCATTTCCCTTCTCTCGTTCTCCATTGGCTGAGGTACTGCAGAGGTACAGACTTCCTGATACACCTGATACCAAAGATTTCCCTCTAATGTATAACCTTCCCTTTTAATTTTTAATTCTTAGGGAATTTAGGGGATTTTCTTCCCCATTGTTTCTTTCATCTTTCGATGTATAATTTCATTTATCAGCAAACCTAAAGTTTATTTGTAAAGGCAAATATCTTTCCCCATCCATCAATCAGTGTAATCCTTCCCACTGTTTCTTTTATCTCCCAGTGCCACTTTTATGTACCAGCAGACCCACAGCTTGTTTTAAAGAGAAATCCACTACTCCTCTCAGGACAATGAAGCAACTTCACCTCACCATGTTGCTAAGTGTGCACAAACGCAAGCCCACAGTTATTCCTGTAATCTGCATGCAGATATATTTTAATTATTGCTCTTTAACACTGAAATTTGCTGAAAAAAGGGAAAAAACAGATGAGAGTCAGCATTCTGCCAGTGCATTAATAATGTAAAGTTTATGAAAGCCAACCCTGCAAATATGTCTGGAAACTAATGATTTGGGAAATTGGCTTAATTTAGTAATTTTGTACTATTCCCATCTGTGCAGAGATGGAAGAAGTTGCTGGACAGGGCTGGTTGTGTAACCACAATCATCACAGTGTTGTACCTCTGAGTTAGCTGTGGTCCTCCCATGGGGCAAATGTGCTCTAACACTTTATAGATTACTGGTCAGCAACACAAGAAAACCTCAAAATGCAGCCTGTCACTGAAAAGGGGAATATTTATGTAATAAAAAAGATGTGAAAATGTAAGCATTCAAGAGAAAATTCAAGCCTTCACAGTAGAGAGCTTCTGTGAAGTCTCTTAAATTACCCTTTTTATTATGGCACCTTTCTGAATAGTTAGGCCAGGTAAGAAAAATAAATGTGTGTATACAAGTAGTTGAGTAATGTATTAGTCATATTAGGCACTTTGTTCCTTTTGGTAAACTGACCTTATCCTGGGAAGAAAATACAGCCTACTGTAAGATGAGTTTTGCTGGAAAGTCTGAATTAGCGGTGGGTAAGGTTTCTCTATTGTCTCATTTTAAATGATGATCAATCGGAATCTTCTTTTTCCTTTTTCTGTGTTGATGATACTGTCTTAATAAAGCAATGTGATTTGCTTGCCTTTTTTGTTATTCTTGTTGTTTTCTAACCGGATGGTCTGTGTTGCATGCTTTAAGGAACAAGCCCAGTTTACAAGAATGACAGTAATTATCCAGAGGAAACATGAAAACTTTAATTACTTTTCTGCCAATACAATATTGTTTAGATTACAGAGGGGGATCTAGTTTTTAAAAACAGTGCCCATTATGGTGTAAGTGCAAAAACACCAAAGAGTCTTATTGTTGCACTAGAGTGAAAGCCCATAATGCCCATCAATGGAAGGGTGACAGGGCTCAAGGGAGTGACGCTGGGAAAAGATATGGTCTGGTTTTGAGCAGAGTCATCTGACCACCTCAAATTGACATCTGCACTGTTGTATGGTTGGATCTTAATTTATCAGCTGCTGCTCTTCCATTTGCTTCAAGAAGATTGCTGCAGCTGTATGAGACCAGCGAAGAATCAGCAGTCTGAATACACCAGAGGAAATATATGTGACATTTCTTGAGCTGCTCTGAGTGAGCTGCTTTCTGGCCCTCAAACTGGGAAAGAAGTGCTCGGGGAAAGTTCACAGGAGATGACCCCAGATTGCTGGCTTAAAGACATGTTTCTAGATAAAGATAAAGACTTGAATTTTACCCTAAATATATATGTGGAAACCCAGAGCACTGGGAATATTTCTCTGTCTGCTCTGGGGTGCTCTGACCCCCAGGGGAGCACTGACTTTGACCCTCATCCATGGAGAAAGTTTCCTAGACTTCAAGATAGACCAGAATCCACAAAACTGTGGAATAGATCATAGAGAGTAGTGTAGGTGTATCACTTGCTGAGAAATTTAGGTTTTGGGACATTTAGTATGTTGTGGATGGAAGAAACATGGAGGGCACAGGGTATCGTCCCAGATTTCTTCTTCATCCTTCTTCCTTCTTCTTCATGTGTTGGGTGGCATTTTGTAATTGGGCAGAAAAGTCCCCATTGTGAGCTCTTTGGGACAAGTTATTGGGTTAAAAGGGAAAATAATCTAGGTGTCAGCTCTTAATTGGATAGTTTAGTTCTTAAATAACCTTGTAACAAGAGATTGTTAGCCATTTTGTGCCTTCTAATGAAAAGCTGCCGAACTCACAGTTGTGAGACTGTTTTACTGATAAGAAACAAAAAACACCTGATTCCGAACATGGACTACCATCTCAAGTGTCTTCAATCCAGACCCAGAGAAACCAATATATATAGACTTAGCAAAAAAAAAATTGTGTGCTTGGCTTAGGTTGAAAGATGGAGCTTAGAGTGTGTAATCTGTTTGCCAGCTATAAGAGGTGGGGCAATTTTCTTCTGTTAATTGTGCAGTTTATTTTCTCTCTTCTACAATCCTCCCTCCAGGGAGATATCTTCTGTTAATGGACCATTCAATCTCACTGCATGACAGATAAAACTACATAATCCAATTGTGAGATGCTGCCCCCATGGGGAGGAGCCAAGCATTTGTACATGAATATGAGATTTGGAACACCTGAGACAGCCTTTCCCCACTGGATTCCCAGAGGAAGACCAGCCCCATCTATACCACCCCCAGACCTTCAGAGGAAAACTCCACCCTTCTACAGAATCACTGCTTCAACAGAACCACATCTGTCACTTCAGGAGGACTGCAGCCACCATTTAATTGGACTGCTACCAACACCTTGACCCATAGGGTGTCAGGTCATATTCTGACTTTGTCAGTGGGTTTTTGTAGTTTATACTGTTGCATTTGTATTTTTATTTTTCTAGTGAAGAACTGTTATTCCTATTCCCATATCTTTGAGAACCTCTTAATCTCAAATTATAATAATTTGGAGGGAAGGGGTTTACGTTTTCCATTTCAAGGAAGGCTTCTGCTTTCCTTTGCCGACACCAGTCTTTTCAAACCAAGATGGCACCCACTGTGCAGCACAAAGGCATCAAGAGTAAAAGGGTGAAAAAGGAATAATAGTTCT
Source organism: Serinus canaria (assembly GCF_022539315.1). Classification (NCBI taxonomy): domain Eukaryota; kingdom Metazoa; phylum Chordata; class Aves; order Passeriformes; family Fringillidae; genus Serinus; species Serinus canaria. The sequence continues at coordinate 318,112 of NC_066343.1, forward strand.
TAAATAACCTAACATTCTGTGTGCTGGACATAGAAACCTCATCAAGTGTCAGCATGTGGTCTAGCTTACCCTGGTTTGGGTGACAGGTGGTCATGGCTCTATTTCCCCCATTTGCAGGCCCTTATCTAAACATGGGTCCTATAACTAAGGCCACTGTGGCTGTTATCCAGTTTACTTTAAGAGTTAATAAGGTGAGGAATTAATGGATCTTTAACTTCCTCTGAAAGGAAAGTACATGGATTCAGAGCTATGACACACACTAACTGCATGTTTCTGGGGTTACTTTAATAATGGTAGCTACTGTGAGGAAATGACACCTGAGGAAATTTTCTTCTAATACTTCAACCAGCTCTTCGGGTCTGCCCATCCAGTTTTTGAAGGGTTCAGATCCACTCTAAATTTTAATGCGATCATAGAGTAGTTGGTGTTGCTGATATGCCTGTTAAAGCTATTCTATTTAGCATTCAGAGATGAGAGAAGATTAACCTGGACAATCACCCTGACAGCTCCCCCAGAGACTAGGGATGCTGCCCCAGAGCCTGCCCCTGCCCCACAGTCCACCTGAGAAATGAACTCCCCAGATTGGGTGGGGGTTCTGGTGAAGGAGATACGCAAGATGAGCCAGATGCTGATGGAATACATTTCCCAAGTTAGTGAGAAACCCTCCCCCTACCTCAAACAGGGAGACTCTAATGGTGCAGCAATAGAACTCACAGATGTTACACTGCCCAGGTTCCAGCTGAACCACAAGGACAGCCACAGGCAGCAGCAGTCACTCCTGTGGAAACAAGGAAGTCTAAGATTAAATCAAAGCACCCAACAATATTGATAAGAAAGGAGGGCCCTCACAACCCCCAGGGGAGCCTACAGTTGCGATCATGACCAAGTCCCTGATGTACAAAAGTCTTCGTCATCTGCACAAAGACATTGTATGATGGGGGTGTGAGGCTTATACAACCTTGTTACTCCAGGTCTGGACCTTATGAATACAGGCGTGCAACTGGATGGTTGTGAGGCAAGGAATTTGGGATCCTTGACACAGGAGTCAGGTATGAATCAGGTACTTTTAAGGGAGCCTGGATCCCTTTCCCTCTGGGAGTGGCTTTTAATGAGTGTCAGAGAGAGGTTTGCCCACAGAGAAAGAATGCAGGAGCACCATCATAGAATGCATTAGAAGACTCTTGAGGAAGGGATCCAACAGCTGAGAGAAGTAGTGGTATTGGAGGTACTCTTTAGGAGGGATGGACAAGCATGATAATGACCCCGGCAAGGTCAGGTGCACGGGGCAAATGTTGGGGAGTCTAGCAAATGTAGCCATTGCAATACACCACCTTCATTGTAATGATCAATGCCAGTAACAACCAAGAGAGAGAGGGGTCTGTTGCCAACAAGCTTAGAAATGACGAGAGTATGATCAATGGCCTGATGCAGGCTCTCTGCTGGGAATAAGGACCTCAAAGAAGAGATGGTGGTGAGAGAGGAGGTGAGGAGGAACAGTTCCCATATGGCACCAGTGCAAGTTACAGACCCCAAAACCAGAGCCCAGCATTTCCCAACTAGAGAGAGAGGGTACACACCATGAGCTGACCTGTGGCTCTTCCTGTGTGACCATGGGGAAGGCATGGGAAAGTGGGATGGGAAACCCACTTCTGTCCTGGCTGCATGGGTGTCTCAACTCAAGGAGGGAAACACTGACTGAGGGAGTTCCACTAAAGTGAAGGTATCCTTAACCTCCCATGACTGGGCTGCCAGGAATGATCTGTCAGATCCCCTTGAAGAAACCTTTAGTAGGTATGCCCAGACAAGAAATCATAACCAGGCCTAGAGGGGAGAAGAAGCATGGGAAAACCAGATCTTTTGAACTGTGTGGGTGCCATATCCTGGCACACCAAAGCCACAAAAATATGGTGCCTTAGTTAATACCAGTGCACAGTGTACCCTAATGCCATTGGGACAAGTGAGGGCACAACTTGTTTCCATTGCTGGCATGACGGGGGGATCACAGCAGTTGTCCTTGTTGGAAGCTGAGGTCAGTCTGACTGGGAAGGAGTGGCAGAAACATCCTATTGTCACGGGCCCAGAGATCCTGTGTATTCTTGGCATAGACTTCCTCTGGAACAGCTATTACAAAGACCCAAAAGGACTCAGAAGGGCTTTCGCAATAGCTGCTGTAGAGGCAGGCCTGGACTATCAGAAAACCCTTCTATAGTAGGGCTCCTGAATGTGGAAGACCAACAAGTACCAATTGCCACCTTGACAGTGCTCCGCTGGCAGTATCCGATGAATCAAGATACCGTGATCCCCATCCACAAAATGATCCATCAGCTAGAGAGCCAAGGGGTGGTCAGTAAGGCCCACTCTGTTTAGCCTGTCTCTGCTCTCAGTGGTGGTGGAGCAAATTGCCCAATATACTTTTAGGAATAAGACTAGGAAGTGTAAAGAAGCACTAGGACCTGTAACATATTCGAGGGTAAAATTTTGTTCATCCCATCTGAATTTCTCCCAGCATTTTGAAACCAAATATCATGGAATCTAAATCTTTTGGAATTTCCATACAAAGCTTCAACATGAGTAATAAAACCATGGAGCGGGTGGTGTAATTAATTGCTGCAACTGCAACAAAAGCATTGCTGAAACAATGTTCCTTTAAAAAAAAGAAGGGGTGGGGGGGAACCTCAAGATATTCTTCTGGACTTCTCTTTTAGGACTCATTTTCCCAGGTATCCAGAGATAGTTCCAAGAATACCACAATAGTAATATTTGTTGATCTCTGACTTTTATAAAACATAACCACACAGTGAAGTAAGAATCATTAAGAAGTGGATGAGCATCCAGTGTGACAGGATATCAGGGAAGTTTTCTGGGGAGGTGTGAGAGTCTGTCCAAAGTATCCTTCATCAATGAGGGACCACTGAAAGGACCCCACTGTCCAAAGATATCTGGCCCTGAAGTGGAAAGTTACACACCAGCCAAGGGCTTGGAGACCTGAGAGCATTGCTAAGCTACTGTTGGGTATCTGCTGCATGCTACGCTGAGCTCCATGAAAAGGACATTCTGACCTTTTTGCAACAATAGCTCTGAGATTATTCCCCCCCCCCCCCATTTCTTGGCCTGGCTGGACTTCTCCTGAGTTTTTGGGGGTGGTCCCTAAAGGAAGACCCCTCTCATTCATTTACAACCACCGTGACAGACAAACTGAGATGTAGGAAGCCACTTCACCAGAGGAAAAAGCTGAGACATGAAGTCCTCATGTGAAAAGTCCTCTCTCACACTTTCCAAGGACTGGGACTGAAGCCCCTAGCCCAGGGGAGGTGCTCAGGGGAGGCAAGCTAACCAAAGCAAGATGGATGTTGCAGGTGCAATCATTCAACCACGAAAACAATGGCTTTCGCCCACTGAGAATATGGACCGTGTGTACCCTTTTCCAAATACCATTTTTTTCTCCTGAAAATACAATACATTCAGTTTCAAAATTATCCCACTTCCCCCATTGAAAAGGTGTATAATTGGAGTCCAGATGGACTGCATCTCTGAGATCTCCCTGGACGTGAACTGGTGAACCTCATCAGCTGGACACGGAAGGACCTTCGCCATTCCCATGTTTGGTAGCTATGTTGCCCGATCCGAAGAAAACACAAAACAACCGGAGTTGTTTTATGCGGTGCTTTATTAGGGCCCGGGAGCCTGAGGACTTTCGTCCAAAGTCAGAGCCCCATCTTGCGACAAAATTTACAGAGTTTATATACTTTTCTTAATGTGATTGCTTCATCTGATCTATGTGCATCGCTAAGCATCTTTAGAGGTATACTGAGATTTATTAGGTACATCATGACATTTGTTACTTAGCCAAAAGGTACATTCCATAGATAATGTTAGGTACATTCCCTAGATAATATTTTCTCTTGATCTACCATGCACTAAAGTTCACTTAAAGTTTACCAGGCCTACTGCGGCCTTAGCATAACTACTGCTACTCATGCTAACTATCATATTGTTTCACTAATCTAGGCATCTATCTATTAACTAAAATACATTTTTCAATAATTTTCGAACTTCTGCAACAGCTATATACCCTTTTCTTTTTCCTCCCTCTTTTCCTTATTTTTCCCTTTTTTCCCAATTCTTCCTCAACACATTTCTGCTGTGGTTATTTCAATAAAAGTGCATTTGTGTTGATTATCACTGCAAACCCCTTGTACTGTGTTGGTTTGTTTTGCACCCTGAGATCCCCTACAAACCATCACCAAACCCGTCCACAAGGACGGCTTGTGACAGGAGGGAAAGTACTGAAATGCCCACTATTTAAAGGGTTGAAAAACACTGATGTTGGATTGCTGGCCAAAGGAACTATATAAAAAAATATGGAATTATCTAAAAAGATGGTAATCGTTTAATACGTTGAATGTTTTTTTCTCTCTTGCTTGTTTGCCATCACTTTTGGAAGCTTATGGATCAGTTCTGTTGAGTGATGTATGTGGAAGGGATCAGTGCACTGACAGGGTAGGCACAGCAGACTCCTGCAGTGGGAAAAAAAGCTGTGGGCATGGTTTTCCCTGCATCTGTAAAATCGGTTTTGCTGCTGATAATGAGAGCAAGAAAGCCACAATGCTTGGGTTGAATGCTTTGGGCATTGTAGTGGACACTCCAGTGACAGCAGTAGCACACTCTGAAACTCCTCATATCCTCCCAAATTCCTAATCTCCAGCCTCTGTCCCAAAAGTGGCTTCCCAAGCTCGACAAGACTTCGCTGGCTAAGCACAGTGCCTTGTGCCTGGAGTTAGGGCCACAGATATTTGATCCCTTATTAAGATACCCTTAAAACAATGCTGTAGTTATAAAAGGGCTGAAAAATAATAAAAAAATAATTATCAGGGCAACCTGACCAATACCATCATGAGCTCTTCATGCTGCACCTTGTCTTGACAAGCTGGAAGACACCAACATATATAACCATGTGACAAATACAGACTAATCTGAATGCTAATTTGAAAAATATAATCTTAGAATATTCGTAAACTGAATAAATTTAGACATATCCCTGAATTTATCTGATTTCCATCCTCTTTCTATGTTTCTAAAATCTGTTTTGATGTTAATTCCCTTTCTCTAAGCTTGTTTTAAATTAAGTAAATAATCAGTATGTAAAATTATATTTCTTTTTTTTTTTTTAATTTGCACCTTTTTTCTCCTAGACAATCTAGATAAATATGAATAAAGGCTTTTTGGAATAATAGGTCATAACTTTGAAAGTGTATAATTTTCTGCTCCCATTGAATTCAATGGCAAAATTCCCACTAGCATCAATGAATCAAGAACCACTGTCTTAGTGTAACACTATTTGACTGGAATTCAGTAAATCATGCTGGTTCCCATGAGAAACCAAATATAATCAGCTTGTGCCCACAAAACCACACTCACCTAGAATTCTTATAAAAACTGTTTTTATTTCCCAGCACTGTGGACCAGCCAGGGCCAGCATTACTTTTCAACTCAGGCAAATAAAAAAAGAAACCCCATATTTTAATATGCTGATTTACCTTTAAGTTTCTAAGATGCTTCAGAAGGTACTTAGCTTTGCTGGTTTTAAATTTATTTTTTAAAAAATTTTATATATTTTACTTTAATGTGAAACTGTGGCACGAATGGTTCCTCTAAGTTGCTTTCAAATGGAATAGCAAGGCTCGTTCCTCTGCTGAAGTCACTGGGGCCAGTTCTGTCATCTCCGGTGGGAATTCAATTGGCTGTAATTGCTTATCACTGTGGTACTTGAGGATAGATTCATGGTTCTATCAATTTCATGAGCTTGTATCTGCAATATTTGAATCCATAACAAGTGTGGAAAATGCAAGGATGCATAGCCATACTGTACCCACCACCAACGGAAATGAGCAACTGAACCTTGTTGGAACTTTTTTTGGAACTTGCAGAATATGTCAGGAGTTGGAACTTGCAGAATATGTCCGGAGGATACCACCTGTCTTTTACTACAATGACAATAATGACACTCCTTTCTAGAGTTCTTGTGTGACATATGTACTTATAAGGTCATTTAGGTTCATTTTGACTCTGACCATGGTTTATGGAGGTACCATAAACATCAGGAGAAAATATGTGTAACATGAAGCAATTAAGATTGCAATAAATTTATAGTGATAACAAAGGTGAAAAACAGCAAGGACTGCCTGTGACTGGGTCATGTGGAGTGGCTGTCATCTCAGAAACTCAGCCCTGTTGTGCAGGAGCTGGAGGAGGTACCTCTGCTTTAGGAAGGACTCTTTGGTGTAGATCTTGCAAAACACAGCTTCAGCATCTCTGCCTGTGCCTGCTGCAATTACTGTAGCTCATACAAGAGCTAATTCATTGTTGGAGTTTCCAAGAGTGAGGCTGCTTAGTGACTAGACATTTCATTAAAATACCACAATCCATCTGTAATTTAATTTGTTTTGATTTGCACAATGCTGCTCTGAGCTACTGAGTGAATGAACTGCACACTGTCTGGCAGTGTGTACTGTGGGGTAAGGCAGCCCAGCCACAAAGTGAGGGACCTGCAGAGGGAGAGCAATTATTTAATTGGGAATGAAATGGAGTTTCTGATTCTTTTAAGAAGAAACCAAGAAATAATAAGTGGAAAGTGAATCAAAAGGTGCTCTGGAGCACGAGAAATACAGAGATTTTATGTGAAAATCAGACAAGATGTTAGGAATGACAGAAGACACTAATCAACACAATGGGATCCTTACTGTATAAACCTAAGAATGATAATGTTCATGGGACAAACCCTTTTGGGTTTAGTCTTAAAAAGATTAATAATCTTAGAATAGCTACAGTCATAAGATAAATACTGAAGGTCGAGGAACTAAAATGTAGAAAACTCAGATTCAAAGGAGGATTTTTATTCAATGAGAGCAGCACAGACCTTCAACAATTTTTTTCCATTTCATCAAGGAACAAAATTATACTCAAACTAATAACAGAATAATAGCACAGAGAAGGTTTCCTAGTTTTAGATAAGGAATTATGTGGATACCTGTGTTATATGGAACAATTAGGAATTTTTCTGTTTTACTTTAGGAAATTTGCACAGCAATGGTAGGACTCTATAATATAAAATGCAATATGTTATTCTTTATATAAATGTACAAATGTTTATATCCTTTTCAACTTAATGAAAAAAAAAATCTTATTCACCATATCTGGGTCTCCATATTTTGCATTTGTGCTTAAGACTGAATCCCCAGAATTTTCTGAAAATCTGTAGAGATCCAAAGGGGAACAAAAGAAAGTCACAGGAAGCCAAGATGAAAGCAAAATGGGCACTATATAAGTTGATGAAGGAAGGCAGTACAGAGATTTACAGATTAAAGAAATATGAATGTAAATGTTTCTACAATATTCTACCATCTCCTTCTTGTTGTTTTGAATGTGCCTAGTAGAAAAAAGTCTATACTGTTTGCCTCCATGTTCAGACTGAGATACTGCTTGAGATCCTTGAAGATGGAGATCTGGGCTGATGTTGATATTTTATAGTAGAACTCGTATACAACCTTTATTATGTTGCTTATTTAGGAGATAATTGGCATTGTCTGGATTGCCTTATAGGTTTTATTTTTTTTGAGGGATCTGAATGTTGATCCATACATTTGCTTGATAATAATTATTTGTGTGTGTGAAGTCCTCATTACCACCTGCAACAACCTGCATTAATGGTGTAAGGCAGAAAAATTTTGCAAATCTTTGATAATAAAGGCAAAATCAGGAGATCTGGAAATGGTGTAGATATGCAGCAAAGATAAAGGAAAGGTCATTAACCAGCTCAGAGACCTATGGCAAAAGACATAGGTTCCAGGTTGAGTCAGAGTGAGAGATCCCAACAGAGATCCCCAAGATTAGATTAAAGTGGTGGAGCTATGAGAAGGAAAAAAACCCAAACCTCTGGGCATCCAGAACCAATACCTTAGATCTTGAAATAGACTCTAAAGCTAATTATTCCATATTAGTCTATGAAATTAACAATTTTTTCTCCATTATGCAACAAGGGGTGGCTTCCTTTGTTACTGATTAAAGGCTGAAATACACAGCTGACATGGAGATTAGTATTTTGGTCTAGCTGATAATTTTCTGTGTCAACACATGGAAGGGGAAAAATACCACAGAGAACAAAATCATGGTAGAAAAGTACAGGTGCAAGCTGGTCCTGAATCCTCTGATTTGAGAAGAACCAAGAATTTGACTCATAATTATCCCTATCCTTAAAAAAAAAAAAAAAAAAAAAAAAAAAAAAAAAAAAAAAAAAAAAAAAAAAAAATTACATTGAATACACAGTGTTATATGTTTATTCTATCCTATACCAAGTATGTAGCTAGAAATGGGTATGATGCAAAACTATGCCAAGATTGTCAGTTACTGTCAAAGCCAGCTACTTTTTGAGCACTTGAGTGGCAGGAAACACTAGATGGCAGGAGAGCCCCAAGGGGACCGGCCCGGACCATGCTTGGGCTTAGCTTTCTCCGTAGCACCAAAAAAACATCTTCAAACGTGCTGGGTTTGCTTTTTTCCTGGCAAAAAGAAGCAGGTTTACTTATTTCCCTTCTTTTAAGAGAACTTTTACCCATACAGGTTTTCCCCTGTGTAGATTTGTTGACATTAGGGAAAAAAAATTACCTGCTGTTTCTGTACTTTTGCAGCACACCTACAAAGGTTTTTAAACACTATCTGCACCTTAAATGTATGAAAAATTGCCTTATTCCACCACACACCATCATTTACTCCAGGGTGAAATATCCACTTAAAAGCTTTTTTGATCTTTTGATCTTGATTTAAAATTACAGGAGAGAAAGACCAAGTAAAAACAAAAGCAAAGTGAAATTAAGCTTTGATGCCTAGCAATTAATGAATAACAGATCCGTTGTAATTTGAAGTGTATTTAAAATACTTTTTTTTACGCATCCTTTGGAAAAAGAACTTATCCTGAAAAATGTATAGCATACATGGGTACTGACCACAATTATTTATTTCATATGCTCTTGATATAGTTATGATTATACGGCTGTAATAGATTTTCTAGTTTCTGATTTGCTATTCTACAAGTCCATAACCTCCTGAAATTTTTAATCTTATGTTTGTTTTTTAAAGTTTTTTGAAGCACACAATTTTTTTGCCCTGTGCTCACAATGTTTTTGTATTCTTTCTCAATCCACGTAGAAATGTTTGAATTTGTTAAAATATTAGCTCTAACAAAAAAAAAGAATTTGAAACCTAGAGACCTCTAGCCTGCCTAGACACAAAAAGGAGATTTTTATGGCCTGTGTAACAATTCCATTGTGCCTGGTGCAGCAAATTCTGAAACTTGGAATCATTTTGCATGACTTCCACAATAATATGGATGCTTGATATACGTCTTAGTGTTATGGAGATGACTTTTCTGTCAAACATGTTTCAAACAAAACTGTGAAATCTTGTAACAAAAATAGAACTAAGAATTTATGTGTAAGTTGCAGGCCAAACAGCACAGTCACAGAAACCTGGAGAGTATTCCTGCTGCCCTGTAATCCAGACCCTGAAAATTCTTCTGAACTTTTTCTTTTTTTATCTAAGCCACTCTTTGCTTAATCTTTTTATTGAACTAACAGACTTTGTATGATTTTATTTTAATGTCTTGCAATTTAGAATTCCTTATTACTCCAAGTAACACAATAAATCTTATAAAAAGTCCTGCTGATCTGAGTTGGATTCAGACAAGAAGGTCTACATGATGACCTAGTTTGTATCATAAATGTGTGCTCTGTGGCAGAATGTTCCAAAGTACAGTAAATGTCAGTGCAGCTCCTTTCTGGCTTTTTAGAAATTTGGCCCCTGTGTAGAAAAGTTTGTTGCGCATGCGTCTTAGTTTGAAAAGACAGGTGTCTGCTAAGGAAGGCAGGAACCTCCCTTGAAATCCAAAATGTAAACCCCCTCCTTCTGAATTATTATAATTTTGAAATTAAAAAGCTCTCAGGCAAAGATATGGGAATAGGAATAGCAGTTCTCTATTAGGAAAACTAAAAATACAAATATAGTAGTATAAACTACAAAAACCCTAGTGGCAGAGTCTGACACCATGTTGGTCAGGGTGTTGGTAGCAGTTTGATTAAATGGTGGCTGAAGTCCTCCTGGAGTGACAGATGTGGTTCCATTTAAATCGAAATAGCATAAAAGAACAGAGGATAAATAGTATTCTGCAGGCTACCATCCACTTTGGTCAAACTGATCATTCACTTCGGGTCAAAGACAACCAAACACTCTTTTGTTGAAACCTGGTATTATAAGAGGTTCCTGGTATTATAAGAGATTAATGTGACCTCCAAAAGCAAAAACTAATTTCACAGTAGCATCACAGCAACTGTTTTAAATACAGGGTGGGAGAACTCATTGCTGTGCTGGGTTACTTATGCCAAGCAATCAGGATGAAGGAGACTTCAGCAATGTTGTTTCCTGTGGTTACCCAGCTGAGCTCAGAAGTACCATGGAACTACAAATATCCCATCTTCACTGGCATAATCTTTATTTATGAGGCAGGGGTGTTTAGGTAGACTCCTTCCTCTACTGCTGTTCTGATCCTGTTTCAATCTAGAAAAGCAAAGAAAGCTAAGGCTCTGTGCATAAACCGGAAAGAACTTTGAAGGTTCAAAATATACCCCAAAATGAGATTGTATCCAAACAAGGTTAGATGTCAGTGCCAAAAAAGTTGTATATTTCATTTGATAGTAAAAGACGCAGAGAGGAAGAAAGCAAGAAAAAGATAAAGAGAAAGAAGAAAGAGAGAAAGAGAGAAAGATACGCGAGAAATGAGACGATAGAGAGATAAAGAGAGAACGAGAAAGAGAGAGAGAACGAGAGAAATGCGCCCGACTCGCCTCCCTCACGCGCGCACCACTCTACGACCGCCCGCTCGCCCGCCCTCCACGCACGCCGCCGCATCGCCGTCGCCCTCACGCCCTGCCCCTCCCTCCAATCCCGCCCTCCACCAATCCCGCATCCCTCCCTCCCTCCCTCCCTGCCACGCCCTCCCGCCCCTCCCTCCCGCCTCCTCCCCTCAGCCCTCCCTCCCTCCCCTCCCGCCCTCCCTCCCGACCTCCCGCCCTGCCCGCCAGCCCCGCCAGAACCCTACAGCAAGAAACATAACACGAAATGGAAAAGGCGTGTGCCTTGTTATTGTGTGGTTACAGGATCCGAGTGGCCGTTGTTTCGGAGGAGCTCAATCACTCATCTGAGGGTCCCAATGATGTCTTGTTGCTCCCCTCCATCTGGTCTTCTTGATGGTGAGGTGGTCCCACGCCATGCTGCCACACATCAAAGAGTATAAAATTCCATGGATTAATACACACTTTGGGCCAGCTGTAATGCTCATGTGTCTCCCTTGCAGAGGGCTAATTTGACACTGTCCCTTGCAACACTGAGGGTCTGTTGCATCATTCTGCAGTGCTCTGGTGCAGGGTCTGGGGATCCCTGGGGGGGGCCTTTGATGGGCCATTTCACCCCCTTCTGCTGAGGACAAGCTTTCCCTCGGGAGAAGAGCCCTACAGCTGAGCTGGTCTGTTCATGGAAGGATGGGTGTTCACTGCACCTCTCACCAGAGGTTTTCAAACATACACCCAAAGCTCCCACCCTTTGGTGCAGGGTCTGTGCCAGCCTGGCAGCTGATAGCCCTGGTGGTGTCGTATCCTCCCCGAAGGTGCTAAGCTCATTTTCTGTGAATGTCCTCAGTTCCTGAGTTTTATCTTATCTTCATCAGTGAATGGTCCAGGGCCTCACTCAGAAGGTCTTTTCAGGGAGTGGTGGTATTCTGTACAGCTTTTATTATACAGTTCTAGAAGTCCTTCATGGAAGTGTTTGAATCAGAAACCATAATATTTCAGTCTCTGACAACTGCATCACTTAAGCCACGGCTGAGGAACCTGAGAAGAATCATCTATGCAAAAGGCAAATGTAGTATGTGATGTAGATAATTCATGCTTTGGAAATTGTATAAGATTTATAAAGATCCAACCATGCATCTGACTCCCATGGCCAGAAGCAGGACTTTTCATTTCCAAAAGATTTCCTGGACCATTAACGAGTGAATGAGTCTTTCCTGGGAGATCAGTGACCATTTCCCAAGAATGTCCAGAACATTCACCGAACAACACCTGGGAGAGATTACATTGAAATCGGGCAAGTCCTGGCTACAGCTGAAAGGAAGACCATTTTGAGGAGCCCAGAAAGCCACCCAAGCCTATGGACTCACTTTCCTACAGGACTGAATCTGTATAGTTCCCATTATACATATGTAGGAAGTTACAGAAATCTTACGTCATTTTTGCTCCAGGCAGAATAAACTGTATATAAGCTGGATACCTGGAGAAGTTGGTGTGACACTCTGGGGAGACGCTGACATTACATTGGTCTGACCCAAGTTCAACCAGTGTCAAAATCTGGGGCTGACGCTGTCTTGGCTGTGGCGGTTTCATAATATACTTTCTCTTTTGGTTGTCCATCTAATAAATTTATGAAATATTTTTTATAAATTTGGCTGCAGATTTGATCATTTATAACAGCAAACATACAGTCATTTATTCTTAGAAGCAACATCAGAGAGTCTTCTTCATAGAGAGTAGGCTTAAATAAAAATTGAGCCCTGGGTTTTGATACAACTTTCAATGTCAAGTGATGACCTTTGACCTCTACATGGTGTCTCTCCTACTCCTTCTATTAAAATGGAAAACACACAAGCATGGTAATAAGTGGAGCTTCCCAGGGCATAAAATGTTAACACTATAATAACTCTTATTGTATAAAAAAAGTAGAAGGACATTCTCAGTTTTAAAAAATCATGACTGCCAGTGCAATACACTAATTTTGTATTAACCTCAGTTACTGGTGCTGTTACTGACTGACCCAGGCAGTGTTTGGCTGATTAAGGAGACCAAATCATGCGTCTCTTGTTAGAAATGGCAAATTTGATTTACAAAGAGAAGGGACAGGATTTTCCTCAGGACACTTAGGAAAGGGTGAGGGGGGAAATAATGATAATTCCATCAGGATTTCCGTGAGGAAAGACAGCTTGACTTAAGTGTAATTTGATCCATATAATCTGTGTGAAAAAAAAGTAGTAAGCAGCAGTGCTGCATGCCTATAGGAAAGGGTCTTCCTCACTTGGAACCTCCACTTTTTTTTTTCTGTCCCTTCTTCTCCAAGACAATTCTATACATCGTCCATCTTCTTCTAAACCCTTTTCCACCATATCTCACACACAACAGTTTTTTCCTACTCAGTGCTGAAGAATCATAGCATACCACTTAGTCTAAACCAATCAGAAAGTTTGATACTCTCTGCCCAAAATTAGACTTGCCCTTTTTAATTGAGGCACAGATGCATATAAATTTGTTTTCTCTTGTCTCAGCTCTGCTTTGCAGGACTGTATTTTTAAAGAATAGTGTGAAAAATGCCACTCACTTGTTTTAAAACTTTAAAGAGTTTAATAGTAATAAAACTTTAAAGAGTTTAATAGTAATAAAATTTTTTCTCTTGAAAGCATGGCTCACTAACAAAGGATTAAATCTTAAATTGTTGCATATTCATATATCTCATACATGATTCAAAAATTCTTTTCAAACAAAGGATGTTCTCTGGTTAGTGTCAACTTCTTCTCCTTAATCCTGCTGGCACCTCAAAGACGAAAAGGAGGTGGAAGAATAAGGAGGCAAAAATTGCCTCCTTCCAATAAGGAGGCAATATTTGTTTTTTTGGGTCTTGTTGCTGTTATCTCTGTGCAAAGAATTTCTTATCTCATAGCTAGTTAAAAAATATCTCACATTGTGTAGCTTCTATTTTAACATTGTTTTATAATCTAAAACTATATTTAACACACTACTTTAGAGAGTTAAAGCATAACTTTCTAACATAACACATATAATATTCATTTTAATATTTGTGAAAAGCCAATCATATAATATGCATTTTTCACAAATAACTATTCATGGGACATTCTTAAAATGCACTATGTCATCTTCCTGTAACAGAACTGCTAAAGTTTTAAGATGAAATTGGAAGTACTTATGATTAAACGTACAAAACAACATTCATGGGATTCATCACTAAATGGTCATGTGGAACCAGGAAAGCTGGTGATAAGGAGTGTCTTTCCACTGGCATTCATGGTTAGTGTTATGAGTAAAAAGAGTTACTCATTTTTTTAAAAAAAGGTTTGCAGAGTTATGACTTAAGTGGGGTGCTGGTTGCTGACCAAGGAAGGTTCTTTGTTAGCTGCATGTTGTAATCACCTGTTAAGTATCAGTCATTAACCATCTATTGTTGAGAATTCTTCTGTTTGTATCAGTACCACCCAGCCTGGAGCCAAGTCCAGAGTCCTTTTCTTGGACAGGGCAAGGAGGAGACATTGGAGTACATGCGAATAACCTCAAGCCCAGAGTGAAATGGGAGCGGAACCCTGCCACACTTACCGAAAAAAAAAAAAAAAAACCCAAAACAAGAAGCCAATATAGAATTAAGAGATCAAATTAGTGTCTGGACATCAGGGGCAAGAGTCCAGAGCCTGCAGAGATGCTGAGAACGGTGGTTGTCCCTTGCCCTAAGCAAGGAGGACCTCAGCTGGGGCCAGTACCCCAGATGGCAACCTCAAAAGTGAACACGGGGTGTACCCCTACTGCTTTTGGGAGGATGAGACCCCCAGCTCTGCCTCCCAGTGGACAGAGCTGCACTTTCCTCCTCCTCTGAGCCACACCTGCGAGCGACAATGGCAAAATCACAGACCTGTACAGCCTCCCACCCTTAAGCTGATCACTTTCAAAAAGGCATTAAAAGGAGAAAGATCTTCTGTCCTGTTTATTTCTGATAGTGGTTTAGGAGTTTTATGAGACTTGTTATATTTCTGTGCTGTCTGAAAGACAGCACCTCCTAAAAAACCCCAAACCATTTTTTTTTTAGTAGGACAGTAAGTGAGTAGAAAAGTTAGTACTTCAAACTAACTTTTAAACATATTTGTAAATCCAATCATATTCATTGTGTGATTGACTTCTGAAAGAGCTTTGTCCCTTAATCTGATGAAAAACGTCATCTTATGTGAAATAAACAGGGCAGGAGATATTCCTCCTTTTTAATGCCTTTATTAAGAGTGATCTGCTCAAAATGGGAGTTTTGGCAGGTCAGCGGGTTCTGGCCACTGCTCCCAGCAGTGACTCAGAAGAGGAGGATTTGTGCAGCTCTGTCCTCTGGGAGCAGAGCAGGGAGTCCTGTCCTTGCAAAGGCAGTGGGGGTGTAGCCGGGGTTCTCAATTCGTCGGTCCAGGGGGTCCTGGGTCCGACTGGCATCGTTTTTAGTCAGGGCAAGAAGTGACTGAGGTTCTTAGTGTCTCTGCCGGCTTCTGACCTCACCCCTGCTGTCCAAACACCACCCTGACCTCTCAATTCTGCTTTGGCTCATCTCTTTTGGGGTATTTTCCAGGATTTGGTGGGGTTCTTGTCCCAATGCAGTCTGGGTTTTGAGATAAATTTGCATGTCTCCTGAGATGCAAATTCTCCCCTCTCTCCCCACTGTCCTGAGGTGGGGGGGGGTGTGGGTGTCATCCTCCTGGCAGCAGGCAAGGGTGGTACTGAAAAAATAGAATTCTCCACAATAGAGAGTTAAACGTCAATACTCAAGGATACTCAATAAGTGATTACAACTTTTAACTAATAAAAGAACTCCTGGCCAGCAGTAAGCTCCCAGCCCAACTCCAAACTCTGCAGCTCCTTCTCTTAAAAAAAACAGGTAACTCTTTTTTTACTCATAACATTATGTGACTGAATGTCTCTAACACTTCTCCCCAAAATGAGAGAACAGAGTAATTTACTAACAGGAAAATTCAAAGCCATTTCAGGGCTTGCTCACTTTGGCCTTTTTCTCTTTAAAATCTGGAATAAAACCATGAAAACTGGCATTCTAATCTCATCTATTAATACAATTGCCATTTAAAACAATAGAAGTATGCATGCATGCATGCAAATAGCATTTCTTTTCCTTTGTATAGTAAATAATATGAAAAAGTAGGCATGCAAATGTATTTTCTGACTCTGGTACTTTCTGCCTGTGCTGTATTAGTCATAACAATTCTTATTCTGTTTTCTGTAGTACCCTAATTACAGCACAAAATATTTACAATTCTGCTGAAATGTGCAAATGACATGACAGTGAGTCTACTAGAAAATATGCAGTTTTTAAGGGCAAAATACATAAGTTGACATGATGGAGATCAGTGCTTTACAAGAAATCATGTCTGTGCACTAGAAAGTGGACAAATAGTGCAGAATCCAGAATGAATGCCTATCTCTTCAGAACAATACAAACTCTTTTTTAACATGCAAACCATTCAGTAAGGAGAAAACGTATAGAATTTCATTTAGGTGTTGCAAATTACATTAAACCACCATCTGAAATTTAAGCTGTGATAAAAATACAAGACTCTCTTGCTGCACATGTAGGGTATAAACTCTGTATTTAAAAGAGCATATATATGGACCATGTACCTCTTTCACATCTTTTCATAGTAAAGATGAAACTTAAATCTCTTTTGCTTTTCCCCATTTCTTTTCTGTAATTATAGCTTGCACGTACAATAATTCCAGGCTACAAAATAACAACAGCAACAAAACCAAACAAAAATACCCCAAACCCCCAAACAAACAAACCAAACCAAACCAAAACAACCCCCACAAAAGAGAACAAACAAAACCCTCCAAACCATGAAGGATTTGTAGCCAAGCAATATTCCATGACATCATTGTTGCATTAAATGCGTGCAGATGCATTCAATCCCTACGTTGTTGTTGGCTATTTCTGGTTAATTACCAAAATCATTTGCCTGAGAATCAAGATTTAATTGTTTTATAACTATCTCTGTGAAATACAATTGAGATTACAAATGCTCATTGGTTTTACTATTGCATAGAATAAGGAACTCTCATTCTTGCTTTACTCATTCATTTTGCAATTGTGTTCTCTTTGAAAGAGAGAACCAAATGGGCCCCAGCGGGTGAAAGCAAAGATACTTGAAATGCTCTCTTTGATGAATGAAAATGCCTCAACTGCCCTCCCTCAATTTTTTGAGATTAAGAAATCTTATTAAATCATGTTATGTTACATGTTGATTGAGAGGGAGGTAAATAAAAACCAACAATGGATGGTTTAGATCACAGTGCTTTCATCAATGGGCATTGAGCAAAGTACACTTTCTTGTTCTTTTGTTGTACACATTTTGTTGGGGACCTGTGACTACTTTTGGTTTTGTTTTATTTTGTTGATATTTTTTAAGGTATTGACTTTTGTTTAAACTTTTGTACAAGAAATTCATAAGATTGTAACAATTTCTTCAATCATAGATAGCCAGCAGCTGTTCCTCTAGCGCGAGTGATTTATCTCTCAAACTGCCTCAAGAAATTCCATAAATAATGTTGAAGTTAAGAAACTTGGGGCTTTTTTAATTTTGACTTTTTTAACTGAAGTGAGCAGCTATTGCAACTGCCACTGATTGCAGGATGCCCTTAATTATTAGAAGGTTGGTTTTGAACAAACTGTATGAATGGAAGTAAAGAAACCACTTTGTAAAATTTTCTTCTGGTGAGCAGTAAAGAAAACCACAGTTTTTTAAAGTAATATTTTAAGCTCCTTTTTATTTATTGCCAGTCATACAATGCGTTAATGAAACCTACTGCAAAAATACTCTTCAAGGCATTATCTCAGACTTGAATCTGCCTGTTTTTGAGGAAACACCTTTAGTAGGACTGTGCATTATTTAATTGTCAGTGATTTATTTGTCTTTAGAGTGTAGCACATTTCAGGCTATGGTAGGAAATGATGAAACGGGAGTAAACAGTCTTTTAATCCTACAGGTATCTTTCTTCTGATAACTGAGAATTTTAGGCCATGCTCTGAAGAATTTATCTGCTTAAATAATTGGCTTGGGATTTAATTTCCTTTTTTTACTGTAAATTGTGTTTCTTGTCATAGGCAGAAGATATCTGAATCAACAACATTATTAAAAGGAATAAAGCAGAGTAAATATGAAAACAGCCTGTTTTTAAACAATATCAATGTTCTATTTAATAAGTAATTCTTGAATGCAGGAAACTATGCAAAACTTTTGCTTTTGAATTAATTTTGGCTGAAGGAAAAAACCATCCTCCAGATCATAACAGTCCAAATAATAATCTAATATTCATCACTATCAAAGAAATGAATTTTTTTCCTGTTGGTTATTAATAGTGTTATTTGATAGAGTTGCAGTGTTCTGTATGAAAAACCTTTTTTTGGTAACCAGATATATATTTGTGGAATAGATTAAATTGTTACCGAATTTTGGAACACAACAGTGTTTTGATAGTTATGAAATAAAACTGGAGGAGTAAAAATATTGTGTTTGTACTATGAAAATGGGAAATAAACCAGCTTTTATTGGTATATTTCACGAGTGTTATGATATCATCTAAAAAAATTCTAGGAAAAAAAAGGAAAATGTCACAAAATAATGGAATATGATGCTTCTGAAAGGATCTAAAGAAATTATATTGTATTGACGTTTTATATCAATATTAATGTTGATTAATTTACACAATCCTTATTCTAATAGCTGCTTTGTTGCTATTTAATATTTTCAATTTTTGCCTTTTCCATGTCAAGTTTGTCATGTCAAGTATTGTCTTGTGTTTTAATAATGCAACTTACAATAATATAAAACATTAATATTAAAATCATTCTCTATAAAGCTAAATGTAAAACCCTAAGTCTGAAAATCACGAAGGCTATTACTATTTAGATTGAAAGCAAAGTTTTACATCCGTGTGTTTTTTTGTTTGTTGGTGGCTTTTTGGGCAATTGGTAATGGTAGAATCCATATAAATGTAGAGATGTGATTTAAATGCAGAGTGAGTTTCAACTCATAGCGTGAAAATTCATCTGGGCTTCAGAATACAACTCTTATTCAGGCATTAAAAAAACCCAGCTTGCCAGTTAAAGGCTTAAAATTTTTATATGCTATAGAGAATGAATAATTAACTGGCTGAAACCTATTGCTGATTGTATATTTTCATTTGATTTGACTTTAAAAGCTTAAATGTTTCATGCTGTTTTATAGCATTGATTACCCATTTCTAGGCAGCTCTGTCAGGTACTAGGTGCTTCCTAGGTGTTGTCAGGAAGACCATCTAAAAAGCATTCTATTGGTTGTTGGGGGATCTCTTAATTCAACAGTCAGCAACTGCTTTTCAAGGTCTGTCTTCCTTAAAGAGCTCTATGGAAAGATAATCTGATGGCTCAGGTTATCAAAAAAATTTTCTGGTCTTACATTCTCCACTCTTTAGATATAAAACTCTAGCAATTCTTCAAGTCCTGTTTCAGACAACAATATACAGGACAGGAATAGGATTGCAAAGTACTCAATGCTTTATTTTCATAGGTATTTTCACCTATGTTATTCCAGATGTTGGCAACAATTATAATTTCAACAGAGGAGGAACTTCTATTTAGTGATTAATTTTTGGTCTTGTGTTGCTTTTCAACAGTGTCTTTAAAAACCAACAAATCTAAAATAGTCTAGCTCTAAGGAAGAGACTGCTTATGAAAGTTTCCAAGATGATTGATTACCTCGTGTTTTAAATGCATTTCTGTACCTTTGAGGCAAAAATAATATGATGGAAACAAGTATTTTGATGCAAGCATTCACTTTAACTTTTAATAATGTTTAAATTTTAGACCTCTGGGATTACCTGGAACTGAGTGGGCTGGATTTTGCTGTCTATTTATATAAACCTGTCAGGTTTGTATAAGCTATCAGGCCCTATTACTATAATATCAATTAGCAAAATTTATCAGTTAGATTGTGATTCTGCTTGAACCAGTATGAAAGGAGAGAAAACACTCATAAGTTCAGGTATCAAAGCTTCTTAAATATGCATTTGAATTTACTGTAAAAAGTAGGCTACTAAGTATAAGAAATTTGTTTATGTATGTCTAATATATTAGCTAAATTGTTTGAATGGCATTTGCAGAATTTTTAAAAAAAATTTAAGCCAACTTCTATTATTTTATTACATATTTTCTAGTTAGTAATACTTGCTTTACATGATATTTCCTATTCTTAGCCATATCTGCAGGAGAACATAGATGCAGAACTACATAAATAAGTATACAGATATTAATGCATTGTTTATTGATCAAAGTTTATCAAACATCTTCCACTAAAGTTGATCTAGTGAAAGGATGTGCTTTTAGAGGAATTGTTACTATATGCTTTTTTGAATTGAGTTTTTTTAAGCTCTCTGTATAATCAGTGGTGGAAAAGAAGTTTCTTCAGAGAGTGTTCAGAGCAAGATATGATCTGCTCATGATCTACTCTTGGACCAAACATCTCATGGTGTTTTTTCACCTAATGCTGGTGGCTGAGCTGTTCTCCTCCCCTTTTCTTTCCCTTTCCCATTCCACTTTCCAGAAAGAAGAACATTCACCTTCCTAAAATACACCTCCAGAACTCTGCCAGTTCTCATCAGTTTTGGATGTCAGCCCCTCCACAAAGGAGACACAAACCTAGCAGCTGATATCTCAGTAGACAGAAGGTGTTTTACTTTGAAAGCAGGTCATATGTTCAGTTTAAGCGTATGGATTCATATCTTTTTCCTCCCATAGCTTTGGGTGAATTATCAGGTTTATCAGATGTTTTTCCAAGCACCACAGTCTTCTCATGACAAGGTATTTCTAATGCTTATGTTTCCACAGAACATACTAGAAATCAAAAATTATAAGATGAAGCACCAAAAAAAAAAAAAAAAAAAAAAAAAAAAAAAAAAAAAAAAAAATCAGCTTATCATGTCTAGGTTTAGAAGGCAGGCTTCTTTAATATTCCCTAGAACACCGAATGTTACACTTAAGTTAAAGATATGAAATGGTGAGTTATCAAGTTTAACTTGGGTGTCCTAAAAGAGCAAAGCCTATAAAATGAATGTATGCCTTTCCAGATACAGATAGAACAACTCTTGCTTAGAATTTTAACCAGTGCAGCCTGCAGGGACCATCATAGTCTATTGTAGCAGGAAGGTAACTTCACTTCTTTGAACTCTTGTCTTTAAATTTGAAGCAGGCCATCTTATTAGCATATGTATATCTGATTTTCCCTACCAAGGAATAGATATGAAGTTGATTACACTTCTGCAAATACACATTCAAAAATGCCTTTTCAATTTTCATTTCCAGCATCACTTTATTATTTTTCACATTTCCTTTATCTCATTTCCCCTCTAAATTTCTGTGAAATTTACCTGTGAAATTCACCCTTTCCATGGTGACAATGAAGCAGGTATAAGCTCCTCTTGTTTGCCAAATAGATGCTGTTCTGGTCAAGGAATTTAAGTTTTCATACATTACAATTACTTATTATTGTTAGTAACACATGGTAGTGAAAGGTAAGTGTTAAATATCTTATGAGGATTACATTTAATATCATTAAGTTACAATATCTTCACTTTGTACAAATTCCACAAAACTATTACTGTCTGAGTCTTTAAATACAAAAGAATAAAAGAAATTATTGAAATGTCATTTATGTTGCTTTTAAGTATTGTAACATATATGTGCTTAACATGCTTCTGTGTATGATTGCCTACATCTGTTTCCACACTTATACCATCACCACTGTACTACAAGTTACAGTAAAACCTCCAACATCTCTAATGTCATATAATAATCCATGAAAAATCAGTCATGGAATAGTTTTTTCTGAACACCTGTAAAATCACAGGTGTGATACTCTGTTGGTGTTCCACAACAGCCCCAGGCAGCCATTTGCTCACACCACACCAGCAGGATCAGGGAAAGAATGGGAAGAGTAAAAACCAGAAAACTCATGGGTTGAGATAAAAACAGTTCAATAGGGAAAGCAAAAGTTGTGCACACAAATCAAACCCAGGAATTAAGTCATCCTTGGGCAGGTAGGTGTTCAGCCATCTCCTGAAAAGCAGGGCCCCAGCAAGGGTAATGGTGACTTGGGATGACAAACACCATCATTCCAAACATCCCCCCCCTTCCTCCTACTTCCCCCACTTTATATACTGAGCATGATGTCACACAGTCTGCAAAATCACTTTGGTCAGTTGGGGTCACTTGTCCTGGCTGTGTCTCCTCCCATCCTCCCAAGCACCCCCAACTTCATCACCAGCTTGGGAAGGGTATGCAAAGCAGAAAAGGTCTGGGCTTCTGTGCAAGCCCTGCTCATCAACAGCAAAAAACACCTCTATGTTATCAACTCTATGTTCACACAAATCCAGAACACAGCCCCATGTCAGCCTGTGAAGAAAATTACCCCGGCCAAAACCAGCACGCTTGGTCAGAGCTAATATACTAAATACAGAGTAAAGTTCAGAGGCACCACACTAATTTAACATGTGAGTTTACAGAAACAGTGGTTGGAGCTTGGTTTGAAATTACACTAAAGTCACGAAGAACTAGATTTGCAGGTCATGGTTTGCCCAGATGATAGCATCTTTTATTCCTGTTGAAATCTGTAGGAGTTAGGAACTTCAACCTTCTTGCAGCCTTTTAATGTCAGCTCAGCCCATGTTTCTCTGAGGCGGTGCAAAGTGTTTGTAAAGTTACTTAATTTCTTAGCTAATTAGTGTAGGTCTTTTCTCCTCCTTCTATTTCTCTTTCACACCTTTTCTATTGCTCTTGCTAATCATGCCTCTATAGTTTTCTTAGTTTACAGCATTAAAAACAGCTCCAGCTGGTGGCAGCTTCACCACAGGGGTGCCTCACTGTTGAAAACAATTGTCTCAATGTGCTAGCTCGTCAGTGTAATTTCAAATTGGAACCTTTCTGGCTTCTTACAGGGAAAATCCTTCCCAATCAGGCCAATATAAGAAATCCTTGATGGGACTGTTCATATTTTTCTGAGGTTACAATTCAGAATAAGAAAGAAAGCAGCAATCATGTCAAATGATTTTATCTGTCTTGCATACGGAATACATGGTGCAGAGAAAGGAAAGTGGAGAAAAATAGAATAAGCAGTAAAATGCTACAATTTTTGACTTTTGGGGGAGAGTCAAGGGTTTGAGGAAACCTTCTGTCTTTACATTCTGTTCTGAGTAACTTCTGCATGCACTCCAAGGGTAACAGGGGACAGCCAACAGAATGAAGACCATGGCATGCCTCCTAAATATCAGTTTTAGACATGGCCTTTTAGTCATGAATACATTTATGGACAAGGTGGATAAGAAGTTTCCTTTTTAAAAGTGTTAAAGCATATTTATATGCCTGACTAGCAGAAGCTATGCAACGCTGCATCACTGTGAACTCAAAATGTGATTCAAAAGCTTTGAGAAATTTTCAGGCAATGGAAAAATAATGTAATTTTTTTGGTGGATGATCACTAAACAGGAAAAGTAAACAAGGAATTGGTTTAAATGCAATCTAAACCCCAGAAATTTCAAATTCCCAGTTTTAAAAATATATATTTTATTTTTCCTATTTTCTCATCTATATTTAGTGAAATTCATCTGTTCATTTGCTGAAAACCTTCCAACAGTGTAAGTTACGTGGCCAATATCAGTAATTTATAATTTATGTTCTCTTTCTTAACTTTCCACATGTTCATGGAGTGGGAGGAGAGAATAATTAGAAAGAAAAACTGTTTGCAATATATCCAATGTTTAGAATCTCGAAGTTCTGCAGTAGGTCCTTGCAAAAAGTACTATAGCCTCCTATTTCTAAAATAATTTTTGTACAAAAAAAATACACTGGAGGATAGGGGACTCAGTTTCTTTTTTTTTCTATTAAAAATTCTTTTACCTTTCAGTACCTTTTAAGCCTTCTTTTTTTTTTTCTTTTTAAAATTCCTGAATTTGATCATTCAGCACTGTGAACATTTAGATCTTTTCCTGAATATGTCATAATAACTGATACACAGGAAAGAATACGGAGCAGATTAAAATATTTATTTACATAAGTGATGAGTAAGTAGGTCAATTAAGGAATGAATACAACTGAACCACTTATAAAGTCTGATTAAAAAAGACCAAAATCTCATGGCTTGATACAGCAGGGTCATCTTCCATAGCTGATAGCTGTGGAGATGGAAACATTTCATGGTATAAGTATAGCTGCCAAAAAAAAATCATGCTATTGGTGACCTGCATATGGGACTGCATTTGCACAGCTGTAAGCAAAGTGGTGTGACCTATTTGTCACATGGTAACTGTGGGAAAAATGGACCTGTTCATCTGATGGCTGTCAAAAATTTAAGCATGGGGTATGAAAAGGTTGAGGCTGGAGCAGCTCCTGACATACTCAGAATGTAAGATTTTTCAGTTGGAGCATAGTGGACCATATTGTTCAATGTTTGTATTGTAGCATGGGTAGTAGGTAAGTTCCCAACAATGCATCTTATCTCTACTGTGGCACTGGAAGTCACTGAAATCAACACTTGTGACTACAGAGAAATAAACATAAATGCTTATGAAGCTCAAAATTACTGAAATCAGTTGCTATGTGCCTGCTGTGAAATGGCATCAATAACACACTTTCAAGACTTATATGGTGAATTTCAGCTAAAAAAAATACTACTGTAAGAAAAATGAACAATGGCTGGAGGATTGTTTATCCATTTGCATCAGGGCACAGTCATCCATCTAAAAAACTGTAAGTCCTTTGGTGAATCTTCGGCCACAGGTTCTTTCAGTCCTAGTTGTCTTAGTGTGCAATAGAACAGGTGCCATGCCTTCCTGATGAATCCTTGCTTTTCAGAGTACTTAAGCCTATACTGAGGCTGGTGTTTTCTTAAAACTGAGATTGAACTTCGTGAATGGGTTTTGCATGTTGTCATTTTTGAGGGCAGGTAAGCTATTGCAAAAAAAAAAAAAAAAAAGGAAAAAAGTGGCTTTGGAAGCACAGACATGCTTATAAAATCACCAAACAATAGAGAATGTTTAAGATGGGAGGGGGAAAAAATGAATATTTCTTTTATTTGATTTCCTTCTTCCTCAAATCCTTCTAATATCTTAATTGTGTTAATCCCACTTGGTAAAGTTCAAAGTTTTTGAAAACTGACAAAAATATTTCAAAGACTTGAAAAGGAGATTTTAGACAGCCTGATGCCACCCTGTCTCTTCTCATAGTTTAGAAAACCCTGAAATGTCCCTTTTGGTCAGCCAAACCCCAGAATCTAAAGTTGATTAAAGAAATGGTATTGCTTTGGGTTGGAAAATCATTATTTTCACAACATCACTTCAATGACAAATGAGAACTGAAATCTTACATGTCATTTGTCTGAGTTTATGGGTTTTGTTTTCCTGCCGTTGTTGGAGTTTTACTCCCATGGGGCAAGAAGTAACAGAGCCAGCAAGGAGTAATCTTATATGGAGTAATCTTATAACCTTTTTAATTTAGTCAATTTAGTGCAATTGTTTCAATTATGGGAATGAATTTTGCTCAGAAAGAGTCACATTGTGTTATGAATATTTCATCCAGCTTCAGTAGTATTATTATACAACCTGACTCATAAGATTTGAACTAGTAACCAAAGAGCTCCAGAAGGAAGAACACCTGGCACTTTAAAAGATGCAGTTTCTTTTCCTGAGGAATCTATAGCTGTAGGTCAAACAGAGACATTTCCTTGAAGCTGAGCATACCCATATATATTTTTGCTGAGCATTTCCCCATGGGCTAATTTCTCAAGCAATTTGTGCTGCATAAAGAGTCAAGGGAAAAGCTAACAGGTGCCTCTCATGGAGGGAAAAGTTAGCTATTCTGTTGTTCATCCTTTGTATTTTCCCTTTCTCTTTCTTTTTAAAAATTTTAAATTTTTTTATTAATAGAATTTGACAGCTTTGGAGTTGCACAATGAGTCCATATGATTTTGTTTTGCAAGCATTTCTTTGCTTTTAGCTCTCACTCTTTTCTTCATTACTGTGGGAACCCAGCACATCACTCCTGATGTCCAGAGCTACCGAGAGAACTCCTGGGGGGCTCGGGGGTCTTGGAATGTTGCCAAAAGCACTTGGTGGCTTGATTTTGATCCATCTAGGGATGTGCCACTGATGTATGAGGAGATGGAACCTGTGGGAATTACCCGGGTGTGAATGGTGAAGGGAAAAACGTAGTTATAGGGTAAATTACAGATTTTGGGGTTTTGGTACAGGGGGGTTATGGAGACAAGATGGAGGAAACAAGGCAGGTCACAAGACTCTTCTTTCTTCTTCTTCTGTCCATCTTCTGGTGTGGTGTTGGCACTTGGGGATTGGTCTGGGGTGAGAGTGTACCGGTGACGAGGGTGATAGGTATTGGGGATAAAAAGTAAATATGATATACGTAGTTTCTGATATAAAAGATGTGCCCGCCTTGGGGGTGGCCAGAGTGCCTTTGGTTGCTGTGCTGGTCAGATCCCAGTCAGGCAGAGAAGAGACTTTATAGATAAGATATAATAAACAATTCTGAAGACCGAAAAACCCTGGAGTCCAGACTCATCTTTTGAGATACAGCCTGCCAGAACCATGCTGGGTGTGTGTGGGAGCAGAGACGAACAGCCGAACCCCATACATTACGCCAGCTAATTAAACACCCAAAAGTTGTGAAAGCCACAGTTAAGCCCATCCTGCTAACAATTTTGCAATATGTCTAATATTATACATATTTCAGATGCCTGATTAAACCTGTTAATGAAACAATACATTTGGCCACACTTGAGGTTGCTGATTAACCAGAAGTGTAAGTCAGAGATTAAGCACTGCATCTGCATGCAGAGAAGTTTTGATGATTACCTCAACTATGGTTCTGAAAGCGTGATGCTTGTGTGCAGATACTGGTACAAGCAAGAGCTTTAGGGACTGGACACGTACCATTTTGTGCTTTTTGTTTCTGGATAGACTGATTCCAGGAAGGAAGGAAGGTCAATGGGAACTCATTCTGCAGCTGTCATCCCTAATTGGGATGTAGAAGCCATAATAATAATAATATCTTAATACTTTGGATAGATGAAATAGAAGAAGAGATAATTTTTCTTTGCTGTCAAAACCACATTGCCCTTTGTCCCCTTCAAATAGCAAGTTTCTGAGCCCTATGTACCTGGTTTTTTTAAATACAGCATTTATACATTTGCTCTTTAATCATTATATGCAATTTTTACAGTCTGCAGTAAATAGAGTCAATTAGTCCTGGTGCATATAATTTTCATTTTGTTTTGTGCTTGACAATAATTTCTGATGTGGTAAACAGTAGTATAGAGGGTGTGCTGTTTCACTTAATGTTGTCACATAATTAAAGAAAAAGAACTGCTGGGTAAATGGTGTGAATGTAATACCTAGAATCACTTTTATCAAAATGAAAGGTCTTGAAGCCAAACCTCATTTTCAGCAGCAAAAGGACAGCCTAAGCAAAGAATATACCTTATATCTGTAGAAAAAAAAGACATCTTACCCAAATATTTGCCAGAATTGTATTTTATTTGCCATTTATTGCAGCAACTTTCAGCAGAAGCATTGGTAGCACACACTGAGAAGTTTTATTTTTGGAGTCACAAAATACTTGCCTAATTTGCTTCACTTAGCCTATGATCAAAAAAAGTTTGAGGGATGAGGTAAGGAGCAAGAATTCTTAGAAATCACTGTTCCAAAATACCAGTGCTTTCTCTGCCATGATTTTTTTCCAAGCAAGTAATGAACAGACAGACAGACACACATATTACCTATAGAGGATATATAATACATGTACTTATTTAGTAATAAATTGATGACTAATATAGAGCTATGTCATAGCTCTTGCCAGAATATTGTTTAAAATGTGCATTATTATATTTAGTAAATAAAATGGCCTGCAAGATAAGTTGTTAATATTTTATAAAATTATTATTATTTAGTTCATTACTAGTTCATTGCGATTATTACTTAGATAATAGTATTTTTATTATGAAAATATTCTGTATCTGGGAGCCAAAAAAAGGACACAAAATAATGGCAAGGGAACTTACATATGCTTTAGAAGATTAGGATTCACAAAACCTTAAGAAAAGACCTGGGTAACGCTATAAAAGCACACAGATTTACTTACCTGTAATGAAGATAAACGAAAAATACTCTGCAGAGGCATTCACAGTACTAAAAGTGCCTGATTAATCTATGGCCTTTGAAACAGGCTTTTTGGGTTATTCAAAGTGGTTAGTTCAACCACTTCTTCATAAGTAAAGTAAGGTGTATTAACTGCTCACATTTTTGCCCCAAGAAATAATTAATGACAAAACTAAAACAGATGACCAATTTTTGTTTGTTAAATGTTTCACTTGTACTATAGAAGATCCTTGTTTCTGTCAGTGTGAGCAAGAAGTTCATTTGAAAAGTGGACCTGCTGGCCACTAAAAGCTGTAGCATAAAACATCCAGCCATATGCTACATGGTGTTGAGTGATCCTTTTCAAAATATATCTAGATAACTGGCAATTATTTCAAACTTTGCTCTTTCTGGAAGAGGTATTTGAGCTGGTCTTGGCAGAACAAATGTAGGTAGAAGTGGAAAAAAATATGAGGCCATGTTGAAAACATTGGTGCCTGCTGTTTGTGGTTTTTGGGAGTGTCGTGGTTTAAGAGGAAGTGAGTTTTTTGGAATGCTAATGGGATACAGCAGTCACTGCTGGCATCACAACACCAGTACCCTACTGAGAACAGGAGGGAGAAAAAGGCCCTTAAACTTATTGTACTATAATATCCCATGTAACTTTGTCAGAAATGAGAAATGAGATCACATCATTACAGGTCTCCAATTCCTCTGAAAATCCATCTGTAATGTTCTTGAAGCAGC
The DNA here is from genome assembly GCF_022539315.1 of Serinus canaria. Classification (NCBI taxonomy): domain Eukaryota; kingdom Metazoa; phylum Chordata; class Aves; order Passeriformes; family Fringillidae; genus Serinus; species Serinus canaria. The sequence goes on from NC_066343.1 coordinate 346,947, forward strand.
ATCACTGTTGATACCCTCAAGATATTGACAAGGATGCTTGGTGTGTCCTTCTGAATCATATTTCTACTTGCAAGATTTCCATATCAGGGTAGTTTCTGCATGATTTTTTAACACAGTCAAAAAATATTAAGTGTATTTAGAGTCAGTAGCTGTAGTCAAACTGCACAGAACAAGAATCCAAAGAGGTTGCTTACTTCAGTGTAAAAGTACTTGGGATACCTACCCTTATTTATAAACTACTGATTTATTTATTACCTCATTCATTACCATGAAATTATGAGGTTACAAAGTTCTTTTTTACAGATTTCCCCTCTGCTATACATTTCAATGTAGAGGAAATTTTGTGCCTGTATATCTTTCTGTTGAAAAGATAGAAATGAAGCTGTTTGGCATAAGATCACATATTTATAAAAGCATTGCATAAGCTATACAAGAAAAAAAATTTACCATTCTACTACGCAACACACATAGACTGAAGTTATATCAACAGACTAAATAAGGCAGAAATGGTCAATGTAAAAATCTTCTGGCAAAATCCATCATTATCCTCTGTTAAGGAAAATAAAAATATTTTGATGTAATAAAATCCAAAACCAAAGTCCTGGGACAGATTAAATAGATTATCTGTAAATACACAATGAATTTAAAGAACAGGAAGAAGCAGAAATACACTGATTTTCATTTTGGCACAAGGACAAATGAATGCTTTCAGTCCTATAAAATGTACAATGTGTCCTGTCTGAACAACTATGAAAAAAAAATAAATTAAGGGGGAGTTCAATAAGACATTTCATGATGGCTAAACAATTTACAAGCTGCGTGAAGGAAGTGAGTTATACTCACAATGAGACAGAGATATTAGCTGAAAATCTAATGCTAACAACTCCTTTTGAAGTTTGTGTGATATAAGTGTGGAAGTCTCTGCCATCAGATACCACACAGGTTTTCAGTTTAATGTAATTAAACCATATTTGGGTGCTGGTAGGAATATTGAGTATGTCTGTAGTTGTATTAGTTAAATACCTTAAATACTCAGCTGCTTATGTTTTGTCTTTCACAGCAATATGGATCAAGGCAGGAAGGGGAAAAACCTGCATAGTATTCCCTGTGATAAAAGTGTCCTGAACTTGTATCACTTTGGGTGCTGACAGAGAAATATTTGGGGTGATCTGCTCAAGCACTGCAGACTTCCCCAGCTTTATATTTAGAATTGGGTTAACAGTGAGAAAAATGGTCATTCCAGTTAAATCCAACCCTCATCTTAAAATGCAGCAGCTGATTCTTACTTTTTTAGTTTAAAAAAAAAAAAAATTCTCCTTTTTGCCTTTTTTTTTTTTTGGCTGCCTGGTGTACTTTTCTCTTTCCAAGTGGGGTCTTTTATTCTTCACTTGTATCAGAGGAGTTCTTATTCAAGAGGCCTAAAGAAGGTTCTGCTGAAATATCTCTACTTAGCATTGACTCTGCAGGCAGTCTTGTATCCTTACCAGCAGCACAGCACAAGGGAGGCAAAAAGGAAGGAAAGGAAAGGATGTAAAGCCATGTGCTTGCTAGATCCATCAGCAGCAAACTGTTGGACTATCCATCACGGTGCCACAGGTGAATTGTAGTTGACTGGAGGCATACATCACAGCACAGGATAAGAGCTTAGGTACTTTACTAACTTTATTTTACTGAGTTGAGGCTGTACAGCTTTATGAGGGCTGTCATCTACACCAATTTAAAATAAATAACTGCTGAGCTGTGTACTGCAGCCTGACCGGGCCATTCTTGTATATGCAATTGTTACCTGTATTTCTTCACTGTTTCTGGACCAGAAGGTCACTTCCTCTGGGATAAGTGTAGAGGAATGTCATAAAAATGAGAATAAGACTAGAGATAGTAGCCGATTTAAACATTTTTTTTTTAGGTTCTTTCAAGCTGCTCAGGGCATGCATGGCAGGTTGGAATTGTACCACTGCAACTACTTTCACAATTCAGCTTCCCCTTCTCAGCCCAGCAGCATCAGTGACACAGATTTTACAGCAGCAATAATCTTAGTTTCATCTGAAGGTTCTCTTTCTCATTCATTATTTTGGTGTCTTTGCTAATGATCACAACTGATCTCTGTGGAAAAATAATGCCAACATATCTGGGTTCTGACTTGCTATCCTTAGGTGTCCCCTACTCTTGCAAAAAACACAATGAAGCCTGCATCTGGGGCTGAGTTAGATGTGTTTCAGACAGCTGAATGTGAACTAAAGAGCTTTTGGAAATACAGCAGTTAAGAGAATAATTTAATGAAATTTTTAAAATCATTTTTTGGTGAATTAATTCCACTGGATGCCAGGAAAGGTTCCTGTATCTTAATATGTAGTACTGCAATTGGAGAGCTCTGTTGGAGAAACTAGGAACAGGATGATGGCCATTGAAAAAAAAAGCCTTTTTATTTGTCAGTAGCTCTGGGTTTTGAAGTAGTTTTCAGTAGTCTAGAGTTATTTTATGTCTGAAACAACACTAATCTGTGATGTCTGACAAAGCTATGTCCTTTGCCTATGTTTTCTTCAGTTGTAATACTCAGAGCTTGATTTCCATCATCTTTGGTGGGTTCAGTTGTGCACCAGCTCTTTACTGCAGCTAATAGATAGGTGCAGATACACTCCTATCTATTAGCTGCAGTAAAGAGCTAGTGCACAACTGGTGACACAGAGCTCATCTCAAATTTGAACTTATTTGAACTTTTGCTCACTTCAAAATAGATAAAACTGGTAAAAAATGGAGCCATAGAACTGAATCACACACTCCTGCCTTGTCCTCATTCAAAGAGAGATGTAATCTCTGTGTTATCATACAACAAAGTTTTATATTCAAAGGAGACTAGAACAATGACTGCTGCATATAGGTAAAACCTTACAAAAGAAAGGCCCTGTAAAATCATGGTTCAGGCCTGCTGCTTCAGCTGAGTACAGCTAACAGGTAGCCTGATAAGTTCCCGAGAGAAAGAAATTTGTAACAGTGAGAATCAGCCTGCATGTCAGTCTGTTCCTCTGGGAATAAATTTGCACCTGTGAGGAGAAGGACTCTTACCCATGAGGAACTGCTCTTTACCCACGAGACAAGAATGTAAACATTTTTAGAAAAGAAAGTCTTTGATGGACACGTACACTAGCAGCTACTAACCAATGAAATAAGTTGCAATAAGTTACTAACCAATTAGAATTAAACATGATGCCTTGAGAAAACTATAGAAATATGAGTTGTGAAGAATAAAGAATGGCTATTGTGGATGAAGAAACGTGTCTTCACACAGGAGAAACGTCTCTAATGTCAGTTGAGTCAGTTGGTTAGAGCAGAGTGCTAAAAATGCCAATGATCCCTATAGGGGCCATTCATTTAAGAATTGGGCTCTATGATCATTGTGAGTCCCTTTCAACTTTGAATATTCTGTAATATTGAAATACTCACTTTCTTTTTTTTTTTTTTTTTTTTTTGCCACAAAGGACATATCCCACTCTAATGTGTACAACACAGAGAGAGGCTGAGGGCATGACTTAACAAGAGAAGCTTTTTACTTGTGATTATCAACTACACTATTCTGACTGACTGCCATATTTTTGAAACAATTTAGGAAAGGATGAAGAATCACAACTGAGTTATGAAGAGGAAGACCACAGCTTACAAAACGTATTGCATGGGAAAACAATATAGTGCATAAAGCCCTAGTGATATATATATTTCATTTTCATATTAAAGGTCATGGCTTATCCAAAAGTAGTACTTTCTGGGTTCCTACCATGGTCATCCATAGTAAGAAATAGTTATGGCATTTTTACCTAGAAGTAATGAATCATAACAAGGTGGTAGAGAGTTACAATCCAGGTATTTATATGAATATTTATTTGTTTATTTATGGATAATCATATGGATTTATATGAAGATGAATACTGAGTTCACAAAGTCTCACAATTGTCTTACAATGTCCCTCTGGATTGGTTTTTTCTGTCTGTAAAACAAAAGTGTGTATGAGATTAATCTCTGAAGCTCTTCTCTTTTGCTGAGTGATCAGCAACATACACCTTAACCAAATGTAGGTATTAATAGACATTGTTTTTTGATTGCTTCCAGGGGAAAAAAAGTATTTGCAGTGCTTGTGGCTATGTTTGTTTATTTTAAGGTGTTTCATGGGTGTGATGTGTTTTTGCTTCCCAATACTGGCTCATGGCGTGGCAGTAATCTGATTTCAACCACATGGCATAAGAAGCAGTTTTCAGCATCTGTAACTGTCTCTGCTGAATTTGCTAGAGGATGAGTTTTGTCTTTGTAGAACCCTTTCCCAGAGGTGCCTTTGCTGAAATTTCAGGCTGTCAGGACTTACAGGCTCTTGTCAATATGCTTGTAAGAACACTGACATTGTAGGACACCTGCAATAAGAACAAAATGCAGTAAGAGTTTTCTGTCAATGGATGCCTTTATCAGGAAGAGAAGGATCAGAACATGGAAAATTTTAACATCACTCACAGCTAGTAATTTAGGGCATGTTGAATATGTTTGAGCTTTCCCTGTGTTCAGCTTCAGACACTGAGAGTAGTTCAGCTTCAGATACTGAGAGTGCTTTTCTTTTTGTTGTATCTGATTTTCTCTGTGAATATGCCTTGGATATTGATGAAATGAAAGAGGTGTTATTTGTTGTTGACTAATCTGTAATACAGCCAAGAATTGAGTGAAAACAGGATCAAGAGTTGGTTATTGGAAACATAAGGCAGATGTGAGACTAGAAAACCATTCCAGCACCTGCTATTTCACTATTTTGCAGAGAGAACATTTAAACTTCAGCAAGGAGTGGAGGGTGAAGAAAGAAGTGGGAAAGAAAACTTAATTAATAAGAACTGTGATGAATTAACAAATACAACTAACTTCTACAAAATGCCCTTCCGTTCTTGCCTGGCTCTCTAGCAGAAGGACTTGTGAGAAGCCAATCAGAATTGGGTCTGGCACCAGTAATTCCCTGAAAATTGCATGACTGTAGCTACAGGCAGGGCTGTGCATCGCCTTGGGCTCTATTGTCACTGTGACTGGCTTAGGATAATGCTGTAACCCAGAACTGATGCATAAATTTACAGGAGGGGGTAGATGGGAAGGACATGGTTCCAGCTCTAGACTCTATACTACCAACCTGCAGTTGGAAGCAGGGAAGACATACAGATGGCAACTAAACCCAGCGCAGCTTCCCCACCAGCTTTACTTCTATCATGCTTAGGAAGGCAGAGCATTAAAACAGAGGCTGCATTTCCACGAGAATGAGCAGCTGGCACTCTGCAATTCTTCCTCTGCCCTCCTTCTCTCCACATAACTTTTCTTCAGAAGGTTGTGCTGGGCTCTAAAAGACATGTGTCCTCCGTTTGGTTCCCATTGCAAAGATTTCAAAAGCAAATGTGCTTCAGCTAGTCTTGTCTGCTTTGCCCTCAGCAGTCAATTCTTCCCTCTTTGGCATGGTTGGGTTTGGGACACAAGTGCATGGACTTGTGTCCCAAACCAAACATTTTGATGGTTCCAGGAATTTAATTGCTATTTTGCAGGTTACTCATGATCCTTCATCAAATATACCTGATACTTCAACTCTATACAAGTAGGGAAAGTGTTGTCAGTTTTATTAAGAAACAGATGAAAGTCAAGGGGAAAAAAAAAAAAAAAAAAAAAGGGCTGTCTGGTCTAAGTTTATTTTAAACTGAAAATAATGATGGACCAAGACACAGTGTAATTCAGTCAGACAGAATTGTAGTTTTCCATATAGACCTTACTTTGAGAAACAATTAAATCCTCCTGCCTGTAACCATAAAAATATCTGGAAGGTCTTGTGATATATCTACTGCATCTTCCCAGGTCAAACATGAAATGGTCTTCACATCTCTTGAGCTACAAAAACCAAAGCAGGGGAACTCCTACCATTCTGCAACACACAGGGAAAATAAGGCTGAGGATAGGTGAAGATGGGAAGAAAGAAGGGAAGGCACTCAGGCAAGCAAGCCTTAAGGAAAAGAGTTGTTTATTACTGTCATATGGAAAAGAAGGAAACCCCCAAATTGTGTGAGATTGTCCCACTGTTTCTTTTTATGCTGTAAGCAGCTACATATGGGAGATTACTATGACCCAGTGTCACTGTGGGAGTGGGACAAGAAGACCCAAAGGCATTTGTGCAAGGCTCAATTGTTTTTTATTTGTTGTTTTTCAGTGCCAAGGTGTGGCATTTCAAAGTATGGCAGAGGGGGAGCTATTAAAAAAATCCTTGCATCAGGTAAGGGCCTGTCTAAACACCTAGTAAAGCTGTCAAATGTTGTGCTGTTAAATGAATTAGACAAACCTTGACAAATAAGCAGGAACAACATGGCAAATTATTAAAAAATATGTAAAAGACCATTAATTTTAAGTAGTATTCAAAGTGCTCTGTTGAACAATACTTTTCAGGTATCTGTTGCAGAGAAATGCTGTGAAAATGGTTATAGAAAAAGCAAAACAAAATTCAGACTGAGATTCTCGGGCAAACAGGTTGCTTGCAAAAGTGGCTATATGTTGCAGTGTGCTTTTATCCCTAATGGTTTGTTCTGTTCCCTCCTGTATTGTTAATTCAGTCCAAGTTGTATCCTCGCACCTAGCTGTCCATCATGCTCTAGACCTGCCCCTTGATACAGAATGTTCCCTTTCCCACCTCCTACCGAGTTGCCAGTCCCACCTTGTGCCAGCCCCTTGCTTTGGGAAATCCCCCGTTCTTCCAAGCCCCATTGGTTTGTTCAGACTGATCCCCTCCCCATGAGCCTCCTCATAGGGTTAAGTATTGCAAACCCCGCTTTGTGCTCCTCGCCAGTCTTCTCCCTATTGGTCAAAAATTTGTACCCTCCCCTGGATACTCCTCTGTCTTAAAGTCTCTGTATATGAGGATATGGGGTCTTTTGGCCCTGGACTGTTTTTGGAAGTGGGCCTCCTTGGAAACTATATGAAAGACCTCTCCCTCGTCCTTGCTTCTGCCTGTGCCTTGTTACATCACAGTGCTGCAGAGTCTATGCCCAGCTGCACGTTGGATCACTTCTGAGAACAGCCCACTCTCAAGGCGTTGTTGGGGGCTAGCGGGTGAATCTGGCACCATGTCAGATATAGGAGTAAATGAAAGCAATGAAAATCGACCAGCAGGCTAGTTATATCTTTCAGGTATTTTCCCTATTTCTGAATGACATCTTAATCCTCCAAATAACAAAATAATACTGTCCATTCATGAATCAGCTCCTGAATTTACACTGGTTTAATTGTGCTTTATTAAGAAAGAAACAAAAACCTGAATTTTCTCACATTAGTGGGGATGGGGACTAACAAGAAAACCAGCAAACTGGGCACTGGTCTGTGAGTAGATCAGTTCATTCTGAGCTGGTCATCCATCTGTTGTAAGGACAGATTAAACAGGGAACACAGCAATAGCTTTAGCATCTTTATTTTAATTCACTGTCTCAAATGTGCTAGTTGTCTCAGATGCAGTAAATACTTTACATCTTGCTAGAGAAGTAGAGTGACTGCCTATGCTACTAAGCTTTTGTTGCACGTAATTCAAAGATTTGAAGTACATTGCAAACACTTTAAACTTTATGCATATTAATTGCCTAAAAAAGGGTGAATGTAAGACTATTCACTGTACTATATACTATATGTAATTTTAATCACACCACTGGTTCGCATCCTATAAAAATTCAAAATAACAGCCTCTCACTGCAACTGATTTATGTTTTGCAATGTTCTACTGGAATTTCCTCTTGGGAAGAAGCAGACTCAAGTGTGTGGCTTCCACATATCACTAAATTTGCAAGGAATTTTTTGTATTAATTTGAGAGAGGATTGGAGGTCCACTAAGGTATTTAAGCTAGAAGCAGTGTCAAATGCACTCAATTCTTATATAGTTGAAAGTGAACATTTTTAGAGTACTCTGTGAGTGAGTGGACCCTAAATGAACAAACTGGTGTTTGTTCATTTAGAGGTTCATTTTTGGAATGATTCTGCCAGCAATTATAAGCATAGCCCTCCTTAGACATTTAGGTAATTTAATATTACTAAATGTTTCTAAAACAAGAATTGGGTTATAAAGTGTATAATTTAACTTAAGAGTAATTTGTTCCATTATTTAAATTTCCCCAGAGAATTTGATCATTGTACAGTCTGACAGCATGTATGCAGTACTACTGTGCCCATTACACTTGGGTCTTTAATTGCAGAAGATACCATCATAATAAGTTTTCTTAGCTAGGTTAACAATTGGGCTCAATGGTCTTTTCCAATGTCAGAGGACTTTTCCAAATGAAACAATTCTATGATTTCTAGTTCATGCATTTATCTCTACTTAAAATCAATGTCAGCAATCACAAACTAAGATCAAGATTTTTTTCCACAACTACGCTAAGTTTTGTTATATGGAGCAGCTCAGATTGTATAGAAAAATATGCTTGAACATATTTTGCTGTGTTTCTGTGAACACAGATGTGTAAAAGTACACATGGCTATGTTTTAGCCTTCCTTCATTAGGAAAAGAAAACGTGATGAAAAAAGTTGTTTGAAGATATATAGCCAGAGCGCCAGGAAGAGGAATGCCTTGCTCTCTGAAGACCATAACTAATCTCTTAACTTGTCTTTTACATTGTTATGTCTTGATCACTCTCTAATACTGTTAGCCTCAATCTCCACTTTCTTTTTATTTTTAGTTCCTTGTGCTCCTTCAGCTTTCATGCCCTGCACCCTGCTTTTTGGCTTAATTGTCTGAGGAAAAATATAACTTCTGGTAGATTAATTAATAATAATTTTCTCATGTTTTGTTTCCAAGTTTGAATCATACTCCTAGATTGTAAGGAAAATATGATGTTAAAAGTATGATTCCTTATCTGGACATAATACAGCTGCCCATGGATCTGTCAAATGCTACAAACTTTCTTACATCAGGAAAACTAATGTCTTAGAGAGTCTCTTGATCACAGATGTACAGAGTTATTACAGTTTCCAGCTGAGTCAGTTTATTAACTGGTGGTAGAGACTGTTACTGGGTTGAAAGTGCATTTGTTTGGAAGTAAAATTGAGATCCTCCAGTCTTAGAGACATATAAATAATCATTTTGCATAGAAATAAATTGCTCCTGACTTGGCCAAATTTCCCAGGTAATCTCTCCGATCCAATACAGTTTCTTTGGAGTTTTTTTTTGTAAATGTTTTTCACAGGGCTATCTCATGTGAAGAGGGTCATGGTGACCGGAGGTCTGGTCTACTTACTTGGTGGGATCAAAATTTCAAATGTTTGATTCAGCAATTTTCCCACTGAGCTGGTAGTCCATTTCTTCCACATATTTTTTTGAAAGAAAACCAGGACAACAGATACTTTTGAAGTAGAAAACACTGTAAAATTTTTTACTCTTCTAAGAGGCACCTGTAAGAGCAAGCTCACACTGCTCTGTGGCCTGCCCTGCTGTTTAGAAGGATAGCATTCCCTGGGGACGCATTCCTTCATCTGCAGTGATAATGATTGCAACTGCAGCATTGCATGTTTTAGAGCTGCTTGCAGTACCTCAAACCCCGAGGTGTGCCCAGGAAGAGCTACTAAACCTTTAGCAAATGCAAGCAGGAAGTTAAAATTCTCAGCAGGAGGCTGAGTGCTTTCTATTGTGTTGATTTCTCTGGAAGTTGGCCCTTGTTCTACTCCAGTTTAACACAGCAATATGTAGGGCCAGTAGAACAAAATTTGGTTCCCAGAGATGTTGACTTTTCACTTCTTTGATAAGATGCCTTCACAAATACAAACATCAGAAATATAAAGAATGCCCTTGATTTTGATTTGGATAATTAAATTTAAGCATGTTCCTAAGAAATCTGCTTATTGCATGCAGGCTGTCTTAAACATAGCTGCAAACATGTGCTTATGTTTTGGAAATTTTTGTTGAGTCAAAATAAATCTTACATCTATAAAGTGAAATTTCAGAGTTGTGTCCTTCTAAAGACTAAAAGTTTCTTTAGTCCTTGTCATAAACAAATCATTAGACCAGGATTATAGCATCCTTATCAGTAAAAAACCCTAAAATTCATTTTGACCATAAACTTCTATACTGTTAAGCCTACCAGAAATTCTTCTATCAGTATTAATATTTTGGCTTAACATGCATATACTTTGGTTTTAGAAATTATTATTTCCATTTTCAAGTGATGTCTTCGTGCTGTATGTTCTGAAAGCTGAAGTTTAAGGAGTAGGCTGATAAATGAAAGACTCTCACATGTTTACAACCTATTAGGTTCTGCCAGGTTTGATAAAAATAACCTCTGAATAAAAGTAGCCCCTGAAAAAGACTGAAGGTCTTTGCTTCTCTTAGTTATTTCTTATTATACAGATTATTTTGAAACATTTCACTCTTGCAAATGTAAAGATTAAGTTAAATATACAATTTGCGATTTTTTTGCTTGTAGCTTACATGATTTTCCTGAAAGTGTCTTTGTTTCACATTAATATTTTTGATTAAGCAAGATGGTAAGTGTACAGAAATCTGATTTGGGTCCTCCATTTTACACATGCTTTACCATTAGAGTTTCTGTAACCAGCTCCATTTCCAACTCACTACTTATGATGTAACTCCTTTCAGTTTTTGTACAGTAGATATCATTCTGCAATATCTTGCAATTTCAAATTGCTTCTAACACAATTAGAGGAACTCTTAACATAGTGGTAAAATCTCTGTGTACTCAAAATAACCTCTAAATTAGCTTTCAGTATTATGGAGCTTTTTATTGAGGACAACAACATCAAATTGCCTTTACATTATTGATTTTAATGATAGAGCATGTAGGTATTTTCTCTCGGCCACGAGAAGAAGAGCTGGCACCCATCCTGTGTGCAGACTGTGCTTTTGCAGGACCTTGCTCATCAAACCATCAGTTAATCATGAAAGCAAAATCTGCTGAGTGTAGTTAGACAAGTGGCCAGTGGGATTCACCAGAGGCCAATAGGGAAGAGAGTCATAGCAAGGCAAGCAGACGGTAACACTTCATTTTATGGAATCATAGACTCATAGGATAGTCCGGGTTGGAAGACATCCTAAAGATCACCCAGTGTGACCCCCATGACATGGGCAGGAACACTTTCCATTAGACCAGGTCACCTAAAACCTCATCCAACTTGGCCTTGAAGACTTCCAGGGATGGGGCATCTACAGCTTTTCTGAGCAACCTGTGCCAGTGCTTCACAATTCACAAAGAGAGGAATTTCTTTCTAACATCTAATATAGTCCTGCCCTCTTTCAGTTTGAAAATATTCCCCTTTATCTTATCACTCCATGCCTTTGTCAAAAGTCCCTCTCCAGCTCTCTAATAGCACTGTTAGTTACTGGAAGGTGCTCTGAGGTCTCTCCAGAACCTTCTCTTCCCCAGGCAGAAGAATCCCTTTCCTCACAGGAGAGCTGCTCATGACCTGCTCTGGACCTGATCCAACAGGGTGTGCTGTCCTTGTTCTAGGGACCCCAGGAATGGACCCCGTGGGGTTTCATGAGAAAGCAGTGGAAGGGTAGAATCCCTTCCTTCAACTTGCTTTGATCACACTTTTGGCTGCAGCCAAGGACAAAGTCTTTCTAATCTGGGAGCTCCCATGTTGAGCTTCTCATCCACCAATGCTCCCAAGTACATCTTCTTAGGGCTGCTCTTAATTCACTCTCCTCCCAGCCGGTAATTTCTGCTTCGGATTGCCTTGACTCAAGAGCATGACTTTGTACTTGGCCTAGTAGAACTTGATAAGGTTTTCTCATAAACCTTGTAGGAATATAATAGCTTCAAACAATGCACTCTGCAGTTTCACAGAAAGGATGTTAGGAAGGAGGAAAACAGATGCACGGGTACAGATATGAGTACATGTCTCTTAAACTGTGAAAAATTCAGCTTTGTCTTTTTAGACAACCAGGTAAGAAAGAAATTTGAAACTAGTCTCATCTCATGCGTCTCTCTTGCCAACTGTCTACTTGATCTGCAAGGCCAAATTGTCTTTTTTTTTAATTTTCTCACTTGAGATGCATTAGCTCAACAGGCGATGAAGAAGAACATATGGGGAAAAAAATCTTAATTCTAGAAAATGGGTAAACCATCCTCTTTTAATTTTCATTGATGAGGATTTTCTAAAGAACGTCTCCTTGGATGTCACTCTCTGAGGTGAGGTTTAGTTTGCCACACACATTTATTCCTTATTAAAAAGCCAATATTTGCCATCTGTCTGTGTCTTCCGTACTGACAGAGGCAGTGAAAATAGACAAAGTGAACTTCAGAAGAGGGCAGCTAAAATAACCAATGGGTTATAACTCTCCATCCTTTCTTGGTAGTCCAGATAGATAATAGGCAGCATTTTGTGCCTCCAAAAAAGCATGCTAGGAAGAGGAGAGGATATTCTGCAGGAATATTAAAAGCAAAATATACAAGAGGAAGAGCCAGGAGAACTTAGGAGGATAAGAGGAAAAAGTGGATTTGGGTTTAAAATATACGAGAGGCTCCTGGAAGGTTTTAGTCAAGTATGGAAAGAATCCTAAAGATCTATCACTTTCACTGCATACCTTACATGAATATTAAATTCTCTAGCTGATTTACGCTTTTGTCAAATTAACTTCTTTCCAATTAGACTTGCCCCTAAAATAAAATGCCCTTGATCTTTGCTAACATTTGTAATGGAATCAAAGTCCCCAAGGATAAAGACATTAGAATTCAGAGGCAAGTCTGTGTTCTTTTTTGCATTTACTTTTCTATTACTTTTCTTTAGGAGTAATACTCTTCCTAGCCTGGAAGTTCACAATAACAACTACAGAACACTTCCCCACCCTCTCACATACTCCTGTCTCTGGAGGCAGTAAATTCCTCAATCAGAGAGACAAGTTCTGAGTGCAGAGGCAGATGAAACCTGTTTCTTATGTTTCAGATAGAAACTGAAGTAGTATTTTCTTCTTAGATAGAGACAGAAGAGGAAAGCTTGTCCATGTTTCCACTGTGATTTTGAAAAATTACTTTGTTCTGTCTTTAAGCTTAAAGAGCCGGACCGACAATTGGACACAGTGATGGTGAAGACCCTATTGCCCTGGTGCTCTGGGGACGGCTAATCTTAACTATTCCAAATACTTATACTTCCCTCTGCTAAAGCAGTTCCACTTCCTAGGTGTAAAATGAAATTTATTTTCAAATTATATTGATACCTTTCATTACAATTTGTTTCCAATAATATTTTAACTCAAAAAGTTATCAATATCACTACTTCTGGTAGTATAGACTGGGAAACACCTAATCAAATGATGGACATTTATTGGTATAATCATAAAAGAAGGGATGGGTCGCAGGAAACTAGAAATGTTCAGCTATTCTGCAAGAGGCATTGGTCCACAATGCATTTAAGACTGGATTAAAAACAAAAGAAAGGCCAAAGGCAGATTAAATTGCCAACCTCTTTTCATGCCAGATTTATCCAGAAGTTCCATACAAAACCATCCTGAATTAGTCCTGAAATGTGTATCTGATAATGGGAACTCAAAGTTTGCACAAAAGCTGAAGATGAGTCATGTTTCCATGTCTTGCTAGCTCAGAGGATGGGTGAGATGGCAACACCCTTTCATTTCTCGTATGTGGGTAACCACACTTTCTTACTTAACTGTCAAAGGAAGAGTAGTAGGAGACAGGAGATTTCACATTCAGCTTGTGAATTGCTCTTGTACCTGCTGGCCCAGGACAATGAACTGAAAACCCATGACTTGATGGTGGCAGTAACTGGAACAAGCTCAGAGGAAAGAGTGAAAAACCCAAGAGAGAAACAGGCATGAAAATGTGACTCTCACATTTTTTTTGGGCATGAATCCCAGTGTATCATAGCAATTTCATAGACAACTGCACACTTTCTGACAAAAAGACAGTGTGCCCTTCCTTGAGGTGCTTTTCCTTAAGCATTTTTCTTAGGCTGTGGCAGACCTGGCAATGTCTTGCTGTAGATCTTCCCACTGAGTTAAATAATGAGCAGGCATTTGGACAAACATGGCCAAAACATCCAAGATTTGTTAATCTCCAAGTGCAAAAATGCTTATTTCAACAGTGGTGGTAAAAGAAACTTTTAGCTTGTTCCTGTCACCGGGTCACATGAAATGGTTTAGACTATGTGCATCACCCCGTCCATTTAAGTGATGACCAGCAGGAAGATGTGCAAGCTCACAGGGCATCAATTCTAGAGCTCAGCCTCCTTTTCCTACCCTGATTCAGTTTCTTGCATCTTGAGAGTAAGAAAGCACATACATACATGACTCTTATCACTTTGCCCTGTGGATAATGAAATCCAGGGCTCAACACGTTTGGATCCACACATATCAACCACAAGGTCCAGGGCAAGGCTGCTTTGCATTTGGCACATGCACGCTTCATGTGTGCTGCAATGGCTCTGACAGGTAATACCAAGGCCAGCGCGGGAAGTTGACTTGTTGCTTCTCTCTCATTGCTGAGGTGATTGTCATTAATTCTCTGTGCTCTCATGTGTGTAGGGGCCATATTTACTGGGGACTCACTTTAATGAGTTGCACTTAATATGTACACAAGCTTTTCTTTCTCCATTTTTCAAGCACCCCGTGAAGAGTCACAGGAGCTTTCATAGGGGCTGCACACCAGGGAAGGAAAGGTGAAGTGCTGTTTTTTTGATGCAGCTTTTCTGTGTCCAGGGCAATCCTATAAATGAGAGGCGTATTAAGACTCTAGTCAGATAAAGGGAAAGGATGAAGGGACAAAATGAATGAAACTTCCATTAAACATAACCTAAGCAGTTTCTTTATGTTATCTGAGGTTATTCAGGCTGATAAATAAGCGATGCTGTTGTCACTTTAACAAAAGCATGCATCTGTGTGCAATGCAATGGAGCCACATTTAAATGAACTAAAGCATGAAAGAGAGCTCTTGACCAATTCATTGAGGAAAACCAGTGAGTTTGCTTTTCCTTTTAGCACAGTGAGAGGCACCCCTTCTCCCTTCTGGTACTCGAGTTAAAAATGCTTTATTTCTTCTGACTATTGCCCTCAAAACGTTTTTGCACTAATTCAAGTGAAAAGTTTTACATTCCATCAGTTGGGAATTTTACCACAGGAAACATGGCCAGTTATTCTGTCATGATTACTTTTTTCTACTTGGCTGCTTTGGTGATTTAAAACAGTCCTCCCTTTCAATGGCTGCTCAAGGGTTTTCTTCTGTAGTCATATAATCTTCAGAGAGAGGGTTCAGGTGATTCTTCTGTCACCTCTGGTGATGAGAAATTCTTAGATAAGAGAAAGGATCCAGATTTAGTCTGCTTGCAGCTCTTCTGGGAGACAGCAACCCATTGACAGCAGTTTTTGCAGTTTGTGAGGAAAAGTTACATTACCTGACAATTGGTCAGGAGCAGAAGTTCTTGCAGTGAATATTCGGGCATTTCTTGTCCTCCCAGACCAAACCAATGCATCATTTTGGAGCCCACATCCACACTAAGAGCCTTCTCATGCATTGGTAGTAGGTATTGGTTTGGCACTTTTGCACTATAAGAGATAAATATGATGGTTTTATGGAGCTAGAGAAGGGCAGAAGGAAAGCAGAGGGAAAATGCTAAGTGATTGATAATAACCTGAGGTTATAGCCTCTCCTAGATCTATGCAGGACAGTTAAAATTTAGGGAGCAGGAAGAAAGCAAATGTTAATTCCTCCCTGTAAATTTAAAAGCTAGGCTAGAGAGGACTGGGTTGACAATTCTTTGGTATTTCTACTGTCTCTGCAGATCTCAGCCCTGGCTCCATGCTCATTTACTGTATTAAAATAAATGACAGTACCTCAAGGGAAAATCCCCCCTCCTTTAAAAAAGCACTCAATATTATGTGAACTTAAAAAAGTGATTAAATACTGCCATGTACTTCCTTTAAAAGCAATTTTACACAATAAAATCAGCCACAGGAGATCTCTGGGTTCAACTGACCTGTGTTTTTGAAGCTGAATATCCAAGATATACGCCACTTTGTCTGAAGCTTTGGCCTTGTGTTAGAAAGAAAAATAGCATTATTATCATGTTATTCAGCTCAGTTGACAGAGAATTTTATATTTTAAGAATGCTTTTGAGATGCCTAAGTTGAGAACAGAAGGATGTTGTGTTTCTTATTAAACAGAATGAATTGTAGTTTGATCAACATAGTACTCAAACTGACAATAAAGCACCTAAACACAACAAAGCTAATAAAAAGATGAGCACTGAGTGGTTGGCCAAACCTCTGTCTGACACAGATAACTTAATTACATTTCTTCATGATAACATTGACTCTTGCAGGTCTGCTTGGGTCTGTCAGTTCCCAATTTAAAGAATTACTTTTTTGTGGTTGAAAATGTTGGCCCATCCCAAAAGTAATGGACACAGACATGACATATTGTATGAAGTGCTAGCCCAGAGATACATGTTTCTTGGGTTGTATACAAGTGAAAAATGCTTTAATCCTTTGAAATATGATTAAACTTCAAAGAAAATGCAGCATTGTCAAGCTTCAGTGCTCAAAAAAGTTCTGTGCTCTATGCTCCTCTCTCAAATGCAAGATGTTGTCAAGTCGTAACATTATTTATAGATATATAGATGGGATAAATATACACATATTCAAATATATAGATGCACCTATGTAAACATATCTGTGCACATGCTTGTGCAGATATATATAAATGCATTAAAGAAGCTCCTAGTTTCTCCTCTTCATTTGTAAGCTATCTTTAAATACCTGTTTCTCAAGTGAGGGACTATTTTTTTCAGTCACTAGCCCAGGCAAAATGTCTTTTTGAATTTTTTTGGGGGGTTTGTGATTTTGTTTATTTATTTGGGGTTCTTAACACTATTTGAAAAACTGTTCCTAACACCACATCATATTTACATGGACTTGAGTGCTAAAAATAGAAGTTCAATGCTATGTAGACTTAGTAGATTGTTTGGTTTGGTTAAAAAAAAAACCCTAAAAACTGTTCAGAGGAATGGGAAATAATTTCATTACCTTTCACAATTACTTCCAAGATTGTGCCTTAAATTAGAAGAAACTTTCTGCAATCAAACTCTTTTATTCTGAAAATGCCAGAAAAGGATGTTTCAACAGGTAGATGTCCTGTAAAAACCTCCATTGCCCAGAAGAACTCTGGATTTCTGAGCTGTTACAGGATGCGTCCTGTTGATCCTACAAACAATGAGACCAAAGGCTTGGATCGAGACTGCTGCTGGGATGGGACAGGTCTCTGTTTTACCATGGTCTCACCCTGTCCACAGGTCATACACAAATATTTAATTTTACCTATACAAATGTAGATAAATATTACTGTTAATGTGACATTCCGTAAGGGTTGCCTAAATTAAAGATGTATGGATTCTTTTTTGAAGTAGACAGGTGCACAGCTTAGAATAAATTAGCCTGCCAGCCCAAATCACTGTGCTCTCTGGAGTTCATGCAAGCTTCCTCTGATGGTGTTGCTGGTGCATCTCAAGTTAAAGGAAGTAGAAAGTGCCAAGTGGGAAGTGTCATCCCTAGGATGTTCTGGAATGGGTTCTTGGTCTTCTAGAACAGGATTCTAAAGTACAAATGAGTTACATCTCTTAAGGCTGCCAAAAATTTGGCAAGTGAATTTTTGTTGTTAGCAAACCCAGACCTGGAATTTGCCTGCAGATAGCCCACATATGTGCTGGCATCTTGTTATATTTTAGCATCTTTTTTTTTTTTTTATGTCTGATGTAATTATTTAAAATGCTGAAATATGAAGGGAAACGAAATAGCGCTTCCTTTAATGTTCCTTTTAAAAGATAAGGATATTTAATTCTTTTTCACTTGGCAGAAAAAATCTTGATTGAAATTAAGTTCTAACAACATTGAGGAAAAGTATTAGAACTTTGAATGACTATTTTCAAACAAGCTTCAAATAAGGTGTGCCTTCTTTGCACAGGAGAGACTTAGAGAACCAGAGTTTCTTTTTCCCTCAGAAGAAATCATCCTTACATATACACTGAAATTATAATTTTCTTTTAAGTCAACACAAAATGGGCATGTGCATATTTTAAGCAATAAAAGAGTGATTAAGGTGAGTGTCTGGAGCTTTTAATTGTTCTTGTTTGCATTACAAACTGTTCCTTGTTTCCTAAAACTGCAGTCATTTTACTGGGGCTTTAGAAGCTGTGTGTGTTGCAAAGAAACAAAACAAAAAACCCAAAACAAACCAACCCCAAACCAACCAACCAACCAAACCCAAAAAACCCTCAAAACCCCAAAGCCCCAAATTAACCTACAAGGATAATATGAAAATAAATAACCTAGTAGTGAAACTTGGTTTAGAACTTGGCTCTTTATTTATCCATCTCCAATTACATTATGCCGTTATAGGTATAAAGATGAGTTACTTAACAAGGTTATTGTTGCTTGCTGTTGCCTGGCACGGGGAAGCTAGAGTGCATTTTAACATTTTCACCAAGAAAAATGTGTCAATTTTTAGTATGCCTCTGACTTAGTTTGAGTGGTTTTCTTTCCTGGCTTCTTTTATGTCTTCATACAGCAGTGCACATATGAGAGGTGGTGCAGACCAGAGAGGTGGTAGCAATGTGCTCGGCTTTTAAGAGCCATTATATAAATCAGTAAAGAATCAGACAAGGTAAAAAAATAATCATGGTCTGAGGCAAAACAGAGCAGTTTGGACAGACCAAATTCTCTGATTCATGGCAGATAACCCATTTTAAGATTTACTGATATCTTCACACTAGAAGATATCAAGAAATAAATTGCTAGTAGCAGGACCCTATTTAGCAGCAGTAGAGAAACTGTGATCTCATTACCAGTGTGGGTGCAATATCTGGTGGACATGAGGTTTGCCAAACCAATACACTAAAGAAATGTGTCACCAACATGTTTTATGAAAAATCCTTTCCTTAGGATTTTTCCCCTCCTGAGAAGCTGAGAGGCCTCAGGAACAAACTGTAAACAATTCTTATCTGCTGCTGTGGAATGCAACAGGGGGAATCTGTGATTGGTCTCATCTGGCTGTTTCCAATTAAGGGCCAATCACAGATCACCTGCCCAGACTGTCTCGGTCAGAGACAAGACTTTGTTATTCATTCCTTTTCTATTCTTGGCTTAGCCTTCTAGTGAAATCCTTTCTTCTGGTCTTTTAGTGTAGTTTTAATATATTATCTATCATAAAATAATAAATCAAGCCTTTTGATACATGGAGTCAACTTTCTCGTCTCTTCCCTCATCCTGGGACCCTTGTGGACAATACCACAGAAATGCTCTTTTCAGGGGCATTCCCCTAAGAAACATTGCCAGCGGGAATAAAAGGAACACGTCTAAGATGAAGGCCATGCCCCAAAGAATTTGTGCCTACCTGCTTGTTTTCTGTCTGACCCTGAAGTACGTCTCAGAAGGTGTAGTAGTTAATACAGATATGGGATCTAATGTACCTTCTTGCAATTACAGTAGGAAGTGCTGTATTGTAATTAAGGGGTGAAGTGGGACATGATGAATATATGGAAAGGGAGACCCTTAATAAGTGATAGACCCTTCAAAAGAAATTTCTAATTAGTGTGCATTTGATATGTGCTGTACGAGTTTTAAGACTTTGCCTGGAATAAATTACTATGGTTGGTCTTTGAAGGAGTAGTGAGACTGCCTGTTTTGTGGAGAAGATCAAAAACTTCACAACTTTGGGAAAGTTGTAAAGCCGGTATGTTTATTACAGCACTGGATGCATGTGGAGATTACTCCCCTTAAAAGGCATGCGTACCTCTGGGATCTTCAGGTCCTTTTTTATCTTCCTCTCAAATACATATGCATACAATTTCACAATAGGTTCATACACATTCATTTTTACAAATTTCGTGTGACATTTGACCCTAGTTCTTCTTTATCAGAAAGAATTCCTAGGTCAGGTTGACCTGCCCCCTCAGCAGTCTCTGTCTCTCTCTATCTCTCTCTGTCTCCCCCTCCCTTATCTCTGTCCTTCGCTGAAGCAGTTTCTCTGAGCCTAGGCGTTTTGCAAGAACAGGCAGTCAGACTAAATAGCTATGTTTTCAAACTACAGACTTAAAGATATACATTGCACCTAAATCAGAACGGATTTCTACCCTGGAAAATTTCTACTCTGTCTCAGCCTTTACGAAGAGAGCAAATTTCTCTCTTCTTGGCTCTGTTAAATGGAGGAAATAACTTCCAAGACTGAAGCAGTAGTCAGCCCATCAATCATCCTCACAACTGGAAACTGGGGATCCCAAATGCTGAGATGAGTTAATCTGTCAGTTAACAGTGGCACCATATGTTGTTGACACATTCCACACACTGTGGCAAAGGACAGCACTGTTTACACAGGCATGCTGCGTTTTCAGATACCTCCCCACTGGCATATCCCTTTGTTTGGAAGGATCAATTTATTTTACACAGTTAATTTGACTGAATCTATGAGTTCAGAGAGTAGAATTGTTGGCTAGTCTAGGTAATCCTGTCCTACCCAGATAGAAGGAACAAAGGGTGCTGGTAGCAGGAAGGGATCTTTCTCCACTCTGGAGGATGCTGTCTCTGGAGGTGCTTAACTTTGATTAAAGCTGATGGTAGGCACATATGCAGCCTGTGCCCACTCTAAATGATAGAGATGATACAACCTGCAGGGAAGCTAATTGACATGTTCCAGCCTTTCTGCTGTCCTTAATTGTCCCTCTTGTCCTAATTGGGAAAGGATCACACACAAACTCAGTACTACTAGTTGCAACACTAGTAGTGTACAGTACAAGACTGGCATGGCTTTACAAACCAAATGAGGAAACATAGGCTGGTAAGCAAAAAATATTAACCCCCCCCCCTCCCCCTTCCATGTATTTTAAACCACATAAGCTGGGCAATTTAGCACAAGGCATGAACAGGACATTTTTCTGAATCATATAAGGCCACATGCAGACTTGGCGAAGCACTGCAGAGTATGTAGCTTTCTAGTTTTAACTTTTAAATTCCTCAATTTTACAATTATGCTTGAAGCCATTAATTCTAAATATCTTGATTAGATTTTAACTGGGGTAATAAAACTCAAATATAAAAAGTGTTAATTTTAATATTTTCTTTTTAGTCAAGCTTCTTTGCTATAAACAGTGCCTTTCTGATTAGTCTTCAGCAGAAGTGTTAGATTCTTCTTTCACTTTAAAACCAGGATAAAATAAAATAAAGCAATCTTTTTTAAAGCAAAGCATAATAAACAACAAATTTCAAAATAACAAAATTATGTGTGTTTGGAATTTGTAATGCAGCAAGAAATAGTTTTCCAAAGGTGGGATTATAGCACTGAAATACAATCACACATTTTAGGGAGTTTCCCCATCTTGTCTTTGCAGCAGCTTTTTAATATGGGGTGTAGGGACTTTCCTTAACTTTAAGCTTGCTGTTCCTTTCAGTTTCTTAACTTTTACCTTGCATTACTTCTGTCCCTTTGAAATAGTGGACTGGAATTGATAAATAAATATGACCTAGTATGTAAAAAAAGCCCCACTCTGAGGTATATCTCATGAACTGAAAGAGGTAACTTAAGAGGCGATTGGCTTGTGAATGTAAATGTTTTGGAGTTATTATGTTCATTTTATGGTACATTTTTGGATATTCATCTCAGTATGCAGAACTCATAATTCTGACGCCCAAAAAATGGTGAAATGTCCCTTTTCCTTCCCTCTTTCCTCTTCCATGTCCCCAAAGCCTGTTCATTCATTTCAACAAAGGTGTGCTGGAAGGAAGCTTGCCAGAATTCCCCCAAACATCTGGGAAAGCTTTGCTTGTCTCTTTTCAGCAGTGAAAACTAGAGTTTAGAAAACTATTGTTTAGCAACCTTCTAGCATGAATGAGAAAGGATCAGTGCAAATGCATTCAAAATCAAGGGAGGCAGCTTCCACAGGACTACATAAAAGAAAAATTAGATTTATTCAACAGCAGACAAAGGGAGAGCGGATGACTTCAGTTCATGCAGTAAAAGAGTGTCGGAACTCAGGACATACCTCTGGGAGTCTGGAGTTTCCTGGGACCCTTGCCAGGGGGCTCAGAGACCCTGGCACACAGCCCAGAACACCAGCGGGTTCGAGTGCGGGCCATGGAACAGCTTGGCACCTTTGCATGAGGAGATAGAGGCCACGGCAGTTTAGATGGTATAGGGATAAAGTATTCACAGAGTGTAAATGTAGGTTTTAGGATTTTTGGTATAGGCGTTTCTGGTGACAAGATGGAGGGATTTGGGTGTGTCTAGCCTTTCTTCTTCTTCTCTACCTCCATCTTGTCTGGTGATGTTGGCACTTTTAGATTGGTCTAGAGTAGAAACTCACTGTCTAGTGTAGATGATAGGTATTGGAAAATAACTGTAAATATTGTACACGTAGTTTGTAGCATATAAAGATAACACCGCCCTGGGGGAGGCGGAGTGCCTCTGACTGTCCTGCCGAACGGATCTCGGCTGGACAGGGAGAAAGAATTTTATAGATAAGATGTAATAAATAACCTTGAGACCGAAAAATGAAGAGCCCTGACTCCTTCTTCAAGCACTGGGCTGGGAAAAGAAACTTTTGAACATTTTCGGGGTAACTCTGACCAGCAAGAGAGAGAGAGACCCCGGCAACTGGCAGTCCCTGGGTGGGCCACAAAAGGTGGGCCGAAGAAAAGGTGCCTAAGCGTGTGTGGGGACAGAGACAAACAGCTGGACTCCACAAAAGAGCATCTCTTCACCTGTAGTTTTTCAGAAGGTAGTTTTTGTAAAACGTACATGTAAGAAAGTGTAAATAATGGAATACATGTCCCTTATCTTCCCCTGCTACCTTTAGAGAAAAGAACTTCTAAAGAACACTTATTAAACCAAATTTATTTAATGCATAAAAGTAGAAGAAGAATTTTTCCTGCATATTAGTGGTTGTATTTTTAAATCATAAACTATGTGTATTAGTTCATACACAGTGTAATATTAACCACAATAGAAAATTCTAATTGTATTACTTTATTTTTAAATTAATGATGGAATTTTTGAGGAGGGCGAGAAAAGGGAGGCCTTGTAGATATTAGATTTGGGCATGGATCTGTTTTCAAAATGATAATCAATATATAGATTAATGAAAAATTTTTTCATTAGATAATTTCAAATTTAAGAAAAAATATGTTGTCATACAAACCCTCAAAAATCTGTAGTATTAACCACTAGTTGTTTGATCTACAAAATCACAGTCCTGAAAATACACGATGTACTATATAAAAGGATCAGTTGGTTTATACCAACTTTCATTTCAAAGTATGTATTTTGCAGCTGAGCTCTGCAAACCTTTCAAAAGCTATCTTCCGAGTGGAAATACATATGAATTTTCATATGGAAAGCAGAAAGCAGAAAAGGCATGATTTTATATGCAAAGAATATGGAAAGTGGTTCCATATTCTGGCTTGACTTCTTTTGATCAATTTTTTTTCCTTTTTTTACTGACTTTATATATGCAAAGCATGGACTCATCGCTATTTATGGATTCCCACTAGGCTTGTTCTGCCTCTTAAAAAAACACAGAGAAGATGCCTGAGGTCACAAGTGCTACCCAAACGAGAGGGGACTCTTAGGAATCCTTGGCAATGGCAGCACTAAATTGTAATTACAGTTAGAACTCAATTTTATTAAGAGTGTATATGGTTAATATAGCACAGAATTTATGTTTATGGGACTGGTTTTCTACAAACAGACAGAATATAGTACAACTTATAAGTAAGTATGCAGAGTTTATTATAAAACTGATATTCTGGATGTGCTCTGTACTGTTGTGCCTCCCTCTCCCTGGTGCTGGGTCTATCACCACCATTGGGCTAGCCTGGGACCCTCAGAGATGGTGAGGAGAGGAACAACCAGCCTGGTGTACAGGAACCTTGAGGGAGGGGAAGAAGAGTTCTCTTTGTTTTGTCTGATTAGAGCACAGAACCTACAGGCCCTGATAACGTGGGGAGTGGGACAAATGCATCCTGTGCAGCCACAGAGACTGGCTACTTGCGTTGTGTTATGAACAAAAAAAAGGGTTACCCATTTTTTTTTCCCAAAAGTTGTAGAATTACAAGTTTAACCAGTTCTGGCAGAGGAGTGCTTTTGTTAGCTGCTTGTCCAAACACCTGTTAAAGTATCGGGTCGTTAGCCTTCTATGGTTGAGAATTCACTCTATTGTATCAGCATCACTCTGCTTGTGGCCAGGTGGGAGGATGGCATCCCCCCAGACAGTGGAGGGGAGGGAACCAGGAGTTGATATGCAGATAAGTTTAGAGCCAAAATGCAATGGAGCAAGCCCCTATTCCAAACGCAATTAATAAACCCCTAAACCGGTGAGCCAGTATGGAATTTAGAGATCAAAGTGGTCTCTGGACATCAGGGGTGAGGTGAGAAGCCAGCAGAGACTCTGAAAACCTTAGTGGCCCCTCACCACAACTTAAGAAGATGTTGGTTAGAGCCAGGACCCGAGGCTGCCAAAGTGAATTTGGGATTCTGGGGGTGAATACCCCTGCCTGCTCTCGTGTGACCGGACCCCCAGCTCTGTCCCCTGGTGGACAAAGCTGCATTTGCCTCCTCCTCCGAGTCACTCCAGGGAGCTGAGTCAGTGAACCCGCAGATCCATCGGGCCTCCCAGTCTTGAGCTGATCACTTTTAATAAAGGCATCAAAAAGGGGAGCTATCTCCTGCCCTGTTTATTTCACGTTGTAAAATGGTTTCAGTTATGCTGACCACATTACTGGGGTTCAAGCTTGGAAAGCATGTCACAGGGGTCACATCCCAGGGACCCCTAAAACCTCCTGGATTGTTTTCTAATCTTACCTGTGAGCCTCTGTAAGAGCTAGGCTGTGCAGACATGAAGTATCACGGATGCCCTCTCCCAAGGAGTGTAAAGGATTTATCTACATTTTTCATTCTTGTAACCAAGGAGAAACATCCTATGCATGGGATGCAGTGGCAGAACACCAC
Organism: Serinus canaria; assembly: GCF_022539315.1. Classification (NCBI taxonomy): domain Eukaryota; kingdom Metazoa; phylum Chordata; class Aves; order Passeriformes; family Fringillidae; genus Serinus; species Serinus canaria. The sequence goes on from NC_066343.1 coordinate 371,930, forward strand.
CTAGTGAACGCTGCTGGTTCTGTTTTACCTCAATTAGCTCTTCCCTCTCTTTCAGAAAAGGATACTATAGCACATGAAACTACAGCAGCTCTTCATCAAGGAGTATCTACTCCATATCCCTCCAGTTTCTGGTGCACACAGCAGGACCCTGGGGAGGAGTTCCAGTCCAGGGTGTGTGATTGCACAGCTGAACTTGGGCAAAGTCTGAGCAATCAGAGGTTTCAGTTTCAAAAAATCAGTTCTATCATTGTCTCACAGCAGAGTGAATAGTCAAATTGCACTTCCTGGTAGTTTCAATAGCTTTTTAAGGTACTTACACAAAAATGAGACTGCAGGAAGTGCTTAACTTTGTATCTCACCATCTTTCAGTGTCCACAATACCGTCAACAAAGGAGCAAAGGAAAACAGCAATTTTTTATTCTTTTGCTATTTATTTTTAAAGGTATCTGAACTCTGCTTTTCTGTTTTGTATGGCATATGATCTTTGGGCATACTATAAAGGTAAAATATGAACCTCTTTTGCCTTGTGCATGTAAAGAATCAAAATTAATTGGACTACAGCTGATATCAAATAGCTCTTCTGATATGTAAACGTGTGATTGGCACAAAGAATTGAACAATATTAATATTTCAGGGTATATTTGCTGAATATAATCCTCCTCAAAGAAGAGACTTTCTTTGCAACAATTCCCTTCGTAAATAACCACACTTCTAGAGCTTGAAATTCTTTACTTCAATTGCAGGAAAAGTTTTTCCATTTTTCTTCTGGGGAAAAGCCGTCCAGCTCCCATATTTTTTCAGTCAACTGTGTTTTCTCAGACTCCTAGTGAATCAGCCTTCCCACATTCATGTGGTTCTTAGAGACAGTATCTCATTGTGCAGTAATTGCAGACAATTTAAACAATTTTTTTTTTTTTTGATAATTCTGAAAAGAAACCCTAGTGTGACTGTGTAACAGGGAGCAGAAAAGGACCAGAATTGTGCAGGAATTGTGAACAATTCTCTTCCAGTTACACTCCTAAGAGTGGAATTTGAGGCACAGCTATAATGACCCAGAGCAGCTGGTTTGCTTTCTTACCTTCTTATGTCATATCCATTGCTCACTGTGTTTTGAAGGTTTTTGTCAGAATATTGAGTGCATGTATTAGACAACCATTGTCATCATGCTAATTGAGGATAATTTACTGCATCCTACAACCCCCAGGTACAAACTGATGATGCCAGATTGGTTCTGCAGACCCAGTTGCTCTTTTGGAGGCATAAAATATAAAATAGATCACTTTTTCCTGCTAGGCTGCACTGTCCAGTTTGCAGAGTACATAGCAACAAGTGGCCTGTTAAATGATGAGCAATCCTTTAGCTCCTGGCTTTAGACCTCTGACCTCTTGGCTCCCTGCCTGTATCCAGGGAGCATTTTGGGGAGAAGAACGCAATAAACAGCTTGGAATCTAATAGTGCCAAAAGAAATTACATCAAAACCAGCTGTTAACACTACTACTCAATAAAGACTGACAGAATGTTGACTAAAATATGGCCTTTTTACAGTGTGGGCTTTTGCAATTTCTGAGAGTCCAGAGTTGCTTCCCCCCATCCCCACAAACTTTATGGAAACAGCAGTAAATATAAATCTAAGTAAACATGTCCTATTGTCCCTTAAATTATGAGTTAATTGTGTTTGATTGAAGTCTCTTTCTTTCCTAATTTACTGTTTCTCAGCTCTGAGCATTATGTGTTCCCAGCTTCACAGCACAGAAGTGACTCAGCACATAACTCCTGCTTTGCAGGTGCTCTTGACTGATATTTATACCTTGCTTTTATTATAATTTTGAATGTCTCTGTTTTTCTTTTGGAAACTTTATGTACAGGAACATAGGAAATAATGTCTACATTTGCCTTGTTGGCACCTGAATCATTCAGGTGCTGGCACCTGAAATGATTTTAGGCACAAGTTAAAGCCGACTGTGCCCAGCAGTGGATGGATGTCAAAACTTTACCATGGGAGGTTTCAAATACTGATTGCACCTTTCTGTTCATACACTCATGCATTCAAAATACAGAAAACCAGCAAGAATCTCAGAATTGTAGAACTACTGAATCATTTAGTTGGACAAGACCTCTAAGATCATAGAGTCTATGCATTTACCTAGAGCTCCCAAGCCCACCACTAACCTGTGTCCCTGAACAACACATCAACACATTTAAATCACGCTGGGGATGGTGACTTCACCTCCACCCTGAGCAGCCTCTGCCAGGGCCTGACAACATTTCCAGTGAAGAAATTTTTCTTAATATCCTATCTAAACCTCTCCTGACACAACTTGAGGCCATTTCCTCTTGTTCTATCACTTGCTACTTCAGAGAATTGGCTGTCATGCACTGGGGAGAAAACAAAAAAAAATTGAGGAGCATGATAGTGTTGGAAAACCTCAGAGAGGAATGCATGCTGCTAAGCACCTCTTAAAAGTCCTTCAAACCCAAAATTGTTGTCTACAGAATATTTGAAAAAGAGTGTAGATGGAAAGAACAATTCCTGAGAAGGAGGTTCAAATTTTTTCACCACTTTCACCCCTATTATCTTAATGGTTTTCTTCAAATCTCCAATTGTTGCCACTCCCTCTAACATTCTATGCTATTTCTATGCCATTCCCTCTAAACTGAATATTCCCTCCAATCAAATTCTATGCTGTAAACTAAGAGAAAAAGTATTGGAAGTTCAGCCAGAAACTTCAGTGAAACCATATATTTATGGCTTTTAAAATAATAATAATTTTTAAAAGGTATTACTTTAGGACAGAGCTGCTTTCAGAAAATGTCTGTCTAATACCACCAGTTGTGTCTCCTGTTGGTGACAAGTAGTTAAAGCTGAGGAAAGCTGGCAAGATGAGGCAGATACAGGAGTTCGTGTGAAGCCAGATGATATTCCCAAAATACAGAAGAGACTGTATCTCTCCTGTTGGTGAAGAAGAGATGGAGAGGAACATCTAGTCTGGAGTGAATGTAACTGTTACTCTACCTAAAGATCTAAATTAAGCCTATCTGTAGGTGTCTAGTACCTGTCTCAGCTATCTGCTTACTTTTCCAAACCTGTCCCAGCTTACAATACGGCAATGTGCTCAGAGGAGCTTGTTCTGTAGAAACCAGCAATTAGCTTTCATTATTCATTATAATACAGGATTAAACAGGTAATTGTTTAATATGACTACTTAGTACTCCACTAGAGTAGCTGTTGGGTCCTTCAACCAGAAAGTGCAGATCCACTTTTGGAAAGATGCCAGGCTACATCCAAAGAGAGATTTTTGGTTACTGTGTAAGTGGAGTGAAACTCGTCTTCCTCCAAATCAGGCTATTGTAATTAACACCAAAATCCCAGGGTGATTCAGGTTTACAGTAAGGGTGTGCTATGTGATGAGGGCAATCCATTTGCTCCATGTAGCATCAGTGGCATGATAGGTAGAGGGAACCTTTCCTTTGAATATCCACCTCAGCACTGGTAGTTGGAGAGCCAGAAGTTGTGCTCCCATGCCAATCACCTCTGAGGTGGCATGAACTCCTTCATAGGCGGCCAAGATTTCTTTCTCTGTGGCTTTGGACCCTCTGTAGCTTTGGCTCCAAAATCCCGGTGGTTGGCCTCGAGTCTCCCCAGGCACCTTCTGCCTAAGGCACCAGGACAAGCCATTGTTCCCAGCTGCAGAGTAGAGCATGTTCTTCACATCTGGTCCTGTCCTGACCGGACCAAGGGCTACTGCATGAGCGATCCCCTGCTTGATCTGGGCAAAGGCTTGCTGCTGTTCAGGGCCCCAGTGGAAATAATTCTTTTTGTGGGTAACCAGGTAGAGAGGGCTCACAGTCTGTCTGTACTCAGGAATGTGCGTTCTCCAAAAACCTATGGCTCCCAGAAAAGCTTGTGTTTCCTTCTTGCTGGTTGGTGGAGACATTGCTGTGAGCTTGTTGACCACCTCAGTGGGAATCTGACACCGTCTGTCTTGCCACCTTATTCCCAGGGACTGGCTTTCTTGGATAGGTCCCTTGACTTTGCTCCTCTTGATGACAAAGCCGGCATCTAGCAGAATCTGGATGATCCTCTCTCCTTTCTCAAATAATTCCACTGCCGTGTTCCCCCACACAATGATGTCATCAATATACTGCAGATGTTCTGGAGTTTCACCCTTTTCCAGTGCAGCCTGTATCAGTCCATGGCAGATGGTGGGGCTGTGCTTCCACCCATGGGGCAGTTGGTTCCAGAGGTACTGAACACCCCTCCAGGTGAAAGCAAACTGAGGCCTGCATTCTGCTGCCAGAGGAATGGAGAAAAACACATTAGCAAAGTCAATAGTGACATACCACTTTGCTGCCTTGGACTCTAGCTCGTACTGGAGTTCCAGCATGTCTGGCACATCAGCGCTCAGTGGTGGAGTCACTTCGCTCAATGCACGGTAGTCCACAGTCAATCTCCATTCTCTGTCAGGCTTATGCACAGGCCAAATGGGACTGCTGAAGGGTGAGTCGGTTTTGCTGACTACCCCTTGGCTCTCTGGCAATTATCTGTCACGGATAATTTTGTGGATGGGGATTGCGATTTGTCTGATTCTGCCAGCGGTGCACTGTTGAGGTGGCAATTGGTACTTGTTGCTCTTCCACATCCTACTCAAGATGGGTTTTCTGATAGTCCAGGTAAGGTGTTCAACTGCTAGATGTTCTCTGTCTCTACAGCAGCTATTCCAAAAGCCTATCTGAGTTATTTTGGGTCTTTGTAATAGCCATTCCAGAGGAAGCCTATGCCTAGAATACACGAGGCCTCTGGGCCAGTAACATTAGGATGTTTTTGCCACTCCTTCCCAGTCAGGCTCACCTCGGCTTCCAATAGGGTCAATTGCTGTGATCCCCACCATCCCACCTGTAATGGAAACAGGTTCTGCTCCCACTTGTCGTGATAGCATTAGGGTACACTGTGCACCAGTATCAACTAAGGCATCATATTTTTGTGGCTCTAATATGCCAGGTCACCAGATCCGTACCATCCAGAAGATCTGGTTTTCCTGTGCCTCTTCCTGGCTAGAGGCAGGGCCCCTCTAGGCCTGGTTATGATTTCTTGTCTGGGCATACCTACTAAAGGTTTCTTCAAGGGTATCTGACTGATAATTCCTGGCAGCCCAGTCATGGAAGGTTGAGGCTACCTTCACTTTAGTGGAACTCCTTTGGTTATTGTTTCCTTCCCTCAGCTGATACACCTGTGCTTCCAGGTAAGAAGTAGGTTTCCCATCCCACCTTCCAATGTCTTCTCCATTTTTATGGTTATGCAGGAAGAACCACAGGTCAGCTCATGGGGTGTACCCTCTCTTTCTAGCTGGGGGATGTTGGGCACTGATTTTGGAGCCTGTGATTCATACAGCTGCTGCATTGATCTTCCTTACCTCCTCCCTCATCCCCTCTTTTAATTCCTCTTTGAGTTCCTTAACCAGGGCAGAGACATGAGCCTGCATTGGGCCAATGATCCTGCTCTTGTAATTTCTATGCTTGTGACAGAACCCACTGTCTCTCTTGGTTTTGTCAGCATTAATCATTACAATGAAGGTGGCGTATTGAGATGGCCCTACATTTGCCAAACTGCACAGCATTTGCCCTGTGCACCTGACCTTGTCAGGGTCATTGTCATGCTGTCCATTATTCCCAAAGAGTACCTCCTCTGACATCACCTCTGTCATCTCTTGGATTCCTTCCTCAAGGGTCTTCTAACGCATTCTGTGCTGTGCTCTTGCATTCTCTCTCTGTGGACAAATCTCTCTCTAAAACTCATTAAAAGCCGCTCCCAAAGGGAAAGGGATCCTGGAAAGGGATCCATAACCTCTTAAAAATACCTGATTCATACCTGAGTCCTGGGTCAAGGATCCCTAATTCCTTGCCTCACTACCATCCAGTTGCACACCTGTACCCATAAGGTCCCAGAGCTGGAGTAACCAGATTGTATAAGCCTCACGCCCAGTCATGCAATGTCTTTGTGCAGATTACAGAGACTTTCATATGTCAGGGACTCATTGATGTTCTCAACCGTTGGCTTCCCTGCAGATTAAGAAGGCCCTTCTTTCTTATCCTTATCTGGTGCTCTTATTTCATCTCCTTGTTTCCACAGGGGCAACTACTGCAGGCTCTGACTGCCATTGAGGTTCAGCTGGAACCTGGACAGTTGTAACATCTATTTGTTCTACTGCTGCACTATTAGACTTCTCCTCTTCAAGGCAAGGGGAGGGTTTCTTACCAGATCGGAGGATGTACTCCTTCAGCATCTGGCTCATTTTGCACATCTCCTTCACCAGAACCCCCACCCAGTCTGGGTGGTTCATTTCTGATATGGGCTGTGGGGCGGTGTCAGGCACTGTAGCAACATCCCTAATTTCTGGGGCTATGTCAGGTTCTCAGGCAGCATCCTTGTTCTCTGGGGTAGATATCAAGGTAGTTATCCAAGTCAATCTTCCCTTATGTCTGAATGCTAAATAGAACAGGCATATCAGCAACACCAGCCATAAATGTGATATTATCACATTTAGAGAAGCTTTGAAGCCTTCAAAAACTGGTGGGGCAGACCCGAAGAGCTGGTTGAAGTGTTGGGAGAAAATTTCCTTCAGTGTCATTTCCTCACAGTGGGTACCATTACTAAAGTAACCCCAGAAACATGCAGTTAGTGTGTGATAGCTCAGAACGATGTGCCTGCATTACAGAGGAAGTTGAAGATCCCTGCATTCCTCACCCTATTAACCCATAAAGTAAACTGGATAACAGCCACTCTAGCCTTAGTTATAGGACCCATGTTTAGATAAGGGCCTCCAAATGGGGGAAATAGAGCCATGACCACCTGCCACCCAAACCAGGGTAAGCAAGACCACATGGTGACACTTGATGAGGTTTCTATGTCCAGCACACAGAATATTAGGTTATTTAAGAACTGTTATTCCTTTTTTCACCCTTTTCCTCTCAATGCCCTCATGCTACACATTAGGCGCCAAAATCTGTCTTGGTTTGAAAAGACTGGTGTCTGCTAAGGAAGGCAGGAGCCTTCCTTGAAATGGAAAATGTAAATTCCCTCCAAATTCTATAATTTTGAGTTAAGATGCTCTCAGGCAAACATATGGGAATAGGAATAACAGTTCTTTACTAGGAAAACTAAAAATACACTAAAAGTTTAATAGTACAAACTACAAAAAAAAACCACTGACAGTCAGAATATGACCTGACACCCTGTTGGTCAGGGTGTTGGTAGCAGTCTGATTAAATGGTGGCTGCAGTCCTCCTGAAGTGATTCTGTTGAAGCAGTGATCCTGTAGAAGGGTGGCGTTTTCCTCTGAAGGTCTGGTGGTGTTGTAGATGGGCCTGGTCTTCCTCTGGGAATCCAGTGGAGAAGAAATCTGCTCCTCTTGGAATCCAGTGGGGAAAGCCTGCTTCTGGTGTTCAAAATCTCAGATTATATCCAGGTAGGAGTGCTTGGCTCCTGCCCCTGGCCAGAACATGTCACAATGGGATGATATAATTTTATCAGCCGTGCAGTGAGACTCAATGGCCCATTAATAGAAGATATCTCCCTAGAGGGAGGATGGGTTGTGGAAGAGATAAACTGCCCAATTAACAGAAGATAACTGTCCCACCTCTAACAGATGGGAAATGGAATACATACATATCTTACAACCCAGGACATGCTCACAATATTCTCAATATGAGAATATTTCACGTGCACAAAATGTTTGAATTACAGAAGATCAGATCAGTGTTCTGAGTTTGTGCCAAATCATAAATAGCATACATTAAATTTCAAGACTTTGAAACCAAACTACAGGATTAACAACAGCGATGTGGATCTCTCACCATGACCTTCATATATTATTTTGGCTTTCTTAATTTGTGTAACTATTTTAATGATCACTTTGATGATCATGCAAAATTATTTCCTTTTTGGCACATGTTCACATATATCACTCCTTTTGCTTTTACATTTTGTAAGATGCTTGGGTACTCGCATATTAGGGAAGAACACTTGTAAAAGTAGGTTAAGGTCCTTAAACCAGGAGATGTGACATTAGTTGGGGGCTCAGTACAATTACTGTATTTATTTCAAAGGAAACTAGAGAGCACTGACTCAGAACTGTTAATGATATCTGGCAGAAAGGTTACATACTAATATGGAAAATCATAGTGTTGAATACATCTCTTCACAGATCTTTCATGATGCTTCAGTGCATCACAACTGCTTTAGGCTTTATTGTCTTTGAGTTGGAGACTCCATAATCTTCAGGAAGCCCAGAATCACAGAATATATTGAGTTGGAAGGGACCCATCATGATCATCGAGTCCAGCTCCTGGGTCTGCACAGGACACTCCAAGAATTACACCATGAGCCTGAGAGCAATGTTCAAATACTTCTTGAACTCTGTCAGGCTTGGTGAGATGGCCTCTTCCCTGGGGATCCTGCTCCAGTGCCCAACCACCTTCAGGTAAAAAACCTTTTCCTGATATCTTCCAAAATCTCCCCTGACTCAACGTTCACCATTTACTTGAGTCCTGTCACTGGGCACCACAGAGAAGAGATGAGTATCTGCCCCTCTTCTTCCCCTCATGAGGAAGTTGTAGAGTGCTATGGGGTCTCCCCTCAGTCTCCTCTTCTCAAGGCTGATCAGATCAAGTGACCTCAGCTACTCCTCATATGCCTTCTCCTCAAAGGCCTTCATCATTCTCATGGGCCTCCTTTGGATGCTGTCTAAAAGCTGAATGTCTTTCTTACATTGTGGCACCCAGAACTGCCCCCAGAACTCAAGGTGAGGCTGCCCCATTGCAGATCAGAGCAGGACAACCTTCTCCCTTGCCTGGCTGGCAATCCTGTGCCTGATGCAACCATTCAACTTTCCACTGACCATGACTCCCTGATGCCTTTCTGTGGCACCGCTGTCCAGACTCCCTAGTCTGTCCATACATTCAGGGTTGCCCCATCCCAGGAGCAGAATCTGGTACTTTCTCTTTTTGAACTTCATCTTCTTGGTGATTGCCCAGTCCCCTAATTTGTCAAGGTCTGTCTCTAGGATCTCCCAGCCTTCGAGGAAGTCAACAGCTTCTCCTAGTTTTATATAATCTGCAAGCGTGTTTCGGATCCTTTCCAGTCCTGTGTCCAAGTCATTTATGAAGATGTTGAAAAGCACAACCCTGTGAAACCCAGTTAGTGATAGGTTACCCCATTCACTATAACCTTTTGTGCCCAACCTATGAGCCAGTTGATCACCCATCACATGGTGTGTTTATCCAGCTGTCTGCTGGACATTTTTCACAGAAGGATACTGTAAGAGACAGTATTGAAATCTTTACTGAAATCAAAAAAGATTACACCAACTGGCTTCCTTTGATCAGCTAGGTGGTTTGCTTTTTCATAAAAGGAAATCAAGTTTGATGATCTAGACTTCCCCTGCTGCCTGTGACTGATGAGTGTGCTGTCTTTCAGGTATTTTTCAGGTATTTTTTCTTCTCTGTAACTTTACCAGGTGCTGAAGTGAGACTGACAGGCTCATAGTTTCCAGTTGATTTTCTTGAAAATTGGGACTGTTCACCAGCTTCTCTAGAATCCCAAGACTGCTCAAAAATCATTTAGAGAGGTTTTGTTATGCTAGTAGCAAGCTCTTTGAAGATTCTTGGATGGGTCCCATCAGCCCCCATATATTTGCAGGTTTCCAACTGAAGCATTAGATCCCACAGAATTTCAGGACCTACTGGGAGTTGGCAATTTTTGCAGCTAGAGAATGCTGTAACCATGTGGTCTTCCTCCCCTTCATTCCACACCGATTCTTGACACAGAATTAAGACTCAGTAACTCAGAAATCGAACAAAGGTATTGAAATATGTGAGACACAAAGCTAAATGCAGAGAAGCACTACTTTGCATGCATATGCCTACATCAGCATAGACAAGGAAAAGTTCCAGAGGTCTCCCCTGTTCAGGCAGAAAGTATTCTGATATACTCTGGAGCTCAAATCATGACTCTCTCATTTTCTCTTTTCTGTCACATGAGTTTGAGCATATGCAAAAAAAATCCCAAAAGATTCTCAGGATAAATATGGAAGACATAAGAAGTGATTATGCCTAAGGATGATCAATGGGGAACTAAAATTAGTTGGTACTCCCAGCTGAGAATAGCAAGTGAGTTAAAAAGTTGACTTCCAGATAAGTTTCAGAGGAATTTTGAATTAATTACAGAACAAAACCAGCAGTAATGTGTTGATCCTATAGCTCCATTTAGAAAGAATTCAGTGGACAAGACATGATCACCCCAGTAAAACAGACATGAAAATTCATGACCTCTCAGACTTCACTGACAGGTGTAGCAATAAAGTCCCAGGTTTGGGCTAGAGTAGACAGAAAAAACTATACATATATGACTTTGAGATGCCTCAATACTTACGAAGATTAAAAAAAAGTCTGTAAGATCCATTCTTTAAACAGCACAAGCAGGTTGTCTCATCCACAGCTCTGAAACGTAGACAGTAATTTGTGTCACAGACTCATAAAATGGTTTGGGTTTGAAGGACCTTAAAGATCCTCTAGTTCTGATTCTCCTGCAGTGGCTAGGGATGCAACCCACTCTGAGATCAGGTTTCTCAGATCATATTCAACCTGGCCTTGAATTCTTCCAGGTATAGAATATTCCTAGCTTCCCTGGGCAACCTGTTATGGTGCTTCTGAGTAAAGAATATCTTTCTAAATATCTAAGACGTAGTGCCAGAGAAGCCATAGCTTCATGGAGTAGCAGCCTGGAAATTCAAATCATCCATTTAACTTTGTCAACAAGCAAGGTGTACTCATTATTCTCACACTATCCTGGGGTGATGTGCAAATGTTCAGTGATGGTTTTATGACAGCTTGAGGAAGAACTTACACTTGAAATAATTTCAATTTCTGTGCTGCAGAAGCATAGAGTACAGCTCCAAAAAGATTTCTCAGAATTTGACAGAATGTATATCTAAGCTATCCATTTGCATTAAACAAAAGTACTTATTTTTCTTAATTAAAATCCAGTTTACAACTAATCACACTGACAGAATAGCACACTAATCCAACAAAATATAATGCAATGCAATATAGGGTGATATATAACACAACATAACATATGACATGACACGACACGACACGACACGACACGACAGGACATGGCACGACACGACACGACATGACATGACATGACATGACATGACACGGCATAGCATAGCATTAACATAACATAAACCAGAGAGTAGTGGTCAATGGCTCAGAGTCCTGATGAACATAAATGATGAGTGGTGTCCCTCAGGTCCTACACTAGACCCAATATTATTTAATTTCTTACTCAGTGACACAGATGAAGCAATCAAGTGAACCCTCAGCAAGTTTACAGATGACACTGAACTGAGTGTTGCTGTTGACTCACCTGAGGGTTCAGATGCCATCCAGAGGGACCTCTACAAGCTCAAGAAGTGGCTCATGGGAATTCCATGAGGTTTTACAAGACCAGGTGCTGGTGCTGCACCTGGGTCAGGGCAACCCCTGGTGCAAACCCAGGCTGGGTTTGAACAGATTGAGAGCAGCCTTGTCCAGAAGGACTTGGGAGAGCTGTGAGTGAGAGGCTGGACATGAGCCAGCCACGAGCACTCCCAGCCCAAAAAGCCAAGTGTGTCCTGGGCCACTGCAGTGTTCTCAGGGCTCACATGGCAGTAGACATTTGCCATTGTGAAGAAGATGTGAATTCTAGTTGAAAACATATTTTTAATTTTGAGCCTTTTGTATAATCAGTTACCATCTTGCTGACAGTTCATATGATATGTGATGGCAGCAGTACAGGAGCCCAGCATTAGAAATTATAAATCCACTTTCAGTTTCCTTAACGCTTTCATTTGTCTTTACTTCCATGGCGATGGCAGCTTGTGTTACTGGCAATGCAGTCAAGCAGGGAGATGTCAGGTGCAAAACGAACACTAAGGTTGTCACAGAAGTGGAGAATCTTCTCTCCTGCCTGTTTCTCTTTTATGGTGTCTGGGAAATCCAGAGAATCATAGACATCATTAGTGTTGGAAAGGGTCTCTATGATCATCATGTCCAACCATTGACCCAGCACTGCCAGGTCTACCACTGTCTTTAAGTACCACACCTACATGTTCTTTGAACATTTCTAGGGACAGTTGTTTCACCACTTCACTCTGCAGATCCCAGGAAGAGTTCTTGCAAGATCCTCTCTGCAATCTCTTTTTGGTCAAATTTTGGAGTCGCAAAGGCCAAAGTTGCTAAGAATATCTGTCTCAGCAAGGTCCATTCAAGTGATGGAAAACATATGCAGAAACCTAACACATGGAGTGGCACTACCAATCACTTATGGTCTGATGCATGGTATTACATGGTAGAAATAATAATCTCCTGTCCTTAGCAAGTCCTCAGATAAACAAGTATTTCAAACCAAGCAGCCATAAAAAAATGCAATGCAGTTGTAAGAGGTTAATGTTATTATTTTGTTTGGTAGAAGGGGATTACCTATTCTTCTGGAAAGGGACAGAGGTGAAAATTTGATAGCTGGGTTGTCCCCATTTGCCATAATTACCCATTATGTTAGGAAAAGAGAATTTCCTTAGCCATACAGCTCTGGATTCACAGTTAGAATTACTTAGTTAGTTAATTACTTAATTAGTTACTTAATTAGTTCCGGATTAGTACAGTTAGAATTCACTTAGGACAGTAGTGGAGTCATGAGTGTGGCTTTTATAGACTTGCAGTTTAATATTTTAAAAATATTTTTCAAATATTCATGTCCTTCCTTTGGCTGGCAACCCTCTTCAAACATGCTGGTAGCAGATATACAGCATCTCTGTGACTCTCTGTACTTCATGAGTAATTTTTTGCACTTTAGTTCTTGATTGCATTTTGCAATCTTAAAGAACTTCACAAGTGCACAATAATTTCTTAAGCCTTGCAACACACACCTCCGTGGGAGGTACTGTGCTATCATAGCCATTTAATGGATGTTAAAAATGAAATGTGGTGATGTTAATTCCTAATGTCACACAGGCATGATTGCAGCTTGCTTTAGACACAGCTATACCAATAGCGACCCTTCTTTCAAGTAATATAATTTTTAACATTTTATAATCTCCAGCATGACATGAAATCAGAGTAATTGCTGGGATTTCACCCTTTGTCTGTTCTGTTGTCAAGCCTTGGAAGTTTTTGGGTAACAAAGCTGGCAGTGCAAGGTTCAGCCTCTGAAGAGGGATGCCAAAGGCTCTAGTTTGTGCCCTTTGTGGCAAGGGCACAAAATAGAGCCTTTGGCACATGGAGCCTCCAGTTTGCTGGAGGCTACTACCTTCTTGAGGAACAGAGTGTGAGTAAGGGTAGCTATTTTGCCAGCAACACATTCTTCTCAAATTGTCTACCCCTTTCTTTGTTTCAACATTACCCTGTAAACACTCTGGCCTGAGGCAAACACCTAAACACTGCTAATGACATAGAACCACAGAATAATTATAGTTGGGAAAGTATTCTAATGTCATTGAGTCCAACCATCAACATAACACTGACATGTCCACCACAAGACCATTTCCCCAGGCACCACACTGATGTGCTTTTTGAATATTTTCCACCTCTGCCCTAAGCAGCCTGTTACAATGCTTGACCACCCTTCCATTGAAAATGTTTTTCCTAATATCCAGTCTAAACTTTCCATCATGCAACATGATACCATTTCCTCTTTTTCTGTCACTTGTTACATGGAAAAAGAGGCCAACCCCCACCTGGGTACAAGGTCCTTTGAGGTCACTGTAGAAAGTGAGCCTCCTTTTGAGGCCAATACTGTTGAGCTGAACAGATACGGCAGGAAACATAATGGATCTCGGGATTTCCCATAGAAAAGGGTCAGAAGCAACATGTTATGCTTATATGTTCTAAAATTAATTGACTTGCCCATTGGCCTGATTAAGATCAGGGAAGGAAACATAGCGAGGCTGACAAGAGAGATGTGGGCACACACTGGAAAATGCCATAATGTTGCTGAGATCTTAATGACATATTCTGGGATTGGAAGAAAGGAAATCTGAGGATGAAAAGATGGTAGAGGAGAAATTACTGACTTTGTTCACTAAAAAAAAAGAAACCCAGACCCCAAGAATGATGGGTTTTAAGGCTTGCTGCAATTATTAACCTTTAAGTCTAAATGAATTGTTCCTTGAAGTAATAAATTCAGGAACTGCTGCATTCAATCCACTCTTTTGACAGCCAAGAGAAACAGAGATGGCATAAGCCCAATGCAAAATTCGAAATATGACCTTTTACGTATTTGTGTGTATCATAGTGGAACATGCCTGCGGTTGGATTTCTCCAACCATTCCCTCCTTTCCTTCTCCCTATTCCAGATAGTTCCAGAATGCCCTTCCTGATATAACAGGTCCTTTGTGAGCTCTAGAAATGTGCTGCCTTGATGAGAGAAGGTCCTGCGAGGATTCTGAAATGGTGCTATGGACTTTCCCAGGCAATAAACCACACCTGTTTTCTTTTCCTCACCAAATATGGTCAGATTTTCCTGATGCTCTGAAATTTTCTTTAAAAGTTTTAAAGAAGTATTATGAAGCTAGGAAAATACAAGAAAGGATAAATTACAACAGAATATTGAGACTAAAAGAAAGTACAGAGTAAGTCCTTACCTGAACCTCTTTTTCAAGAGCAGACCTGCTGCATCATTGCCTTTCCACCATCTGGATTATAGACTGTTCTTTTCTGTGGTGCAGACTCTGAGGGTTGTTTGACTTCTTTTAAGTGAATATAACCAGAGAGGAAAAGAATCAGATGCTATATAACAGTATTCTCCTGCTCTCCTCTCCCCTCCCCCCTTCCCTCCCCTCCCCTCCCCTCTCCCCTCCTTTCAGGGCTTTAGAGACATCACAAGACTGAGTCAGGGTGAACAGATTTACTACAGCGCTTTGAAATTTAAAGGTCATGATCCTAAGCAAGGAAAAGAAAAATGACCCAAAAGACTGACTGTAGTATTGAAATAACTGACAAAAAATAATCCTTTAATGTTTTAAGATTTTTTTTGAGTGAGTTCTATAATTTTTAAAGGTTGAACATTAGATTACCCAGAATAAAAGGGTACACTGAAAATTATTTTTTAGAATGGAGAAAAGGGGGTTGACCATTGCGGAAGATCAGTAATGGGACATCACACCAGGATCAATACGATGAAGTGAAGCTGATTTATTACAAAAAGCAAGCTATATTTATACTGTTCTCTATTGTTCACACCTCAAGATAATACATCATTGGTTAAATTCTTTTACACACGCATTTTAATATTTCAGTTAGTTTTAGTTAGTCTTTTTTCTTTGTGCATATCGCTGCAGTTTTCTTGTCTGCCTTTGCATCCTGAACTGTCTGCTTCTGAGCGTGTTCTTCTCCTTTCGTGTCCTTCAAGGGCATGGTTACCTTACTCAGTTTCTATGAAGGCTGGATTGTGCATATGTTACATATGTCCATTGTCCTGCAAAAAACTCTCAACAATTCCCCTGTCTTGTTTTTTGCGCAAGCCAGACTGAATTAATGGAATGTTCAGTTATTCTTTGCACACACTGTAATAAGCAGGGTACAATAAACAAAATCACTAAAATAATGCAAAAAAACATAATGCCAAAGCAAACCAAGTCTTTAAGCCACCCAGTAATGCCCCAAGATTTTAACCGCTCATCAAAAGAGTTATTAACAACTGTAAGTTGTTAAAATAAGTAGTTTTTAAACTGTAAGTTTCTTCATGTTTTCTTTAAGTTGCAAAGGTTTCTTGTGAATTGATTCAGAGTGATCAGAGGTGTTCATGCAACACATCCCTTCAAAATCTTCACACCCCTGCCCTCTTGCTGGCAATAAAAAAATCTATGGCAGCCCTATTTTGTAACACAGCATGGTGTGTGCTATCAACATCAGTGGTAAGTTCATCTAGCATCGTGGATGCGATGTTAATTTGTTTCCCTGTCCAACATGCTAGCTGCCTTAATTGTGTGAGGGCCTGTGCCGAGGCTACTCCTGGTGTGAAAAATGATGCCAATATAACTGACGGTGAGTACCATAATTGTACCTCATCTCTGCATTCAGGGCCCAACTGATGCACATTACGTCATGAGCGTTGGGACTTGTGACTGATGTTAAGCATCTGGTGAATGTTAGGGGCGAATAATGTTAGCTTGCCAAAATAACTTGGTCCTCACAATGCTTTCTGGGGCACTGCAGGCCAGGCTCTATCCCCACAAATGAGGAAAACCCCAGAAGGTAGCATTTTAGCTGCACCTTGCTCTGTTGGTAAAGGCCTTTTTTTTTTTTTATCCAATTGTTACAATAATCTGTGGTACCATGAAGAGCCAGGGGATATCCAAGTACTATCATTTTTTGGTCATCCCTCTTTTATGCTAAACAAATCTGAACCCACAGAATAATACCCAAAAAACAGACAGTAATTGCCTGGCATAGAACCCAGGACGTCTAGCTCCTGTGGCTTGATGCTGGTGATATTCAATCCCTGGGCAATTGCAAAGGCTTGTGCTCCCAGAGGGTTCATTGAAATCCCAAAAGTGTTGCACCAATTTGCAGAGGTTGGTCTGCACTGAATATTCTACCATTGGACTGTTCACCAACTTGACCGAGCCTCATCCAAATTTTTGTGCACTGTGGCTTTAGTCCAAGGTCCAAATTCTTCCACAGAATCTAATGGAACTCGGATTAAAAAAGTACAAAAGGATCAGAAGGTGTAGCCAATGAAAACTGTAAAAACATATCTTGGATGGGCTGTTTGGGTCCACTCTGGCAAGCTATGGATTTTAGACCACACGATCTTATACAGATGAAAGCAAAAGACCAGAAGTGCTCTTCTCCATGTGGGGACGAATGTCCTCTGTTTATTGACTTGCTGGGAGACACCTCACACTCTGATGACTCCCCAGGTGAGAAAGAGGGTATGGCCTCATGGTGGGAGACTTTTATACTGGGGGGGGGGAATGGGGGGCAGAAGAGGAAGACTAAAACCAATGGGATATAAGTGGGGAGGGGCAGGGGGAGGGACTGACTAGTAAAGAGTCCACCCGGGGCACTGGGGACAGGGGTGGGTGAGGACAAACCATGTGATTGGAGAGGGGGAAGAACAAACTATGATATAAAATAAACTATCCAATGTAATATAAAGACTACTCTGCGCAAATCTCGAAATAAACTATTTAGTGCAATACAACAGAAAATGAGCCAAGAAAATGGAACCATGGGAACCAATGATTTAGATTTACAAGTTGGTTTCCTGCTTTGTGAGTATGGAACTGAATTCAGTTTGCTCACCATTTTGATGGAAAGGGAACAGTGCATCCTGACTTACCAGATGTGAAACATTTAATCATGAAAACACCTACACTCAGTAGAAAATTACTTGTATAATCACAGTTAACAACTTTTTCATTTAAAACCAGCTTACATTTTTAGCAAATAAATACATCAAGTACTAAATTTTTAATGGAATGAATGAATTGAATTGCTTGCATCAACTCTTGGAAATGGTCCAGGAGTTCAGGGCCAGGAGTTGAAATTGATGATTCTTGTGGATCCCTTCCAACTCAGCTTATTTAGTGATTCTGTGATTATTGTGAATTATGTTACACTAAATTTTAATGTTAATAATTCAGCTAAATTTGACATATAAATTAAAATTAAATACAAAAAAATGTCTATTTTATTGTGACAAATGAAGAATTATTGGTTTTATACAAACTAGGCAGAATAAATATAAATTTCAGAGGGTTTAACATGGTAGAGATTTTTCTGGTTTGAAAGCCAAACCAGTGAGAGACTTAAAGTCAGAAATACAATTTATTAGAAAAAGGGAAAAGAAAACCAAAATGAATGCAATAATACAAAAGAAAAACCACTGGCAAAGTCAGAATACAACTTGATACTCTATTGGTCAGGGTGTTGGTAGCAGTCCAGTTAGATTGATGGCTGCAGTCCTCCTGAGTGGCAGATGTGGTTCTGTTGGAGCAGTGATCCTATATAAGGGATGTAGTCTTCCCCTGAAGATCCAGAGGAAAAGACAGCTGTTCCTCTGCAAATGCAGTGGAAAGACTGACTGTTCTGTCCCAAATCCCAGATTATATCCAGGTAGGGATGCTTAGCTCCTCCCCCCTGGACTGAGCATCTCACAATGGGCTGTTGTCATTCAATGAGTCATGTGGTGGGTCCATCAAACAGAAATGGCTCCCAGAGGGAGTTATCTCTGAGTCATGCAGAAAGGCATTGATGAGCCCATTAACAGGAGATATGGAAAAACAATGCCCCTCCTGGTTTCAACAGCTCTTGAGGATGGGAATAGAATGCATCTAAATACTGTAGAGATGCATCTTGGCTTTTAAGGAGATACACTGAACCTCTAGATATATGAAAACTTAATGCCTACTTGTTTAAAAATATTTAACAAATCAATATTTTATTTCCAGAAGGCAAGAATTAGTTTCTGCAGATTCTCTATTTCTCCTATATGTGTTTGCATACATAGCTATAGAGTAAGTCGTGGCATTGTTCAATTTTTTTAATATATGCTTGCATTCCTTCTTTTTCATGTGTACATGCAGAAGCATTTACCTCTGTGCGTACACATTTGCATTCCAGAAATGGCTCTTCCTAATTTCTGGGTTATGCAGCAGTGATGTGGTCCTCTACCATCCATGACTTCGATGTGAGCATCCTCACCCCTCAATTTTCAGCAGCTGAAGAAATTTTTAGGATCTGTTTTAGGATAACTGTGTATTTCCTCTCTCCACCTACAAGTTCACCAAACTTTTAAGGACCGCAGGTACAAAGCTTGAACTGTCTCTTGTCAAAACTCACCAGCTGAAAGTCAGCGAGGGATGACAAGCAGAAATGAAGATATTGAGAGAGTTTAAGACTAACACATCTTTCCTCCAGAAATTCCTGAAGATTTCTTGACATTTTTAGATGCCATAAACATTGATGGAAAATGGAGAAAAAATGTCCACTACCCAGAAATGCTATTAGATGCAGCAGAGAAATGGTTTCCCTACTCTGCTCATACCTACAGTTACCAAATCTGTCACACTGCTAAGTGGGATACTAGGAGATACTTGTTCAACTCATATCCCTGGCAGTTTGGAACTTGAAGAAACCAGCTTGAGTATTAAAAACTGTGGACAATAAAAAAATCTAGAGAGATAGTACAGTCATATGTACTTAGGCAGAGGTCTGATATTAAACATGCATTTTATGCCAATGCCATTGCAGAATTTTAATCAAGAAATATACCATCACTTTATGCTCATGTCACTATACCAATGTGAGATTTATATAACACTATTTATTTCTGTATGTTTCAAGAAGGATTTTTATCTTCTTTCTCTTCTGATATGTACCACAGAACAAACATGACAGTAAGTTACTACTAATGCCCATTAAACAGAAGGAGTTTTTGAGGATGGAGCATGAAGTGACAGGGAAGAAGAGACACAGGAAATGTGATCTCCTTTCTGTACTAGAGAAATCCATTGTGGCACTAGTCAGATTCCATTTTCCTGAGCATTATTCTGGAGCTTGCATGACATTACCTACTTACATTTCAATGTGCAAATGTGGACTCAGGAGAAGGTTTCATTCTCCTACAGTCACAATGCCATGATTTTGATTCTGCCAGCCAAGGTGGATTTGGACCAGGTTTGAAGCCAATTCATTGCATGTTAGATCTGGCTACAAAGATGTGAATTTGAGATCTCTTTCTGAAAGGACATAAAGTATATTAATTATTAGGAGACTTGTACTTATATAAAAATACAGCTGTGTTTTTAATGTAGAATTATCAAAATCCAATTTGAAATGATTACCTAATTTTCAGTCTGTAAATGAGAAGGGAAAGAAAGGAAATACAGTCTTGTTTATGATCAAAATTGATTTTAAATCAATTAAACTGGTGAAAACCCCTATGTGCACACATTAAATTGGTTTACATCTGTTTTGTATTCATTTGACTTCATTCAGTTTTCACCAAATCAATGCAAATGTGTAGTTAGTTTAATGGCTTTGGCTTTTCCAGAACAATAGCATTTAATTCTTGACAATGAGGAGCTGTTTTCACTTCTTACAGATTTGGAAGGAGTCATTGAACTGCTTTTATACAACCACTTTTACACAACTGTTTTACTCTTTTGATATTCTTTCCTTTGATTATGTAAAAGATGATTTTCTGCATTAAGTGACAGAACATGAGGGCAGGTGCAAGGTGATGCTTCAGGTTTACAGAGGTAACACAGAAAAAGAAGCTTTTCTGATTTCTTATAGGCTTATAAGAAGAATGCTCAAACACAGAGCTGGTCGCTCACACAAACAACTAGGCATTTTTCAGGTCTTAATTTCTCCATCTAATCTCCAAAATTTGTCTCTTGTTCAACAATCACATTGCCCTTTCCCAGGCATTCATTCCCTTCATTAAGTGATAATGGGCTTACCTTTTTTTTTTTTTTTTTTTTTTTTTTTTTTTTTTTTTTTTTTTTCCCCGAATAAAGTAAACATTCGTTTCTTTAGAATAAAGCCATGACTTGCTTTTTTGTCCAGGCTGATAACAGCCACAACTACTTTGAGATTCTTCTAGGAGAGCTGTGGGATGGTAATTTTATTGTTCTGTTTCTGTTTTCATTTTCCTAAAGTATGGATTTAGGATCATGTTTATTTGCTGACAAATACAGAAAAGGCTTGATGGAAATTTCCAAGAGCCACAAGTGGCTGCAGAAGACAGCAGCTATGAGCACAGCTGACAGTATCACTACATGCTCTGCTCTTCACAGGATCTGGCACTGGACTTTACTGGTTGTTGTTAAAACCAAAATAATCTTTCATGTAAGAGTAACAAATTACACACAATAGATCTCTGAGTAAATCACTGGATTTAAGTTTGCTTTCTATAGCACTCTGTTCCTTACAGAAGAACAGGAACAATGCAGGAAGTAAGTTTTAGGACATTTTTTATGTAATGGATTGGATGTCAAGAGAAAAGGGGCTGAAGACATAGAGTTTATCTCCAGGCCTTGTGAATGTTTCAAAGTTACAAAATCAACAAAACAGATTTCGGCTTTACCAAATGCAGTCATTATGAGAAATCCTTTTCCATAAATCATCTTAAAGGTATTTTCAATGGTGTTTCAATATAAATCTACTATTCCAACCAATATAAATCTACTATTCCAAGCATATCTATGGTATGAAATACCAAAGAAAACTATGAAAGCTGTTTTTGTTAAATCACTCTGGAAATATAAGAAACTGGGCTAGTCATCAGTTGCCTTTGACATGGAAGAAATTAAGATGCCAAAAGATAATCTAAAGTTCCCAATAAATTGCATACTGCAAGCACTAATGAAAAACACTCATCCATTGCTTCAAAAACTGGCTGGTAAGTCAGCATTTTGTGGCCAGTATTGGCCCTATTCATCTTGGCTATAAGTTTATGCAAATGAATGTGTTTTCCTGAACGGCCTATGTTATTGAAATTGGGAAAATTTGGAAACAAAATACTGTTTCTTCTCTGGAAAATGCAATTAACTTTCAATTGGAAGTAATTACTGAGTCAGGAAAACGTTGAGTAATGTGTGACAGCAGTTATCCTAAGTGATTTTGCTATCCAACCATCTTATAAATTATTTGCCCTTTGTTTCCCTATTTAATAATCTCCGTCTTGGAGACCCATTAGATAACATGTTGTAGCATTAAAAAAAAAAAAAAAAAGAAAGGAATAAACAAAGAGAACATTAGACAATTGACTGTGAGTAAGAATGGTTCAGACTTTCTCTGAATTCCAAGAACTGTATAGGTAAGTATGCTTACTCACCCGATGCAAAACTTTTGGTGATGGAGAGAGATGGGGAGACTGACTCGGTGATCAGAATCCGATTTTATTGTGGGATACAAGCACTTAAATACTATTTCAGAGGGACTAGTAGTGTGTACTACAATGATTAGGTTAAAATCACATACACAAACGTATGCATATAACAACATCTCTTGCTTTCAGAGTTTAATAGGATTTTCTTTTTCAGGTAAACCTGTCTGATTAAATCTTCTTGCTATCTAGGTCTAATTTTCAAAATTCTGTTTGCTTTTGCCAAGGCATCCTGTTATTGAGTCTCATGTTAACCGAAGTTGAAAGGCCATCATCTGTCTTGTGTTCCCCAACATTCCAACATAATAGAAATATAATTAATTGCATATGTATTGTTTCTCGAAGTATATCTTTATGTATGCATATTTTCTGGGAATGAAAACCATTTTGCTAGAATCCCAAGTCTTTAGACAAGGTTTAGACACAATGGATGGCCCACTTAAGGCTGTTAATGTATAAAATCTTGCCTGCTTTAAGTTACAAGGGTACAATTTTCATCTTGGGGCCCCTATGACTAACAGCTCTTATAAACTCTTTCAAGTTATGTCATCAGAGAATTTGTCCTTTTTCTAAGTGAAATTATAACTATGGGAATACCCGGAAGATGTTTTTGTTTCTACTTACAGACTCAAGCTACTTGTATATCACTGCAGAGCAAATTAACAGTAAGCAGTAAAGCACTGCAAAGTTTATGTAATACATGAGAGCTGTTTCTTTGGGTAGCATAGTTCACACCAGTATTAACAGTTTAGAAGAATACGGTGTCACCTTGTATGTGTGTGTTTGTGGCATTGGAGTCTCTAGGGAGGCAAGTATAGGTTGGATTTAAATCAACACAGTGACCTTCACCTATCACATTCCATCTTGGGTTGCAGACATCTCACTGATCAGGAGCTGGGCTGTATGGGGATCGGATCAACTAGCAGTTGAGACCTGGGAGTATTGATCTCCATATATAAGAAGGTTTTTAATAATAAAAGAGACTGTTTGTCACATGGAGCTTTGAGGTGTGTGTGTTGTCCCCATCACAGACCACTGACCCCACCGAAGATGTGGTTATTAAACGTAGTATGTGTTTTTCCAGGGATTGAACACTTTCAAGTAGGATAAAATTAATGGCCTCAGCAACTAAGGTTTTGTCTACTTCTGAAGTAACCCTCAGTATGTTTCTGTTGTTCCATGGCTACTACAGTGTAAGAAGAATTTCATGCTTAGGCAGGTCTTCAACAGTACCTCTTGCATGAACAATGAAAATTTATTTCTGGCAATGCAAGAAGCTCCAAGGAATTTCAGGCCAGCTGTCATCAGCTTCTCTGCCTTTTTAATTTTTGGCCCTGTCTTGATCATAGTACCATAGGTTGGAGGAGATCTTTAAGATCTTCAGATCCAACCCTAGTTTTCTCCTGGCTTCCCAATTATCCCTGTCCAATGTGTGTCATAAATGTTTCCTCTTTGGTGCTATTCACTGGTTGAAATGTCAGAGCAGAGATGTCTCTTTCCTCTCTGCTGCAAGTCCCTGGTCCCAGATCAAACAGACACTGAAGAAAAATGAGGGAATCTTTTGGTCACTCTAGGTTGTTCATCCCTGGAAACATTTGATGTAGTGTTATTAGTAATCTTCAAAAGTTGTTTTGTTTTTCCCCAAAAATATTAGAACTGAATGAATGGTTAATATTGAAACACCATGCAGGCAAATAATAAAAAACTAATTCTTACAGTACTGAAAGGACTGATTTGAATACAGTCAAAAATCATTCAGTATAAAAAGGTATACTATTTTTATTGATTTAAAGTCACTTAAATGGTTTTGTTTCTACTCTTTCTGCTCTCCTCTATGTTTCCATCAAGAGGCAGAATGTCAGAATTCAGGACATCCCTCTGACTGTCCTGGATTGCCAAGACCCCTGCCAGGGGGCTCAGAGACCCTGGCACAGAGCCCAAGATGCCTGTGGTTTTGATTATGACCTATGGAGCAAATTACCAACCTTATATGAAGATCTGCAAGCCAAGACAGTTTAAGTAGAATGATAGTGAATTTATTATGGGGTGAAAAATAGATTTTTGGGGTTCAGGGAGCAAGATGGAGGAATCTGGGTGTGTCCAGCCTTTCTCCTTCTTCTTCTTCTTGGCCTTCATCTTCTGCTGTGATGTTGGCACTTTTAGATTGGTTTAGAGTAGAAGCTCACTGTCTAACATAGGGGATAGGTATTGGAAAGTAATTGTAAATATTGTACATATCGTTTTTAGTATAAAAAGATAACACCTCCCTGGGGACAGGCTGAGTGCCTCTGACTGTCTTGCTGAGAGAACCTTGGCAGGTCAGGATAAAGAATTTTATAGATAATATACCATAAACAACCTTGAGACCGAGAACTGAAGAGTTCTGACTCCTTCTTTGACTGCCGGCCGGGAAAAGGAGACTTTCTAACGTATCTTGGGATTGCTCTGACCAGCTAGAGTCCCAAGACCAGAATCCTGAAACCAGGAAACTTAATTTTCACAGTGATCTAAATGCAGCAAAATCTCCCAAGAAAACCCAACATCTAGGGTTGGGTACAAGTAAACATGAAAATTTTTGGGTGCTTCCCTGAATCACATCATCAACACATCATCGGAGGCTTGCTTGTCACCCAGTATCAGAATTTGACTTAATTTTTTTTCATCTAACTTCTGCTAATATTCTGATGCCTTAGGTTTTAGCTTTCATATTTTTCAGATTCTGTACTGCTTTAGTGTGTAGTTCTGAGCTTCCTATTAAGAGATGGTAAACTCTCTTCACAGAGTAGCTAGAAAAAACAATTCCTTTCATAGCTTGGGACCAAGGACAACCACCCAAATTTCAGTCTCAAGAGCATAAACAACGTGGACTGAAGATAGAAAAACAAGAAGGGTAGGACTTCATAACCTACAGCTATAACTAGACAAATCACTCCAATATGCTAATGGACCAGAACTTAGAAGTGAGAGACCTTGTGACCAGTTGCCCATTTTGTGACCATTTTGGTTCATCTTGGGTGTAGCCTTGGCTGGGCTCTTGTACTGCCCAAGGTGTATCCACTGAGGCCTTTTAATAAATACTTACTTTATTCTTTAACTCAGCCTAGTCAGCCTTCAAAATGCATCAATTCCACTGCCCTTTTTCAAGGTATGGGTGTCATGGATGTATTTTCTGAAAAATATTTTTGCTAGGATTTTTCTCCTGAGAAGCTTAGAGTCCTCAGAAACAAAATGTAAATAATAATTATCTGCTGCTGTGGAATGCAACAGGTGCATCTTTGATTGGTCTCATGTGGTTGTTTTTAATTAATGGCCAATCACAATCCAGCTATCTCAGACTCTCTGTTCAGTTACAAGATTTTATTATCATTCTTTTCCTTCCTTGCTAGCCTTCTGATGAAATCCGTCTATTATTTGAGTATAGTTTTAGTATATAATTTTCTTTTAATATAATATATATCATAAAATAATAAATCAGCCTTCTGAAACATGGAATCAAGATTCTCATCTCTTCCCTCGTCCTGGGACCCCTGCAAACGCCACACATGGGAATCAGGCCTTTGCTGTTACTTGATATAAAAACAGATTAAAAATATTTTTCTTCCACAGTAATGATTTTGGAGGGGTCTTGTCAGATTTTCCATTATCATACATAAGTCATGATTTTCAAGGTTAGAATTTCAATAGTTGTAAATCTCCTCTTGCTGAAATGAAGCATCTCAGATTTGAATCTATTCTATTATATTCCTTTTGGTTTTAGTTGGTTTTGTTTTTTTAATGATAAGAGATATATCAGTAGGTTAGTAGGCCAGCTTCTCAAGAAGGAGCTGTTGGAAATAATTTTACTGATCAAGAAAGGAAAAATAAAATTATTATTAAAATGTTTTTAGTCTTGAAGGTGATTGACATAACTGGGCATTTGAGCAGAATGATATGACTGGAGTCTTGAAACCACATCCTCTTCCATACTAGTCATCTTTGGTTTAGAGTCCATGATGAAGATCCTCTTCATCTGAATTCAAGTCCCATTTGTGTTGTCTGCTGGCTTCCTGCCTTTCCTATCATTCTCACCCTCCCCATACAGCCAGCTGCCTGTCCTCCAGATCCTGAACATCACTGCTCCTGGAACATGCAGCTTCCAAGAAACTACCGAAAACCCAGATGGTGTTCCTCTGTCATCCAGGTTATCATACCTGTGTGGAGGACATGTTTATCTGATTGTTATAACTCCTTCCTTCTCTCCTTCCTCTGCACCAGCCTGCTTTGTCTGCCTTCCTTTCCATTACCTAATCCAACATTGCTCCTTCCAGCCTTCAGCAAGCTTTCTGCAGTGCCAGTTCTACATGGCCTCCTGACAGAGGACAGAGAGATGGTGTCTCTAAAAATTGAACCATCTAAGGATATATCCTTTTAGTGCTCAGTCCAAACATTTTCTTTCATTATTTTTTTCTGTGGGGTTTGCAATGACTTTCTTCCATCATTCTGCTCTTTTGCTTTTCTGTAGCAAGATTTGGAGTAGGAATTCCAAACAGCTCTCATCAATACATCTCAAGAACCATTTTATGACCCTCATATAATACTTTACAAGACTGTTTAATTTCCTGTTTCAAACAAATTAACTGTTGTATGCTCTAATCAGGACACAAAGGATCCCAGATCTTGTCTGGAAGTATGTGGAGGTTACTGACACGTCCAGATTGATGGTTGTGCTGGGTATATGACCTTAGAATGAACCGTGGCTCATCTTCGCTCTTTGTGCATTTGGCAGTGTGTATTTGGAAAGCATCGTCTACATTCAACATATTAAATGTAAGGCATGTGTTTCCAGAGATTTGTATCTTCTTTGTATTTGTATTTAGAGAATGAAATCTTCATCAACCATATTTATATCACTTATATAAATTATTCCACAACTATTTCCATCTGCTTTAGGAAGCATTTATTTCTTTAGAAAAATATGTTAATCAGCTCATACTTCCCCACTATTCTCTCTTCCAGATTGCATACCCTCATCATCATACCTCTAACAGGGGTGATGAGCAGTAATTGTGTCTTGGATAGTAAATCCATGACAGTTTTGCAAGACTGCTTTATATTTAAGCTCCATTTAAATCCCAGCTCTCTCAGGAGACAATTTTTATTTGAACTCTGTACATGTATTACAGACATTCATGTGTGTGTTTACACACACACATATATACATCAGGGACATGAGACAACAGAAGAGAGATTTTCAGATCATGAGGTACATGTTTTCACAGAAAGCACTCAGGCACACAAGAGGTAATACTACAGACAGCAGAGAATTATTGTCATTAAGAGGAAATATACAGATCGGAGCACTTGCTGTGACCAAAACAAATTCTTTTTACTAAAAAGTGTCTAAAAATCCCTGCCTTGTTATTATCTAGGAGAGATCATGATATCAAAATTTATGTTAAGTTGTCCAAAGAACCCTCATCAGAAACTTTTCATCTGGATATGATTTCAGTAAAGCCTAGCTTGCCAACCAAACCAGAATCTTCCACCTGCTGTCAATTGTCAACCAATTGTCTACCAAGGCAGCTTTCACTGAAAATTAAATGGTACAAACAAATCTTGTTCTTGGAAAGAAAAAGACTTGTATGCGGCAAATTAGGTTCTTCTGTTAAGTTTTTTAAGGATGTGCCGAGCTGCTGCGTCAAGTGCACTTTTCTCCCCTGAGAGCGGGGGGGAGGCGGCGCCTGCTAGCTGGGAGCACAGCAGCAGCTAGCAGCAGGGGGGCACTGCCTTAATTCGCTGCGGCATCAGGCAGCACCTTCGACAGGGCAGCAATATTGAGAGGAGTGGCAAAAGCGGAGAAGCTTGAGAGAAAAGAGGGTCTTAACTCGCCTGGTGCAGTCCAGAGCTGTATTGTCTCCAGGGGATCCAGGTGGGAAAAGGCAGAGAACAAAGGGTAACAGCAGTATATAAAGGGGGTGGAACATAGGTACAAGAACCAATGGGGGAAACTGAGGAGGGGAATCGGACATAACTGACATAGATGAGAACCAATGATACAAGAGCTAGGGAGGGGCCTTGGAGCACTTGCCCAATCACTCTCTGAGGAAGGGAGAAGTTTCTGGAGAAATGGGCAGGGCCCCGGGAGATGGACAGGGCTCTGGAGGAGGGGAAAATGTAATAAGTGGGGTGGTTGCTAAGGGAATGGGGGTGGAGACAAGGGCTTGGAAGTATGCCCAGACTGGGAGGGAACCATTTCAGGGAGAGGGGGAAACCAGGACTGAACCATCAAAATAGGTTTAGGATTACAACTGGGGGGAACATTACAAAATGGGGAGAACAATACAAACAGGGAAGATAACACAACTGGAAATTGGATGCGCACCACAACAAGGATGCTTTTTTAAACACTTTTTATTTACTAGCTTGCTATCAAAATAAATACCTGGGGATTTAGCAATCCTATTCCTGAATCCAGAAAACATTCTCCACTTTGCTTATAAGACTATTAATATAACTCTATTTAAGGACTTACTGAGAGTAAAATTACCAGAACAATTTAACAGTACTCATGTATGGCTGGATGGGGGTTTATATACAAATCACAAACAGGACAGGACTGCTGTGGAACGTGCTTTGAGCTGTTTTATTTTTCAGCATCAGTCTCATTACATGGCTATGACAATGGGAAGATGCCAGCAGCTCACATCCCAGGCAGCAGACCAATAACTACATGTTACAACTTACTTTATAAGTTTTTTGACCAATCACACAAAGCAAAAGCATATTGACAGTGGTTCCATCCAACCACTAAAAGCACACGTACCATTGGTTAAAAGAATGCTTGCTTATTTTGAATACAATGCCTACTTGTAAGCCTTAAAACACAATGCACAGAGCTCCATTATTAAGCTTCAAACTTCCTAATATCTTGCTAGATAAGTTTTCTACAGCTTAGGGAGTTATCCTAGACAAGCGTTAATACACGGACCATTGTTCTACTCATCCTTGCTTTTCTACTTTTTAAATAATTTTTCTGCTGACCTCTCTCATGGCTATTGCTTAGCTCTAATCACAGTTCTGCTGTCTCTAAGGCCTGCCTTTGGCAGCTTTCCCAAAACTGTGGGGGGGAAAAGTGCGGGAAAAGTGTGGAGGTTCAGGGACATCACACCACAACCAATATGATCCAGTGAAGCCAAATTTATTATCCCTAAAAAGACTGTATTTATAATAATTCTCTACTGTCCACGCGTCTGTAGCTAATCCATGATTGGTTAGGCCTAGCTGTTCACGCGTCTAAGATAGGATGCTGATTGGATCATCTAACTTTTCACGTGTCTGGCTGTAGTTTTCTTTCCCATCCATGAACTGTCTTTTTTCCCCACTTTCCCAAGCTCACTGGCAAACTTGCTGAGTCCAGTTGACTCTTCTTCTTGTATCTTTTTCAAGGGTATACACACCCCACTTTCTGAATATATCCATTATTGTTTGTGAACGTGTCCATCGTCCATTATCCCAAGCAGGCTGGATTGTGCATCGGCTGAATATGGCCATTGTTTCTCAAAAACTCCTCAACACAAAAACATCTGATTTTCTGGATTCTCACACTCACGTAATTTTTTAGTTTTATTTACTTTGCATAGATATTTGCAGTACAAGTATGTTTATCTGTACATGTACAAAGGAGTAAAAACTAACTTTTCATTGTTTCCAAAACTAAGAAGTGTTGCAGGTGCAATAAAGTTTTAACTAAAGATCAAGTAGCTGAACTAGAATCTCTCAAGAAGAATTTTTTCATCAATATTCAGGATAATAAAACTGAAAAATAAATAAATGAATGTGTATACGCTATAAATAGCAACGCCTGTAAACAAAGTATCTACCATAGCTTTCAAGGCAACAGCTTCCCTTAAGAACTTTTCAAATCAAAAGACCATAATTCAACAACACTGTCGGGACACAGGACAGGATGATGGCCATGAAGGCTGTGCAAGAGGCAAGAGGGGCTGGAAACCATTTGAACAGCCCCTCAAGATTCACACCAATTAGGAACCAGCTGTGGCCCAAAGCCAAGACAGGCCCAAACCTGAAGAGCAGGTTTATATCCTGGACACAGAAAGTGGGAAGAAAATTCTGTTCCGGGTGGGTCAGAATTACTTTTCTGTCTTCACTGGAAACATGATATTTAGCCAGCATGTGGCTGCATGACACTACAAAGTCATAATGGAAAGAGTTTTTTAGTACTGGCTCTGAGCTTTTTATAATATGTAATTTTCAAGAGAAAATTTTCTGAGTTCAAATCAATCATAAATAAATAAATGCAAGAAATAGATAAAGACATGATAATGCAGCTTTTTCTCTCCTAGCTTACTAGACTCATCCTTTATTACAGGTCTAGATGCATTAGCAAAACTTGCTTTGCTTTGAGCAATGAGGATAATTAAAATTAATTTGAAAAATAAGCCAAATTAAAAGCAAGGAAATATTTAAATTATTCTGACTTAGTAATAGTTTGATGGAATTTAAATGAAACATTGCTAAGTATATTCCAGCTGAAACACGTTTTGCCAATTATTTAGCATTGTTGTGGGTTGAATGGGGCCAATTGATCTATAAATATTTGTTAGCAGAAAGGGCCGTACTAACAACTTACTACTCTCAGGCTTTCTTTCACTCACAAAGGTCACAAGCTAATGTAAAATCTGTGTTACCACAATTAAGCTCCGATCCTTGGGAATATTAGACTAGCACTCAGGTCCAGATTTCTGAACAGTTCCATGTGCTTTGTGAACATAGAAGTAACAAAATCTCACATCACAAATAGAGGACCTTTTCATAAGATTGTCTTTTTGGTCACAGAAGCCATATTTGCCCTGACAAACTGTTCAAAACCCTGCTTATTTTTCCCATTCAGTTTTAGGCATGACCCAAATACCAGCTTCATTTCCCGAAGTTCTGAAGTGTAATTTTTTTCTCTCATCTGCCTATTCTTAGATTTACATCTCTAATGAACTGTTTTTTCCTCATTTTCCTATACATAGTAAAGCTAGGTATTTATGTGCTTTGAAAACTGTCTCGACACAAGTGTCTCCATGACCATGTCATTATGCCATCTCATTAGACTTAGATGTAAAACTGCTGGAGGTGACCAGAAAATTGGACACAATCAGGGAGGATTCTTTTAATAGATTTCTTGGACAAAAATGAAGTGCAAACATGGCAATATTATCTGTTTATTGATAAAAAATAAATGGGTAGGAGTTCCTTCTAAAGGGGAATAGGAAAAGTGAGGCAAGGGGTCAGCTGGAAATATAATTGGGATAGTAGAAGATTGTAGAAGGATTCTTAGCAGAACAAGGGCATGCTATTCTCCTACAGGAATTGGACAACCCTGGCCTGCAGATTACAGAGTTACTTTGAAGACCATGTAGTATCCTTGAATAGATACAACAAAGAAGAATGAGCATTGTGCCAAGACGAGACCAGATGCCAAGCATGTTGTGGGAACTGCTAATTTGGCACACCTTAGTTAAAAATGCTTACAGTGTGTCAACCAATCAGTAATTCACATGTATGCATGAATATAGCTACTTAACCAATGAGCATTAAGCATTAGTGGCGTGAGACAGTGTACAGAGAAGGATAAACATGCCAAAGTTGCTGAATAAAGTAGAACGAGATATAGCTACATTGGTTGTGATTGTCATTACTCGGCCAACTCTGCGATCGGGACCCTCTTCAGAAGATTGCATATTTTAGTTAAGATTTTAAAATTAGTTAAGAAGCTAAGCTAAGTTAGCTAGCAAGAATCGCATACTTAGTTAAAAAGTAACAAAGATATTAGAAAAAGTAAAGCTAGGAATGACAGGGTTAGATGTAGCAATTGTGAAGGAGCAGAAGCTGTAAAAAAACCTTGCCTTAAGAATAATCGAACAGTTAGGAGAGGCTTGGACCGTGACCAGCAGATCAAAAAGTCCTACCAACTGGCCAAGGGTGAAGAGTTCCCCATGAGGAAGATGGCTTTCTTCTTCCCATACGCCCACTCCCTCATTTCAAAATCCCACCGACCCAGTTAAGGGAGTACAATTGCACAGCTGAGTATTTTTATCAGCAGAATATCTAATAATAGATATTCAGCTGATAAAAATACGAAGTGGGCAGGTAATGATTCTGTATTATGGGTCCCTAAGAACGCTTGGATATGTAAAACATTTTCTGTATAGAGAGCAGGAGTCTGCAACTGCTTGTACTTGCCTTTGGAAATAATTCTGCTCTATTTGGTGCTGTAATAAATTCAACTTCTTTTCAACTCTAATTAGCTGGGGAGTCGTTTTGTCTGTGCTTCAAAAGGAGCAGAGAGAGGAAGAGAGGGGGAAAGAAACAGCAAACAGGGACAGCGTTTGCACAAGAACACTGGCTCTTTGTAGGCATTACCTTAGCTCCCATGGCGGTCTGGGCGCGATTTCCAAAAAGCAGCAGGCTGCGTGTTCCCTCCGTAGGCAGAGTACAGGGTGTCGTGGCCACCGGCACAGCCCTGCAGCAGCTGGCGCTCTCAGGGTCGGGGTGCCGCCGCTGCCGGCACGATCGAGTGCAGGCAACCAGCGGTGGCAGGCTGGTCGGCAAGGCCGGTGCTAGGGCGGGTTAGCGCAGGAAAGAGAGCTACAGCAGCTGGTGCTCGCCAGCAGCCTCGTTGAAATAAACAGGACAGGAGATATTTCTCCCTTTTTGATGCCTTTATTAAAAGTGATTAGCTCAAGGCTGGGAAGCCCGACAGATCCGCGGGTTCGTCGTCGCAGCTCCTTGGAGTGACGTGGAGGAGGAGGCAAATGCAACTTTGTCCACCAGGGGACAGAGCTGGGGGTCCAGCCTCAAGAGAGCAGGCAGGGGTATTCACCCCCAGGATCCCGATTTTGAGTTGGCAGACTCAGGTCCTGGCTCTAACACCTTCCTAAGTTGTGGGAGGGGCCATTAAGGTTTTCAGAGTTTCTGCTGGCTACTCACCTCACCCCTGATGTCTAGAGACCACTTTGATCTCTGAATTCTATATTGGCTCGCTGGTTTAGGGGTTTATTGATTGCGTTTAGAATAGGGGCTTGCCCCATTGCATTTTGGCTCTAAACTTATCTGCATATCAACTCCTGGTTCCCTCCCCTCCACTGTCTGGGGGGATGTCATCCTCCCACCTGGCCACAAGCAGGGTGATGCTGATACAATAGAGTGAATTCTCAACCATAGATGGCTAACAACCCGATACTTAGCAGGTGATTGGACAAGCAGCTAACAAAAGCACTCCTCGCCAGAACTGGTTAAACTTGTAATTCTACAACTTTTGGAAAAAAAAAAAGGGTAACATTTTTTTGTTCATAACACTCGTGCTACGGCCTCAGCTGCGTGCAGGCTGCGGGCGGCGGCGGCTGTGCCCGGGAAGCGCAGCGGGGACAGTTCGCTGCGGCAGCACCCGCCCCGAAGGGGAGGCAGCGGAGCACGAGGTTCTTGCGATGACAAGCTGGTTTTCAGAAACGATAAAGCAGGACCACAGGGAGGAATAGACAAGGAGGAAAAGACACTCCCTCCAAGACACCCAAAGCACAATGGCTCCAGTTGTGCCGCAGATAGCTTTTATCTGCTAAGGTTCCTCCGACTGCTTGATTTCCCAGGCATCCGGGTATCTGTCCCATCGTGGAGGCTTTCTCTGCCCTGACTGGCTGCCAGGCTAATCCTCTCTGAGGACGGGGATGTCCGCACATATAGAGTCTTTATAGGCATCTTTCATCTCATGTGTAACGTATGTTGAGGCATAAATAAAAACTAGATTGGTCTCTCTTCCCATCTCTACAAATGCAAGGAAAGAAACCTCATCTAAATAATGTGTGAAGAAATCACATAGAAATCTGAGTTAATTGCTTAGGGAAACATAAGGAGACTGCCTAAAAAGAGAATAACGATTAAAAGCTGTGCGGGACAACACAGAGTGATTAGCTGAACCTGAGCTCTGATTTTACAGAGTTTTCACATGTTTTTTGTTTGTGGACAAAGAACACAAAGTGGCTTTGCAGCACGTGACATGCTGTGAAACACACTAAAAGTAGCAATGGATAATGTATAGCTCTCTACAGACTAATTTACAAGGAAAACCTATTCAAAGCTGGCTTGGGTAACTCTACGCTTTGTGATAGATGCCCGGAGAATAGAAACCTGGAGATTGACAGCACCTTAGTGTTTTCAGATAGCACTTTTTAAGTAAAGTAGCTTAAGAAATTGCACTCCTAAACTCCAGTGGATAATAGTAACAGCTAAGTATTAATTTTTAGATTACTGTCATATTAAGGACAGACAGTGTCTATCCAGGATTTCAGTCTGTGTGAGCCCCAAAGAGAAGAAGCACAAAGTCTAAAGTTGGCACTGGACTGACCTTCTTAGTTCAGCCCTTACAATTAAGCAGTGTCCTCTCCATTTACAATGATAGCATGTGAGTTCCATGGCATCTCACAGGTGTTCATGCACTGCCAGTACATGATATTCCACCTTGTAACTTCATTTCATCATATTTTAAATGAAGTACATGTCCCATCCTACAATCTTCAATAAGCAGCTGTTCAGAATATCCTGTTTTTCTTACCTGCTGGCTATCTTATCATGACACTTATTATTTTCTGCAAGATACATTTTTCCATTTATAAAATGGTTACAATGGCATTAGCAAGATTCAGTGACAGAGATATATCCAGTCCATAGTTCAGTGACAGAGATATATCCAGTCCATAGCAACAGAATTGTGTCCTATTATTCACAGAAATCCCTCAACATCAGTCAAATTTTGATGTTTTGGTAGCCATAGGGTTTCTTCTGAACAGCAATTGCTTATTCAGTTATGTTGCAAAAAAAGCATTCTTTTCTGAAGGTGTTTGCACTGTTTACAGTCCCCAGGAAGAGAGGCACTTACTCAAAAAATCAGAACCAAATTTATGGCTCTACTTAAACACAGATGAGCATACTTAGAGCTCACTAAGGCTCGTCTTCTGAGAAAACCCCCATCGTAAACAAATGATGAAACAAAAGGTTTTGTATTCCTATCACATGTGACATTAGCTTTCAAAGAGTTGCTCCTCCATTGATTAGTTAAACAGATCAATAAATGCATCTTCATATGTTTTGCTCTCAAGCACATGATGATTTCAGTGGGGTTGTCCTGTGCAGGGCCAGGAGATGGACTTTAATGATCCTTGTGAGTCCCGTCCAGCTCAGGGTATTCTATGATTCTGTGATTCTATGTCAAGCAACCAACAACACTTGTGATGTTTTTCACAGTAAATGAAGTATGTGCAATTGCTTTGCTTTAACTACGCAGTCTTTGAGGAATTTATTTCCTCTGAAAGCATTGATACATCTTGCATAAGGGAATGTCTCTATCAACTGAAGTGTATTTTTCAAAATACTTAACTCTATTCCTGAGTTGTGGAGTTATTTCAGTTCAGTATTGCACACTCACCCCTGAGCTATGGTTGTTTTCCTTCTTCTAAAGCACTTCCTTTCCCTCTTTGCAGCTGCTTTTCAAAATCTTCCTGTGCTAAAACTTTTAATCAGTGTTAGAGACATTTGTTTCTATCTCATTGCTTCTAGACAGGGAATTATTCATAAGCAATCCAACCCACTATATAATGACCTTTGATCATTAAAAGCTGAGATTTGATTGTCCTTTTAAATTCTTTTGGTGGAGCAGCAGTATTCTCTCTGAATCAATCTATAAGTTTGTTGTCACAGTATGCAGTGAAAAGGAACACTCCCATGAGCACCTTGAGCCTGTAAGAACTCCTGCCTGAAGTTGTCCTTGGAAGTTCACCGTAACTTCCTAAGGCAGATCCCTATTTAAGCTCTCTATGCTCTCTTGGGTCAAAAGGTTAGTACCCTTGGAGGGTAATGGGATTGTAACTTTTTGCATGCTGTAAATATTCTTGTTTGTGCAAGCTGGAGGAGGAACTCTCCTCTGAAGATACTCAAACCTTCCTTTTGCAAGGAGGGAGGTCTGATTTCATAGCCTATTCAGATGTACTGCCTTTAGGGCAGAGTCCTGCTCACAGTCTTGATCTGGAAGGTCTTTTTTCATTTCTGCAAGAGAACCATCTCAGATATTGAGCTGTAAGCATAAGGGCAGCCTGGTATTTTAACATTAGGACTTTGACTTTCTGGCACTGTAGGAGTTTAATTTCTCAGAGTTGTCACAGGGCTGTAGTGTTTGTACCTCCCAGCTCTGAGAGACCCGATGCACAGTGCTGCAGTCCTTTGAATTACCACCAACACCTGTCCCTTCTGGAACTGCAACCCTACTGGAAAGGGTTTGTGTGTAAGAACACCTCATGGTCCTTTCTATGGTACACTACTGAGTCTGAAAAATTTGAAACATACTCCCTAATTAGGGTCTGATCCCAACCTAGAGGTGTGAGCCAGTATTTCCTCACACAGGCATCAAAAGACTGCCAGACCAGGCTGCAAGTTTCTCCTGAACAATTTAAAAATAGTCTCTTTCTACCTGCTTGTCTCTGCATTTGAGCTTTAAACTGCCTTTACGGAAATTTCTCACTTGACTAAAAAAATGGTTTGTGCAATCTACCAGATGAATATCTAAGTGCTATGACAGACAGGCCTCCTTCTTGCCCAAATTCCAGACACTGGACCTTGGATGTAGATCATTATATTATCTAGAAATAATTCCTCAGAGAATGAACTAGAAATTTGTTACAGATGGGATAGCAGTTGCTTCTGGAAGTAGATATCTTACTTTTTCAGTGGAGATGATAACGATCATCTAAATTTTAGATACTTAGGGCAATTTCATCACACAACCTATTGTTCAGTTTTCCAAGGTTAAGCTTCCTCTTAAACAGAAGATGTCCATGATTCTGGTAGGAAATATTCTTCTCTGTATGACTCCAGAAAAAAAGCAATATTTTATTTTAAACATTCATTTGTCTAAAATATTGTTACAGATATAAGAAGAGTAGAAAGATTGTGCATTCTTATATAAGAATAATTCCTTGCTTAAAAAATCATTGTAAAAAAATCTTTGTACATCACAATCTATTGTGATGTACAAAGACTGGAAGTTATGCATAAATGATGGATAATTTCTTTACATATGTCTGGAGTGTAGAAAAAAATATGCTTTTATTTGCTAGGGCAACTTATGGATTGATCCATACCAACTTTTAGGATTGTGAAGTCTGTCTTTACTCATAGTATAAATATAATTGTACGTTTTCTACATCCAGATGAGAAATTTGTAGCTGAAAGAAAACCTGAGTGTTGGAATGAATTTCAGCTTTCACCTGGAGACCTGTAGAAAACTTCTCCTCTTGAGACATCTCACTTGTTGCTTTCCTTACAACATTTTTTTTGTGATTTCTTTTCTTTCTACCCTGATGTTCCAAAAAAAGCCCTGCAACCAGCTGTGTTGAGAATATACAAACACAAAATATATTATCTGTATGCATCCAGGATATTGTATTGCTATGCTTTGAAACTATGACTGTTTTACAAAACTTAAAGTTTTAATAGAAGAATACATTTTGAAAGTTGCCCTTGAGAGCACACTAAATAAATCTTTGAGTTGTGATATTTCACTGCCCGAGTGTTCAGGATAATAGCAAGAAACTTAGCTTTATCTTCTTATTTTTATTCTTTGAAGTGGCCTTCAGTGATGTTAGGATATACTTCTTTTTTACAGTAAAACCCATACAAGCGCCTTGTCTTGAGCCTCTCAAACCATTTCCCATCTGATATGACCACTCCAAAATATCTCATTATTTTGGTCCTGAAGGAGTTACTTGAAAGGCTCCTTGGACACATACAGTATTTCTTCCTAAATGATGTATGTAAAAGAACCTAAAGCCATTTGATAAAAATTGCTGCTTGTTTTTTCCTTCCTATTTCTGTCTCTCATCATAATGTTAATTTTAAATGTGGGAAAATTCGGTTATTGCTTCTCTGGTTCCTTCAGGAGAGCTCACTGGAAGATTCAAAGATGTAGGCTCTAAACATATAATATATAATTCAAAGGACAGAGAATGAGTTATCTTAACAAAAAACGTCTTTTATGCCTGAGGGTTTCTAAGGCACTCAGATAAAATAATTGTGGGTGGAAAAGAAATTCTAAAAGGAGTAGTAGAGATAATTCTTTCTACGACAGTACTATGACTTTTTCACTTAGCAGAGGAAGTTCAAACAAAAGCATACCTAAGACATGGATTTTGAATTTATGTACCAAAGAAAACCCCAAAAGAAATTATTTTTAAAAATATTCTTCCCATAGACACTTCTTACACACCACAAATGAAAAAGAGAAAGGAATCTAGTATGTTTCTTTCTTTTTACAAGTCATCCCTAAGACAGATTTCTCTAAGCACAATCTTACTAATGCAGGTTTACACAGACACACATGTTATGCTCTACAGAAAAGCACAGTTATGTCTCTTCAGCTCCTAGTGAAGATTTAATAGGAGATGCCGCAGTGGTGTCGATGGCAGAGTGCCCCGACCTTCCTGAAGAAGTGCCTTTATAAAGATGTCTCGGGAGCACAGGCACAATCCCAGCAGCAGAGTGATTCTCAGCTCTTGGCTCCACGGCAGTGCCAGCGGCGCGGAGAAAAGAGATTTGAGCGCTGTGTGGCAGATTCCACGGAGTGAAGGCCCTTATTAGAGCAGGGCCCTCTGTGAAGGGAGCCAGGGACAGCAGCTCGTGTTTCACAGGGAAAAACAGGGGTTTATATAGGGAACTGGAAGGGCGGGGAGAAACAAGTAACAAATGGAATATGTGTAAGTTGGAAGAATGACAAGGGAAAAAACAATGGGGTACAACACATAAACACAGAACTGCAAAGGAGCATGGGTGGGAGGGTTTCCTCACCCTGAGTGTGCCTCATTCAAGGGTTTGCTCTCCAGAGGAGAGCAACCACTCCTTTGCTGGCTGGTTCCTTAGCCCCCAGAGGAGATGCCATAGCTTAGTTGTAGAACCACTGGATCATAGATTAATTTGTACTGTAAGAGACCTTAAAAGTCATCTAGTTCCAATCCCCCCTTACCCTGGACCAGGTGGCTCCAAACCCCATCCAACCTGGCCTTGAACACTTCCAGGGATGAGACATCCACAGCTTCTCTGGGCAACCTTTGCCAGGGTATCACCATCCTCACAGTAAAGAACTTCCTCCTAATATCTATCCTAAACTTAATTTCCTTCAGTTTGAATCCATTCCCCTTTGCCATGTCACTCCATGCCCTCATCAAAAGGCATGGAGAAGGTTGTAGACTCTTGCAGCCTTTTTTGGTACTGGAAAGTGCTATATTACTAGATCATCTAGAGTTTTTTTAGAAATCCCACACACTGGAAGAAAATAATTAAAAAAAGAAGAATGAAAATCAACTCCAGTTTAGGAAGGATGTTAAGATGCTGGAGTGTGTTCAGAGAAGGACAACAAGGCTGGTGAAGTGCTTGGAATACCAGACCTACCAGGAGCGGCTATGGGAGCTGGGGCTGTTGATCCTGCAGAAAAGGAGGCTCGAAGGAGGCCTTGTCATGCTACAACTGCCTGAGAAGAGGGTGCAGCCTGGCAGGGCTTAATCTGTCCTCCCAGGTAATGAGTGACAGGATGAGAGGACACAGACTTAAGCTGCACTAGGAGAAGTTTAGGCTGGACATTAGGAAGAAGTTCTTCACGGAAAGGTTGAAGACTTACAGAACACTCACCTTTGGAGGGTTCATGGCTAGTAGACATCTCGTGAAATACTAGCAAGTTAAATTCTTCTCTCAAGAGCTGCCTCATTCCAGGTAACTGCTAACCCTCTATGATCTCTTTCCATGCCAAACCAACATCTTGTATGTGAAGGATTTACTGAAAGACTTCCATACACTGTTGGGTTGGATTTTCATGGGTAGAACAGTGTAGAAATTGGCACTTGGTTGATGTTCTCAGTAGCACTGATAGAACAAGCAAGCCTGGGAAGAATAGTCATGGTCAGAACTGCAGGATGTCTCTTACAATGTAAGAGACAACCAGAAACAAAAAAAGGTTTAATCCTGCTCCTCTTCTCCAAGAATCATGATACCCCACCTCCTACCCATATGTATTAGTCCTCAGAAAGCCAAACCAGTAAATCACATAATAATTGTGTTTTTTATAAAGCTTCTGTGTCTCAGTAGTATTGGTTAATAGGGGAAGGTTTTTTTTTTTCTGAGCAAATTGGCGGGTGATAGATTCACGCTTGACAACCTGTCTCTCTTCAGGGAAAGCAATTCTTTCAAAAAATGGATGGCACAATGTTTAAGGCCAGAAACGTGGGTCACGTATCTAAGAGGCTTTTTGGTAGCAGTATGATAGGTTAATCAAATCAGCAGGGAGAATCCTGTGGTTGCTGCAGGCAGAGAAAATACAGGATGTTATTCAGTCTGGTAATCATAGTGAGGAGTATCTCTGATGGACAGTGAGGTATGCTGATATACAGGCAGAACAAATGCATGTGGGCTTATTCAGCTACTCACTACATAAAAGCATACTTTTCAAGAGTCAGGCACACAGATGAAATGACTTGTGGGATTGCTTGGCAAGCTATTGAATGAAGAAGTTAGGCAAAGGCAAAGACCTTCACACTTATATGTAGACTACATGCTAGTGGGAACTCATGGGAAGGTGGAGAAAAATGTTGGATTTTGTGTTTTTCCTGGAAATTGGCCTGGCATTTTTCTGCCTGCATCATCATCTGCAGTACCTCTTTCTGCTGCCACTCAGATTTCCATTCATTGATCAATGTAACCTCAAAGTGGAAAGGGGACTAACATAGGCACTCATTGTCCACACTGTAATAGAATTGGGAACCTCAAAATACTTCCTGCATTTTAATGATGTTTGTTACATGGTGCTGTACAGTTGTCCACTTCTCTTCCAGAAGTTCTTTAGATTGAGAAAAATGGAAGATTAGGGATTTTTTTAAACTTAAAAAATGCAGTGCATCAATGCCCAGGTTGTGGTACAACAGCAGGAATATTGGAAGAAGGGGAGTTAAATTTTACACCCCATCCTCACTGATGTTTTAGTGTAGAAGATGAGGAAAGAAGACATAGGATCACATCTCTAATTGGCTTGAGATGTACTGGGTACAGAGCCAATATATTTTCTTAAAGCATATCATCTATCCCACAGGAAAAGGAACAAGAGGCACAACGTTGTGGGGGTATGCGGTAGGTTAATTTATTGTGTTTCTCATGCGTCTTTGTATATTTACTTACATTTGGAATAAGTCTACTACCAATTTATAGTACTTCACAATCATTAAGATTTGCAGATAGTTTGAAGCTGATTTCTGCCACAGATGGTCTGGATATTCTTCTAGGAAATACATACAAAGACATTATAGCATGACAGAGAAAATACATTTTTCTGCCTCCTTTTTCATTAACTTCTATGTAAGTCTTGCTTTTGATGAAAAGTCATATATTGATTTCTATGCACAGGCAGAAGGCTTAGCTTCCCCCAAGTCAGTGTGTGAGCCTGGGAGATACAAGACCAGGAATTTATTCTCTTAAGTCTTTGCAAAATATGCTTCAACTGAAACATGCCATGTTTTCAATATGGTGTGTGTGTTCTTAGTAGTAGGAATTCAGAGCAGCACTCAAGGTACATGGATTATCCTGCCTGGCCCCACAACCCAGAGGTCAGCTTGGTACTTGGTCTGAAGTGACGGACTTCTTTACTACAGGAAACATTTCACACACATGGCCATATTCACAGTACCTTGCAATATATTTACAATTCTCTATGTTGAATATTTAATTTTATGCAAGTGTTCACTAAGTTTTAGAAACTGATTTAGTCTAGGTTCTTTTCTGAATTAACTGTCATTTCATAAACCTGTTTTTGCTGAACAACAGAAGTTTATTTTTCTTTCTTATTCTGCTCTATTTATTTTGAAAGCAATACATATGTGAGCAAACCAAGCATTTCATAACATTAAAAAAAACTCAGATTAGGAGTGTGGAACCAAAACTGAGCCAGAATCAAACAGGAGGAGATAG
Organism: Serinus canaria; assembly: GCF_022539315.1. Taxonomy (NCBI): domain Eukaryota; kingdom Metazoa; phylum Chordata; class Aves; order Passeriformes; family Fringillidae; genus Serinus; species Serinus canaria. The sequence continues at coordinate 413,901 of NC_066343.1, forward strand.
ATGTTCATAACATTTATAGATATTCATAAATTTCCTTGAGCACAATATTTTATTCTCTTACTGCAGTCCAGCTGTTTTGTGCCATGCCCAGAAGTCCCTGTTGTTCTGATTCTATAACTCTATATCTAATGGTTTCTGCACAGCATCAAAAGAAGCAGGGAAGGGTGATGCAGAGCAAGCTTCAGGATTTCCCCATGTGCTTTGGCAACAGTGGGAGCCTAGTACCCTTTCTCTCTCCCTGTCTCTCCCCACAGGCTAGCATATATCTGCAGGAACAGGCAGTATTTAGACAAAAACAACCAACAGAAACTGCTTTTTCAGACTTATACCACCAATTTATTGTGACTCCCCTGTTTGAAAATTCAGGGTAATCGTATCTGAAGCTCATTAGTAGACATATTTTTTTAAAGAATTCAATAGTTTGTGTTTGAAAGAGATTGTGTTTGTACATATAAGATCTTCAGGAAGACCTTAGAGCACCTCCCAGTAACAAAAGGGGTTCTAAGACAGCTGGAGAGGGACTTCTGACAAAGGCATGGAGTGACAGAACAAGTAGGAATGGCTTCAAATAGACAGAAGTTAGGTTTAGATTAGCTATTAGGAGGATGTTCTTTGTTGTGAGGATGGTGAAGCTCTGGCACATGTCTCCCAGAAAACCTATGGATGCCCCCTCCTTGGAAGTGTTTGAGATCAGGTTGAAGAGGGGTTGGAGTAACCTGGTCTAGTAGAAGGTGTCCCCGTCCAGGGCAGGACATGGCCTTATTGCTACATGGTCTTTAAGGACCCTTAGAAGCCAAACCATTGTATGATTCTCTGATTTTTTTTTTTTTTTTAATTAAAAAATACATAGATTCAAGATTCTGCACTGAGTTAGAGAGGCTGTTTTAGGTTTGTCAGGATTGCAATCCAGACACATCCAGAAATGTTAACAAACTGAAGCAATACCTGGCACATAAGCTTTATAAAAGTTTTTAATGCAGAGACCTACAGTACCTAGTGTTTGGTACTGGTGACCTAAAATCCTCACAACATTTTTCAATCTCATTATTGAGATCGTGGCGTTGAAATCTGAAGCTTTATTAATAGATCAAGAAATAGAATTAAATGTCATTAAATTTCAGAATATAGGAAATTAACTGCTAAAATAAAAACATGCTGTATGTTAGTATGTTATAAGAATTGATTTTCTGTAGCACTGAATTCCTAGTGAGGTTGCTTGGAGCTGTATTAACTTGCACCTTTAAATATCCAAGGTAAGATTCAATGGCAATCGATTACAAAACTTTCTCTGATTTTAAAAGAAGAAAATTCTCTCTTAAGTTCACTCTACATGTTAAGCATATTTGGAAATATAATGTAGAAATATTTTATAATAATTTAGAAATATGAGGGTCTGACTTAGAACTTTGTACTAAATCAGGACAGAGCCTTCCAGTGTCTTGGGTATACATATCCTAATGGAAGTGAAAGGTCAACCAGTTAACATCTCACATGATCCTTTCTGAAAGTGTCTAGTTTGGGGAAAAGAGATTAAAATGTGATGTTTAAAATGCTCATAAATGTTCATTAAAATGTTCATAAATGATGATGATTAAAATGTGAAGAAAAGATATTAAAATGTGATGATTAAAATGTTCATAAAGATGAACACGTTTTCCAGGTTTCTGAATTTTCATTCTTCATGAGATATTATTTTTCCTGACTTATTATTTGGAGAAAAAATCATTTAAGTCTTTCCAAGTAAGACACAGGAATCCCATGTGGTCCTGTTGTATTGCACTGCTGTTAGATACCTCAGAAAGGGACATTGTCTAAAGCCCACATCAAGACAAAGATACGATGTGCTGTGATGCTGTAGGTGTGTTATACCCACAAAACTTACCCACACTTGTTGTGATGCTTCTTTTTAATTTAGGGTACAGGTGGCTTCACTGTTAGTAGGCACTATGGCTGAACAAGACATGATCTAAAAAAAAGGCAAACAAATTGAATTTTAAATGCTATTAAATAATCCAGAAATCCCAGCAGGGGGTTTATACTTGCCTTTCTCACCCTCTCTGTGGAGATAATTCAGAATATATGATACTATATATTCTGGCAAGGAAATTCTTCCTATTTCTTGGGAAGGTGTACAGAATAAATATGCATCTTGTGTTGCTAAAAAGTGATATAATTAACAGGAATTGTGTCACAACAATTATTGTATAATTCCTTACTAGTGACACAGATTTTGAGGTCTGCATTGCACAGTTTTTTCCATTATACGTCTTTCTAAAATATACAGAGAGAATATGAGAAGGTTGTATGTGTTTCAGAGTGATGGCCTGAATAATTTTAGATTCAATATGAAAAGATATGAACATATCACAGTTCTTTTTTTCCTTAAGCTCCTTTTGGAGAAGAATGATTCCGTTTTAATTAAGCCAAATTTTAAAAGAATACTGTTTAAAAATATGCTATTGATCTGTATGCAACATGAGCTTAGATAAATAGCAATATTCTGAGGTGAGGTTGTAAGTCTGGTACCCAGTCAGTTCTGCGTCACATTATGAAATGGTGAGAAATAGAAGAAAACTACAGCTGTGAGCTGCAAAATAGCAGATCCAATATTTTATTGTACAAGATTCACATGTCAGAAGCTGATCTAGCACATCCCCCTGCAAGACTTCATAAATAATTACTTTTGAGTGGACACAAGGATATTTGTATTTAAAATTTGCCCTAGAGAAAAAACTGTGGTTATCTTAAAGGGCTTTCCAACACAAATTATTCTAAAGAATAGACATGAAATTCTACAGGAATACTGAATGGCTTGGGTGATATGACAACCTCTTTTTCTAGTGAGCAAGATAGTTTAAAACAGTCAATTTGCAAAGGAACTATATTGTATGTGTCCTGGTTTGAAAGGAAGTGGTTTTTTTTGGAGACAGTGATTAGCCCAGTGGGGGCTCAGGTGTGAATATTGGCACCTGTTTGGGCCAATGAGGAGATGGTTCCGCCTCTGAGAACACAGGGTATAAAAGTAGAACTCCCAGGAAGTGATGCTCTCTTGCTTATCGGTCAGCAAAGGGATCAGGTCAGTTCTCTCTCCCCCTCCGGCTGTAGGCCGGGTGGGGGAGGGGAAAAGGCCACGAGGCGCCGTGAGCTAGGCCGGAGGCCTTGGATCTTGGAGAGAGAGAGAGAGAGACCGGGGGGGGGGGGGAAGTGAAAGGATGGAGGGGTGGAAGTAGTGAAAGCACCGAGCAATTCCCCCCCCCCCCACCCCGCTTCCCAGAGAGAGAGAGAGAAAGAGAAGAGAGAAAAGAGATAAGACGCGCCGGGCAGCTCCTGGAAGTCGGCCAAGAGTGAGAAGAGAGTCCGGCATCTATAGAGATGATTTTTAACTTTTTTCTTCACGATGGAAACCTTCCAAACGTTGATCCTCCCGGAGGACAGAGATAAGAACAAGAAGAAATGGACAAGTGAAATGAGAGGTTTGTGTGAGTAGGGAGTAGTGGAGATGAGAAGAATTTACTTGGGAAGAGATAAACGGAGGAGCAGTTTTTTTTTCGGCTGTGGACGGACTAACTTTCTATTGTAACACAGAGACTGCGGTTTTGGGGGGAAAGCAATGGCTTGGATCCAAGAAAGGCAGTGAAGAGTAGTGGTGGGCAGAAATCAGAAATGAGAGGATTTCTGTCGTGAAGCCCTAGCTCCAGGGGAAATGGGGGGGATTTTGTTATCCCAAAATGGAGAGTGTCGTTTTGTGGAACTGACCAAAGTATCCTTAAAAAGAGAAACCCCAAAAGCAATCTTCTGGTCCATTTCCATGGTGAGAGCATGGAATATGGAAAGGGGTTAGTCAAGAAATGGCACAAAGAGAAGACTCCTTCCTCTTTAATAGAATGTATTGATTGTTAAAAGAAGGATAATGGACTGAGAATTAACACCTGAGAGATGGGGACTGAAGGAAGATTTGAGTTCGTATTGTATGTTGTAATGTGGGTTGAGAGGGGGAGGAGAAAAGTGTTTGAAAGATTTCCATTCTGTTCTTTGTGTGTGTGTGTGTGTGTGTGTGTGTGTGTGTGTTAATAAAGTTTTTTTTCCTTTTATTCCTAAGTTGGTCTTTGCTTGCTCTGTTTCTGGTCACATCTCACAGTAGACACTACGTGGATGTGTTTTCATGGAGGCACTGGCATTGTGCCCAGTCCAAAACCGAGACAATGTTATTTCCCACATAACTTATCTCCTACTGCAGGGAAAAAAATATTTGATTTTTTAAAAATCTGAATGTATTTTTCCTAGGTGATGGGAGCCCATGTCTCCCATTTCCCACAACAGTTTAATGCAGTCAGGTGGGGTATGCATTTCAAAAATTGTTAGCATACATCTAAAGACAGTATCTACCTCTCCTTCCCTGAGAATGAGACTTGTGCCTGCACTGTCCCAGCAGGACAAAGCTGGGAAGAGGGTGGCTGGGCAATGGATGCTTCTCCAGCCTACCCTGAATGGACCAAGGAAGAAATTTTGTGTTTGACCTGGGAATGAGAACTGTCACTTCTGCTGCTGAGTAACTTGCTGCTGGTCTGGCCATGGCTTTCTCAAGGGCAGGGCTTTCATGCCAGGTACAAAGATCTGCAGTACTTAAGACTGGAAGTGGCAAATAAGGGGATCATTGTGATTAGTACCCAAATTTAAAAGGAGGAAAGTCGCTCCTTTTGCAGGAGAAATTTCTTAATATCTCTTACTATTTACTGTAAAAATATGGTGTGTAGCATAACTAGTGTCAGCTGTGTGATGGCTCTTTACCCAGGATTAGGGAGCTCTCCATCCAGGTTTGGAGGCACAGAAACATCAATCCAGTCACCGTATTAATTGCAAACAAATTACCAGGTTGGAAAAAATATGCCTTCCTGTTAGGCACTCCAGGTCTTTTCCTACTACAAATTTTGAAAATAGTTAATAACTGTTTCTGTCTCTAAGACTGTCTGGTTTTAATATTTTCCTGAATGGTCAAAAAATAAAATAAAAGTGAAAAGAAACATCAGGTCTTACACTGAAATTTGCCTTTTCAAGGAATGATTTCCTCTCTTCCTAAAGTAGCATTTGATGAGAAATAAAATACTGTAGAGTTACTTGCAAAGCCTTTAACAAACCACAGGGAAATAGATACTCAGAGATAGTGAGAAGAAAGAAATTAATTTTTTTGTGCAAGTGTTCAAAGTGACTTGTCTTCAGCCACAGAAATAAGCTCTCTGGGATTTCACTGACAGAAGTATGTGCAGTGAGGGTGTTTGCATCACGGTCCTACCCAATGCAGCAGAATTTATCCAGCATTTTGGCACAAAAGCCAGCAATCCTCAGGCACTGCCAACTGGCCAAGTGCAAACCCAGCTGACTGTATCCATCTCTCTTTGATTAGCAACTCATTTACATACTTGCCTGAAATGACGGATTTAGCAGTGCCTTCTTATTTTGATTTATTTTTAGCAGTCAGATTTCACTTGCCTTGAAATCCACACTGCTGCTTAGTAGAGTAGAGCTGCTCATCCCCATTTAGCTTTGCTTGGCTTACTATACCTCATCCCATTGCTTCAGCAGCAGCCACCCTCTCATCAATTGGCAATGCCCTAACAAGGAACCTGATACTGCAGGTGGCCTTGGCTTTACTCCCATTTGTACTTCTGTGGTACTTTGATACAAAACACAAATGCTGCTTTTCTTATGATGAGCTATGTTAGCCTTCAAATGTGTCTGAAAGGATCAACATGGGAATCCCCACCTCCTAAAATATTCAGGAACTTTCAAAGCCAAATATGTTCTTCTTTTTCTTCCCCTGCACCCCCTTTTTTTTTTTTTCAATGTGATTAATTTCAGGAGTGGGATTACCTCTTGGTCATGTACCAGACAGCGTGGTTTGTGCTTTTCAATGTTGTTACCTTTCTAATATGCTGCATTAGCAATAATAATTACCATCATGTCAGCCAGTCAGTGACAACAGTCTTAATGAAATGGGTAATTTGTTGTTCAGCACAAATTACAGTCATTGAGACATCAAGCTGGGACATGATTATTTAGTGAACTTTGATTATCCAAATGTGAACAGGCTTTTAGAAAAAAAAATGTGTAGGACATGGTTTTGAATAGTAAGCATGAGATGAGGAAAAGGAGCTACTTATACTAATTCTTTTAAAGAAGTCTTACCCAAAATGCCTGTGTAAAAATGAAGACAATGAAATTTGCTTATTCACCATTTAAGGTTCTTTTCAATCTGTTAGAACAAAGTAAATAAAGAGTCCGGGTCAACTGTGTTTTATGTCTATACTAGTCTAAACTTAGATTAATTTTGCATGGCAGAGACAGTGAATCTAGTATCACAATACTGTTGTGAACCTAAAAAGACAGGTTTTGTGGTAAGGGGATTGGCAACACGTGCTATTATAAAAGAAAACATTTTCTTTTCTTGTAGTATATTGACATGTAGAAATACACATCAATGATTAAAAACTCTCTAGTCAAACCAAATCCACTTTATTTTTCTGTAAAAAATAAATACAACACAGTTGTTCAAAGGACTGTTTCCAGTTCTGAAAGTGCTGGGCAAATTCACTGAAATTTCAGATATTTCAGCAAAAAAATTACCTCAGTGTGGTGTTCTGTTACTTCAGAATTATTTTCTGTGTTTTTCATTAATTTCTCCTGGGAAAAAAAAAGGGGGAGTTAGGGGACCATCCATGGGGCAATAGGAAAAGCAAAACAATATAAAACAAACTGGGTGAAAATATTTAATTTAACTTTTAATTTAACAAAATTAAGCCAGTTTCAGTTAAAAAAAATACTCAGTGCCACCGAATTTTGTCCATGGAGGGGACTGGAACTAAAAAAGCTGGAAGATCTCTTCAAATCCAAACTATTCTATGATTATATGATTCTGTGGAGTAAGAGGAAGGGCTGCAAAATCTTGCATGGTGTTAAAATGTGAGTTTGAACATGCCCTTGTTTTTTCAGTCATTACAAGTTGACAAGGAACAGGCTATAAATCCCATGCAAATAGCTTCAGCTATTCATCTCCAGTAACCACTGACAGCTATTGGACAATGAGGGCTGCCCAAAAGAAAGAGAATAAAATATTTTATGAACATTTCTTTTCTTTTTCTTTTTCTTTTTCTTTTTCTTTTTCTTTTTCTTTTTCTTTTTCTTTTTCTTTTTCTTTTTCTTTTTCTTTTTCTTTTCTTTTCTTTTTTCTTTTTCTTTTCTTTTTTCTTTTTGTTTTTTTTTTTTTCTTTTTTTTCTTTTTTTTTTCTTTTTATTTTTTTATTTTTATTTTTCTATTCCTTTTTTCTCTCTTTTTTTATTCCCATGGATGTGCTGAGGGTGGGAACTTTATCCCATTTTGGCATAAATGGGGAGGGAGGGAGCTTTATTGTTGCTGAAATTAGAGGGAGATGAGAACCATGAGTTTAGTGAAACCATCTGCAAGTGGAATGCTTCACCACTAGGTTTTTAGGATGAATGTGCTACTGTATCCCACAGAGGAGTAGGAGTTTCTAGGCTACCTCCAACATCAGGAATGCAGGACCAATTATGTACTTACATGTTTCTGGGTTTTGAAAAATAAAATAGGTTTTGGCATAAAATGCAATGTGGCGCTGAGGTAATTTCATAGAGGAGAGACCAGAAGAAAGGAGTCTTTAATCTCAGAGACAGTAGTTTACTCCTGGTTGTGACTTACGGAGGGCAGAGACAGTTTGCTGGGATGCCTGGGAGCGGGAGGATGCTTGCACCCCAGAAAGTTCTATCCCAGCCCTGTATCTCAATGCTGCTACTCTCAGCCCTGTTAGTTGGTCATTCAGGGGCTCCTGACAGCAGCAGTGAACTTGGGCCACCTTTTCATGATCAAAACAAATCTGGCAGATCTGTTGGAGTCTCTCATCTTGCTCGTGCTGTCTTGAGATTCATTATCATCATTGTTGTCATCATTCTCCTATTCATAAGGTATTGTCATAATTTACAGTCAGGTACTATGTAAGTTGTATAATTGATGCTGCTTACATCTTTCTATAGGATTAATAATGGATCTTCTGTGAGAGGTGTGGGGAAGGCGAGGGATGGGAGTGCTCTTCTAAAGGTAGGCTTTCCTTGGATGCTGTCTTCAAGATAAAATAATTTCTTCAGGCTTATGCACTGTGATCCTCTAGTACTAAGACAAAATGTGATGTCTGCACAGTGAGAAGGAAGACAGAGGTATCCGCTAGCCTTCCCACACAAGGACAGTGAAAGGACTGTCCATGGGTTATGTTGCAGGTAAAATGGACCTATGGCTACACCACTGCTGAAGAAGACTGAGCATCACGGAGAGCAGAGGCTAGAGGGATCAGACAGATTCGTGTATTAAAAGATGCTCTGTCCTACCTTATCCAGTCACATTACCCACTGCCCATCTGCATGTTACATCAGAGGTTCCCTTCCAAACAGTCCCTGAAAATGTTCCAGACCAGGCTGGACGGGGACTTGAGCAACCTGGTCTAGTTGAAGGTGTCCATAGCAGGAGAATTTGAACCAGATGATCTTTAAGATCTTTTCCAATTCAAACCATTCTGAGATTCCATGATTCGTATTTGACCCCCTACTTGGGCTACCAATAGCTGTAAGAGCAGTGGCCAGACAAACCTTTTCAGCATATAAAACTACCATATCAGCCAATAATGCATGAATAAGGGTAAGCTTTGTCTTTTGGCTTCAGGTCCACAAGGAGTAAACAAGCACTGCATCTCACCCAGCTTACAAGAAGGTGTAAAATGGAGATTTCCAGTTGAGACGTGGGACTGAGTTTGTCTTGAAATTCTAAACCCTCTGCAGCTTTGTCCCTGCAAAATTCAAATGTGAGCTTACCTAGCAACAACACGTAAGATGTGCCTGCTCAAAAATATCCAAAATACAGCCTTTCTGGAGGAAATAATTACAGCATTTTGATTATTGGAATGTGTCATAGTCACCTGGTGGGTGTGCTCTACAGAGAAGAGTCTATATGCTTGTACACATCCATCTGATTTCCCCAGGTGTGCAGGCAGAACTTCCCTTTTCATTTCACCTGGAAAATGTCTTCATAATGCTATTCATCAGTTCCTGAGGATTTTCAAGCCCCTTGCTGTTAGCACAAAGTATTTCTCCATTTCAGAGGCATATGTTAGCACCTCAACTGTGCCACCATTGCTGTGAATCCCAACCTGTGAAACAGTCTTAAAAAAGCCAAAACCAAACCAAACCAAACCAAACCAAACCAAACCAAACCAAACCAAACCACACTGCTAGAAATTGGAGAAAAATGTATATATAGATGCACAGTGCAGCTGTGCTGTGGTTTTATTTTTTTATAACAATATAAGACACTAAGTAACAGATGGCCCAACAGTGACTAAAAAGCAGTAATATGTGAAGGGCTCTGATCATGTTATGAGCAGTGAAAGCACAGATACAGTGATTTAAAATGAGAACTAATTAATCTGAACAGATAAAACCAAAACTAACTAGATTCTGATTTTAACTATACCCAATGATGTTTCCTCCTCCCATCCCTCTCCAGGAAAAAATAAATTAGTAAAGTTAAACCAGCATAAAAAAAAAAAAAACACCAAAAGAAAAAAAAAAAGGAGGAAATAGGCTGTTCTTACATAATTTCTAGTTTTATTATTTGCAACTCCTAACTTTGGACATCTAAGATATTGTAAGAAACGAAGGCAGTTCAAAACCAGATACATTAATCTAGTTTTTCTAAAAAGTAAATGTGAAAAGTGAAATGAAACAGCCCATCATTTCAGTGCCACAGGCCTAAAGATTTATTTTAATATATTTTTCTGAGCTGAACCCTCTCTGGAGTTCAAAAATGCCAAATGTAGAATAACAAACCCTTTGGCTTCTGAAGTTCCCTGCCTGAACTCTGCAGCAGAAAGCCTCAGCACTCAGAGGTACAGAGTTTTGTAAGAACCTCAGACAAATATAAATCGTATCAGCAGAAAACAGGTAACAACCACAAAAACTGTGCTGGAAACCTCAGCCTAGTGCCACAAATTTGAGTGCACTTCAACACAGTTGGAAGGTCATTATGCTGTACTGATGAAAATGCAGAAGTGCAGGAAAACAAGGCTGTAGAAAAAGTTTAAAATCTCTTATTTGACAGACAAATATTGTGGGAAAAGATAGAAGGGTTGGGCTTACAGTCCTTTCCACAGTTACAATAAAAAGCATAAATATCCATTCTTAAAAAGCATAAATATCCATTCTTGACTTTCTGCAGTCAAGTTCAAGGCATAAATGATGACAAAGTATTAAAAATTATAGTACTGTAAATCTCTTGATGTATTGCTCTCCCTTCCCATCTACCACCTACCTTTCAAAAGGCAAGAGACCCCTTTCTTCTTTCACCAGGTTCAGTGTAGCATACAGCAAACACACCTGTAAACAATAGCTTAGCAATGTCAGGAGCTGTGCTCAGGTCTCGGAGTTCTTGGCAAGGGACTTTCTCCAAGAGGGCCAGAAATTTCAGATGAGGGTCTCTTCTTCAGTGGTCCCCAATGACAATTGTGAGGCAGATGAGAGAAACTTGGGACACAGTCTCACAGCGGGTGATATCTCCTCCTAACACGTGCACATCCAGGCACACAGCAAATTACAATATATGGTGACATGTCATGTATATTCATTGTTTTCCTCTGAAAAGGTGTGGTTATGCAAAGTACTGAAATGATGCAATTCTAAATTAAAAAAAAAACCTTTTTGCTTTTATAAATCAGTCTTTAAAATTATTTGGTTAAGCAGCTGATTAAAGGTACAGAAGTATAAGGCTCTTAGTAATTGGGCTCTCTCAACTTTGATCAGTCAGCTACAAAAGTATTTTCACTTTAATAATGACATTTACTTAATTATGCTTAATTAAGTATATTTCAATTAATACTTAATTATTCTTACTACAAAAAGTGAGTAATTCCGCTCCCTTCATCAATGCATATATTTAAGCCACTTGCAGAGCAACAAGGAGATGTTGCCACTGCATTTTCCAGTCAATTCCAAGAGAAATTGACAGCACAAATAGATTGCCTTCACCTTTTGGTGTATATTTACTTTTGTAGCCAAAGGCTCTTATTTCTCTCAGAATGTGAACTTGTTGAATGTGGATCATTTGGTAGTATAAAGCATATACAATGCATTGGCTAAAATGGATCCCAGCAACTCTAACTTCAAATTTCAGTCTGAGCACTGATATTTTTGGTTCCTTCATTTTGGGGTGACAAAGAAATAATTAAAACCAAAATTCAGAGTCAGCCAATTATTTTACATTTCAATGATAAGTTCCCTGTTTTGGACCACTGAGGTTGGCCATGTAGATCTACTTCCTTACCAGAGGTTTCACAGTATATTCACACATAATTGAAAATGAAAATACTTGAAAAATCATTTGAAAACCATTAAAAATTAATTTTTGCCTTTGAAAGTTTGGCTGTGAGAAGGTTTCTTACACTGCTGAGATCTTTGTCCTGCTTAGAGTGATTTAGCAAGGGCTTTTTCTGAGCTGTAAATTTCAAAGCAATGCACAAGAAGATGGCTATTAATATCGATGAAATGGCATGTTCTAGATGCAGCACAAAGTTTCTAGAACAGTTTTGTTAGCATTCTTACATAACAACTTCATTTTTTGCTGTGAGTGGTGAGGAACTGCCAGAGTGCCAGAGAAGCTGTGGGTGCCCCAGCACTTAATATCCACGCCTAGGTAGGCAGGCTAAGAGCAACCTGGTCCAGTGGAAGGTCTTCTTGGCCCTGGCATGGGTGTGGAATGAGATGAGCTTTAAGGTCCTTTCCAAACCAAAGGTCCTTTCCAAACCAAATCATTCTACTATAGCAACAATGACCACAAAACCCCACTTCTCACCTGATTTCCCTCTCCCTGTGTTTATTTTTGTCATTCTTTGTCAACAAAACAGCTTAGAGGACCCAGGCAAACCAGACAAGACAGGTTGAAGCTGCAAAGAGAACTTAAAGGGAAGAGCAAGACAGTTGTCTGGTACAGCCATAACCCAGCTGTGCACTCTGAATCTCTCAAAACTAGATGAAGGGAGTTAAATTATCTTAGAAGATGATGGCCTTGACCCTCATGCAGGGAGACATATACACATCCTCTGAGCATTACCACTGTGACATCCATAAGCACTGATTAATAGCTCAGTGGGAGAATGAATCATCTATCCATCAAATCCTGCTGCTGGGCCACAGCAAACAGGCAAACATAAGGTTAGGGAGGTAGGACCAGATAATCCTGCAAGTGATCCCTTGCAACCTTACTGTGGTTCTGTTTATGATCTAGGGTTTACACTCATTCAGAAGACAAAATACAATTTGAAGCACAGCTGAGAAGATGTTGGATTCCAGAAGATAAAAGCAATCCATGAAAAAAAGGCACAGATCATTCAAAATGTGTAATGCTGAAAAAAAAATCAAGCTTCTGCAACAAAGTTAGAGTAAATTTATCAGGAAATTTTACTTTATTCTGTGTAACATTGACTAGAAAATGCACATTGATAGGATTTGTAAAAGCTAGTAATTTCAGGGCAAAACGTCTATATTATAAATCCACAGCTTTGAGGCATTTCTGACTGACAAGGATGGACAACTGAAATTGCTGAGCAAAACAAACTATTTCTCATATTGCTTTTCAAAATAAGATGAAAAAATTGAGGCAAAGCCATGATTTACACTCCAAATATCCAAACCACACCATTGCATGATGAGACAGTTTCTCTACCATTCCTAAGACAACTTTGAACAGGAAAATAATTTCATGTCCTGGATAGTTAGTAAGAAAGTGACAACTTTGGGTTTTTGTGTTTGGGTTGTTTTTGATTTTTACTAGCATGTAATTTTTTTAAAACTCATTTTTGCAAACTGTTTAGTCATCAGATATGTGAGGGTAAAATGCACCCTCTTTTTCCACAGCAAGGGGGTGATGTCCCTCTCACATGAATACTGTCACCATCAGGATTGGGGTATGGTGGTAGAGCTGCACTGATTCCCCTTCCTTTTGCCTGACCAGGCTGAGACTGGGATGCTGAGGCTCACCAGAAATAGTTATACAAGCTGAGGGAGACTTACAGCAGTAGCACCAACATGCACATGGGGAAAAAAGACAGGAAAAATTACAAGACCATTTATTGGTTGTTCACACAACCTTGCTAAGAGCTTTACAAAACTCACTACAACACTACTGGAGTCACTAACTTACTGAAGCACTTTACAAAACCTGTTGCTCTTCAATAATTCTGAATTGCTCTGAAACACTTGTGCTCCAAACACTCATACTCCATAAAGTCTCCTTCAACCACTGCAGATTTATAAAAGGAATATAGTCAAAATTATGGTAATTCAACTCCTTCAGTCACAGGTTCTGTTGGTTCTGTGGTGGTGGCGTTCACAGGGGTCCCAGGACAAGGGAAGAGATGAGAATCTTGACTCCATGTTTCAGAAGGCTGATTTATTATTTTATGACATATATATTATATTAAAACTATACTAAAAGAATAGAAGAAAGGATTTCATAAGAAGGCTTGAAAGGAAAGAAATTGAATGGAATGATAATAAAATCTTGTGACTGACCAGAGAGTCCAAGACAGCTGGACTGTGATTGGCCATTAATTAAAAACAACCACATGAGACCAATCAAAGATCCACCTGTTGCATTCCACAGCAGCAGATAATTTTTGTTTATCTTTTCCTCTGAGGCTTCTCAGCTTCTCAGGAGAAAAAATCCAAGCAAAAGGATTTTTCATAAAATATGTGTGACAATTCTGTATTTTTCTCTTGTAATTTTTGCTAGGAACCAAATAAAAAAGTGGATTATAGAATGCAAGAAAAAAAGAAAAAGAGAATTTCTTTTTCTGGATTAAAAAAAAAAAAATCAGTTATCTTATGCAACACTGTCTAAGCTATCATGAATTCTTTTTCTTTACTTAATATCCACTTCATGAGCAAAAATACCTCAAAACATGGAGGGGCTGGACAATCTTCAGAGATTTTCCTTTAGCATTGAAAGTGTTTTATGGTCAGGAGAAGATGCACACTTGAAGCATGTTGTACTGGAACTGAAAATATATTAGAAAATATATTAAGTTTACCACTTTTTTTCCTATTACATCATACAGCAGAGTGCAGCACTGAATTGTCTAGATCAGACATTCTTAATTAGGAAGTTGTGCCAATAAGACTTATCTCAGTTTAGCTACTAAAACAAAAGAGTATTGGTGTGTGGAAAGAAAAATTTCAGAATAACTCAAAAGGACGGGAGAATTTATTCAGCTTCAATTAAGAAACCAATTACAAAAACATCCCAAACTCTAATAAAAATTAAAATAATTAGAAAATATGGGTTTCACCACAGTTATTAATTTAATTCACAAATATCTTAGTTCCTTGAAGAGAGTGGTCCTTTGGATTTTGATTTTAAGAAAACACCACTTCCTCTCATGCTGGTTACTGATGAAGTATAAACTTATCTTCCCAAGAAAACGCATTTCTGCTCACACTGTTGTTCCAAAAATCCTCCTGTCTCTGCCCCAAGGAGAGGCTTGAGGAGACATCTGCTGAAGCTGATTATCATGCAGTGGCACAGTATGGGGGTATATGAGCAATCCCACACTTAAAAGGTGCAAAAAACCAGAGAAAGCTGTAAGGGAGAAAAATGAATGCATTGACAGAACTGGATGCAAAAACTTCTTTCTTTTTTCTTGTTTCCACCCCCATCCCCTCTTTTTTTTTTTTTTTTTTTCACCTTTTCATTCTTCCCCTCCTACTAACTAAATTAATCACAAAATCTAGGTCAGCACAAATGAACAAGGTGACCCAACTTCAAACTAAATGGGTAAAACAGCAACAAGTGAGGTAGCTGTGATATGCCCCAGAGTTCAAATTGTTAGGGAACAGCTTCATGCACTTCTAACCAATTTTTATATGTGCTTACTCTTGGTTTTTACAAGTGAGTTTAAAACCACATATTGAACACTAATTTCTGGAATATATTTTGAATTAAACAACATAATAAACCAGTCACTAAACTGCAAAAAACTTCAAATTAAGTTTCTTTTCTTTTTCAAATTAATCAAAAACCATCCCTTTTGATTCAGCACGGACTGAGAGAGCATCTCTCTTGGTTTGAAAGACAGGTGTCAGCTAAGGAAGGCAGGAGCCTCCCTTGGAATGGAAAATGAAAACCCCTTCCCTCTGAATTACTGTAATTTTGAAATTAAGGGGCTATCAGGCAAAGATACGGGAAAAAGGAGTAACAGTTATTTACTAATATGTATAACAAGGCAAACAACCAACGACAATGGCAGTGAAAAAAGCCAGAACCAGAAACCCAGTAACAGCCTTCTTGGCAGCAGGCACTTTACCCTTTGGTGTAGTTATGGTCACAGCCGGCAGGAATGAGCAAAACTCCTGGTGTGGTGGATGATGTATCAGAAGCTCCACAGCTGCTCTCATAAGCAGAGGCTCACCCCACAGCAGAGAGAGAGAGAGAGAGAGAGACAGACAGACAGAGACAGAGACAGAGACAGAGACAGAGACAGAGACCAGAGACCGAGGTTTCCAGTGGGAAAGAGATCTCTGCCCTACACTGGAAACCTCAGGTTAAGAGTGAGTAGCCAGCTTCAGAGTAGTACAACTTCTTTTCTATTATGTACCCAGTTGTTAATGTCTCCTGGTAGCGTGTATGCGGGAAAATTCCTTAAGAGGAAAAATACAAAAGGAGAACTCCTAGAACCCCAACAGCATTTGTGCCCAGATTCCCTTAAAAGCTTTCCACACATGAAGTCTGTAAAACATGTATATTTATCAGTGAAAAACAAGTTTAAAAAAAAACAAACCACAACCAAACCAAAACAAACAACAACAAAAAACACCAAAAAACCTGCTGTCGGTACATGCCAATTCTCTCAAAGAGTAAGAAAAATTATGGGATACAGGAAGACCAGAACAAGACACTTTCAGAAGGTTGCATACAAAAAGAAAACGCCTGCAAAAGTAAACTACATGACATTCCTCAAGAGTTCAAAACCAGTTCTGTGAAAAGGAACCACACGTCCTACATGAAACAAATGAAGTAACTCTCATGTAGTGATGGATCTCATACCCATCTTTGTCCAGAACACAGAAGGGGAACCTGCTGCCTCCTGGATTGTTCCTCATCCTTGGGGCAATATCCAACCCTCATGTAAAGGGTGACTGTTCATGGGGAAAAATAAAGGAGAATTCAGTTGTGATTTGCAATGGGCTATACACTGCTATATCCAAATCCAGTATCAATGTGCTTCTACTTAACCAACAGAAGACCAGTTAGAGACATGCCCAAGTATAAACCTCTGTGGTAATCACATATTCTCTGAACAGAGAGAGACATAGCTGTCCCAGGATTTTCTTGGGAAGCTGTGAGAAGCTGTGAGAAAGCTCAGAGAAAGAATTAAAATAATTATTATCCCTCTTTCAGTAACTGTTGTTTATAGATATGATTCTCCAGAGTGTGCTATTCATAGTTCACCAAAAGTGTGAGAGAAGATTTCTAAAGGCCAATCAGGTCTTAAGTCCAACATTGCTTCTAGATGAATTGTAGATTTTTAATAATAAAGTGTTTTTTTTCATGCCTGCTGATGATGGAGTCTGTATCATCTTTGTCTGCCCCCAATCCCCCTTCAGTGATAAACATCTTCACAAAACAAGACCAGGGAATCCACAAACATTTAAGAAATCCTTCTGAGGTGGACAGGCTTGAACACTTCACCCTGTAAAACTCTCTCCCTATGTTTCTAACCATGTAACGGTCTAGCATTTACCCACTAAACAAACTATTTAGTCTTGTTCCTCACACAGTGGGCACCAATTGTTCAGGATACAGAAAGATGGAGATGAGGCAATTGAAAGAAGTTTTATTGGAAAATCAGTCTTATGGAAGGGTGAGACTGAAAGGTTGTTACATCCGAAGCCATCGCATCAGAAGCCATTCTAATTGTACAGCTTCCAACTCTTCACTGTAATTCTAGTTACAATGTCTTTTATAAGTTCCTTATCCAATCAGCTACTTCCACAAAGCATCTTCATAAATCAATTGCTGATTGCTACGTTTTACACAATTTGCCGCAATGCCTATTTTTCTATCCAATCGTATAACTCTACAGAAACTTACTGCTGTATCTTCTACTTTTTACCACCTTTATAACAAGTTCTATTGTTAGACTTGAAAACTATTTTTTTGCTTACCAAATTTATTTGCTTTCATGAGGCATATTTCTACTTGCTTAAAACATTTCTGCTTAAACTACAAATCCTTATTTTTATTTTGTCCTTGTTTCACTATTCTATTTAAAAACCTTCAACCTTTCTCCAAGTTCTTAGGTGAAACACTATCCATCTCTATCTCTGAGCTTCTATGTATGAGGCCTTGGGAACTCTCGGTGCTGCATTTCCCACACACTGCTAGTTCAGATTCATTGCAATATTGCTTGTTCAGGAAACTTCATGTAAAAACCTTTTTAATTGAATGACCTCCTAGAAGTATATTAAAGTTATGTCATGATTTTAAAATTTTTTAAAAGAAAGGTCATTTGCATAGTGATAATTTTTCACATGCAAGACCAGTGGCTTTTTTCAGCATTCAGATTCCACCTCTTCTTTCCCACCTTACACTTAATTTTCACACCCAGTAGCAGACAGGTTAAAGAGCCACCACAACCATGAAATACAGTCAAGTAATTTTAAAAGAGTTTAAAACGCAGTTTAAAAACTAATTTTATATTTTATGTCTATGAGGCACTTGTACGTTGTCATTTTCTCAGAGGGAAGATATGTATAGTATATTGTATATATATCTATATCTACAAATATACATGTATATGTATATGTGTCATGGTTTGACCCCGGTGCAATGCCAGTGCCCCCAAGAAAATATATTCCCTCTAGTGTCTACTGTGAGATGTGACCAGAAATTGAGCAAAGCAGGCTCCAACTTAGGAATAAAGGGGAAAAAAAATTTATTAACCTACAACTGTTTTTAAAAAAAGAAACACACACAGAACTCAGAATGAAAACCTTCCAAAAACGTTCCTCCTCCTCCCACCAAACTCCCAATACATCACAGTAGAACAAAACCTTGGATTCTCAATTCAGTTACCACCCTTCCGATCAATAACTCTCAGTCCAGCACCACCCTTCAGATAATCAATTCTCAGTTCATCAAGAAGAGAGGAGTCCCTCTTGTACCACAGGCTTCCCCTGGAAACACAGTTGAAACCTCTTGTGCTTCCATGTCACATGTGGCACCGCCTGGAGAACATCTGCCATCTTGACATCTTTTTATGCCTAGTGCTCTCACCACTGTGCATGGACCAGAGCTGCTTCCAGGGTTTTCCTTTCAAGGGTGCTTTGTCCAGTTCCAAAGGAGCACAATCTCTCACTTTCAGGACACCTGTCCCCCCCTGTTTCACCCTCTGGGGCCGAGGGGTCTCGAGAACAGAGATCTTCTTCTCCACTGAAGATTGAGGGCACCACCACCCTCCTCACCCATCGTCTCTGTTCACGCACTCCTTCACATAACATCACTGCACTCTCTTGGCTCCAAGCCATTGCCTCCCCCTAAATGCAGTCTCTGTGTCACAGGAAAAATGGTTTTGTCCATGGCTATACAAGAAAAGTCCAGCCAAAGGCCACTCCATCATCTCCTCCCACCTAGGATTCTTCTAAACTTCTCTCGGACACCTTTCACTTGCACAAACTTGCTACACACTTACCCATTTCCTGCTATTCCATCTCTGTCTCTCTCATTCAGCTCTGGGAGGATCAGCATTTTTAAGGTTTCCATTATCCCAGAAAAGGGTTAAAATACCAGGCTCTGCCTGCCCAGAACTCCCACGCTGCCCTGCCGGTTGCTGCCCCACCCTTCTCCTTCCCCGCTGGCCATGCTGCCAGCACATAATATTGAATTTCAAGGTGGCACAAGCTCTCTCTCTCTCTCTTTCTCTCTCTCTCTCTGGTGGGCTGCCTGATGTCTCTCAGGGTTCCTCCATCCTTCCAACCTGCAGGGGCCTTCACCTCCCTTCTCTGTCCAGGTCCTGGCCTACCTCACCCAGCTGCATGGCTTCCCTGGCAGCCAGGCAGGGGAGGTCTGACCTCTTTCACGGATGGAACCCAAGAGAGCTTCCCCCTAGGAGTTCTCTGCTTTCAACCCCGCTGTGTTCTCAGAGATGTAACCATGTCTTCAGTGGCCACACCAAGTGCCAATATTCAAATCTGAGCACCTAGTGGCTTGACCACAGCATCCCAAAAACTCACTTCCTCTCAAACCAGGACAGCATGTATATATATATACACACTATATACAGATATATATTGTACGTTGTTATTTTCTCAGATATATGCATATATGTCTCGCAATAAAGACTTTGCCAAAAATAAAACCTTTACTCTATGTAGCTGAATCAAAAGGTACAGAAGATAGAACTAAAAACAAGATTGTAGAGACTGAATGCAAATTGAGGAAATAAATTTTATTTAAGCAGAATATTCAGCCTACTTCAAAACTTACTCTTCAGTATTTCAGGTTGATGTTTACATAGCTAATTTATTTGTTAGAAAGCAGAAATACTACTAAATCCACATGAGCAAAAGAAAACAACTTTTAGGGTACTTCTGTCCTGCTGAAGAGCTGCTCTACTCCGCATAGCCGGGCATTGCAGGCAGGCATCAGCAGCTGACCTTCAGGCACATGTATCTCTATTTAATGCACATCACATATACTGCCTCCTTGGCAAATACCACCTTCCTTGGTACAGCTCTACGGTGGAGAGAAAACACCAACAAGCTTTTTTGTGTTGTTTAGCAACTTAAGAGAACAGAGACAGATAGCACTGTGTTAATCAAAATCTGGTTAAAATAATGGTAAAGCTGAAAGTAACTAATAATTTTGTAAGAAAAATCCTTTTCCTGTGAATTTAGAATAACTGTGTTTTGTATAGATGCAAACATCAGGAATATATGGAGCTGAGAGATTGGGGGTTTTTACAAAAGGCAGCAAGCCTGGACTAAATACAGTTTCCCAAAATGATAAATTCATGCTCTCTATGTTTTTAAATCTTGCAATAGCTCTTTCTCTAAAATATCTAAGAAAAGTGACTTTTCTAGTGGGAGTGAAGAGAGGTGATAAATAACAGTGGACAGAAGTAGTAACATGGAAGGAGAAAATCAGCGCAAGAAGAAAGCAGTATTTCTTTAATAACCAAACTCAAAACAAAAGCAGACAAACAGCACACCAATAAGAGGAAGCATAAAAAGAATCTACCACATGAAGACAGGGGAAAAAGCCAAGAAAGCTGAGAATGTCTAAGGGACAACAGAAATAAGAAGGAAAATTTATAGCTGTCATTTGTGGTGGTGTTTGCAGGTTTCCCAGGATGAGGGAAGAGATGAGACTCCATGTTTCAGAAGGCTGATTTATTATTTTATTATATATATTATATTTAAAGAAAATTATATACTAAAACTACACTAGAGAAAGGACACATCAGAAGGCTAGAAAAGAATGATAATAAAATCTTGTGACTGACCAGAGTCCTGACACAGCTACCCGGGATTGGTCATCAAGTGAAAACAAACACATCAAAAAGACGCACCTGCCATATTCCACAGCAGCAGAAAATTGTTGTTTACATTTTGTTTCTGAGGTCTCTCATCTTCTCAGGAGAAAAATCCTAGTGAAAGGATTTTTCAGAAAATATGTCTGCGACAGTCATTTAAGATGGAAATTAAACAAATAAGCTGTTGTGATGCCAGGATGATTTTCTGCCTTTTCTTTTATATATCTTTTATAAAACTTTCATGTAACCTCAGTATTCTTATATGCATACTTGTAATTCCTTAAGTCTGATAACAGCGTATTCCTAGTATTTTGTTAGGCCAAGAGATCAAACATCCTAAAGGCCTTGTAGTAGGAGGCCAGAAAATCTTACACTATCTTGAGAAACCAAGGCCACCTCTAGAACATATCCTGTAAACTAGAGATTTGGCCCATCCAGGAGGGTATTCCTTGGACGGGGGAGTATTATGCCATTCATCCAGGCCTTCCACTGGGACATCCTTGTTAGATATGCCAATTTGTAAGGTCTATAAATTGTACATGTGGTCCATTGTGTGTGTGCCTTGCAGCACATGCCACCTTGGTGAAACAGAGCACCATAAGTATCCTTATTAAAATACAGAGGTAAAACCCCATTATTCTCTTAACCGTATCTGACTTTCAATTTTTTCAGACCAGGAAGAGGCATTAGCTGGAATATTCTTGTTTGTTTTTCAAAATGGCAGGCCAGGATACAGGGAAAAAGCCTAGAGAATATTAAGACAAATTAAATGTATAGGCATAATTAGGAATGCTTGAGGAGTCACTGGGTACCATGGAGTTGGTGGTTATATCTTAAAAGACATATGTAAACTTACATATAATACATGTGTGCACGCCCTTCTGTGAGAGCAGCACATTTCAGTGTTTTCTTTATGATCTTGGGTTCAGGACTAGATGACCCTAAAAGGTCCATTTTAGCCCAAACTATTCTATGACTGTAAGATCCTAGTATGTTTCTGTAGAAAACAAACAAACAAACAAAAAGTTAAAATTAGTTTGAATTGAAGTAACTTTGATGCATTGGAGAAATGGTCTAAAATTAGTATTTCTTTAAAAAGAAACACAACAAAGTGCTAAGTACTACATTTAATAAAAATGAAAATGCATATACATACAAAAAAAAGGGAAACAATTGTTTTGCAATTAGTACTGTCTAAAAGGAGCTGAGAATTATCAAATATCCAGGTAAGAATCAGAGCTGCAAAGTTGTTGCAAGAAAACAAGTAAAGTTAATTGTGTATTGCATTAATAAGGCTACCTAATTAGCACTTGAGAGGTTGTTATCTTGGGGGGGGGGTAGCATAAGGGCTGTCATGAAAAGACCATGAACACAGGTCTATTTTGTATGAGTATACACAATGTAACAGTTTTGTAAATCTGTAATTACAGATTTGTGTAGGAGTATTTGTGCCTGGTGTACTTCTTTGTGAGAGAGGATGACAAAGGTAGGGGATGCAAAGAGAAATGGTAAGCATGAACCTGGGCTGCCTGACCCACTGTGTCTGTGGGAGGACACAGTCGGCACCTTTGGAGGCTGCTCCACGAAAGCAACACTCTTCAGCTAAAAACTGTGGTCAATGGAGTTGAATTCAGCAGCATTTAGAAAATGCTGCTGAATGATTTTCAGAAGAAAGTTTGCCTTTTAAGATATCATGGTCTTTAGATAGCAAAACTTTTGTATTACCTTACTTTATATTATTTTCAAATTTCTAGTACCTTTTACTAGACGCCAGCAAAATTTTAAAATCTCTTACCATTAAAACTTATTGAAAGCATTAAAAGCAATGCTGTATTAAAAAATGACAATGCATAGTCTGTGTCAAAGAAATTAGATTTGTGCCTTTAGTGTGGCAAACCAGCCACAGTTGTGCCAACCCAAAATTCCAAAATTCCAACCTTAAGATAGAAATTGATTAAATAGTGGTTTATTTGTTGATCCCTGGTGCCCTAGTTTTCCCAGACTTTCAGATGAAAAACAATACATACCACCTTATCCTCCAGTTTTACAGCATTAGTCCTACTTGTTCTGCAGTACACAACATCATCTCCAGCTTGCCCCTTGTATTTTTTAGTAACTGTCATTCCTCACATGGAAGATGATGTCTAGCAGCATGCACTGGACTGACAGAGAACCACATTATATTTTCCTGTGGAATACAAATCCCTGTCCAGAACAACTACTTTTACTTTGTAAATTGCAGCCCAAATTCCTTGATATATCTAATTCAGCTGGTGTCCCTCCCCATGTCCCTTTTCCCAATTCTGTGAGCTCATGCTGTCTATGAAATGGCAGCAACAGCTTAATCCCACTCCATGAAGAAAAGAGGAAATGGCAATCCAGAAAAGATACATATTTTAGTGCTGAAGATTTTTGTATTTTACTCTTCTTCTCAGGCTGATACCAAGATTTCACTCAAAAAAAAATGAGATTATATGACCAAATCTTGAAGGTTTGTCCTATTCACAGTATAAGCCAAATGAATGGGAAGCAAATGGACATTGCTGATGCTTGAAGACCAACCTTACTTCAACTAAGAGCCTTCTTTTAGTTTCTGACACAAATGCACAAATTCTGCACAGTATATTTATATATATCTATAGAAATGACAACTTTGGGAAATCATACAAATTTTATACTTCTTGAAAAGCTGCTTTAAAATCTGACTGTTGAGAGGAATGTGAGAGGTTGGTTATCCAGAACCACTGAAAGTAGCTTGTGAAGCTCATAATTTAAAGAGAAAAATTCTTTATTTTCCTGTCTGCTTTAAAAAGAGACATATTATGCTCCCATTTAATGAACTGAAAAGCTGACCTTCCCTCAGAGTCAACAGTGCTGCACCCCCTGGAAAGCAAAACTCTAATCTCAACTCCAGAATTATATGTTAAAAAAATACTTTCTTTTAATAAGGATTTAGATGGAACATGAATATTCCTCTAAAACAGGCATTTTCTGGTCCATTTCATGGTCCAGCAGGTAATAGCCTATTAAGGATGCAAGCCACACAGTTCTTGTGTTATGAAACACAAGAACTGTGTTTTATAATCTTTGAAAAATTGACGTGAAATCCAAATCAAATCACCAACATCTTCAACATTTTCTCTGCCCTACCTAGACCTAGCACAGGACAGGTGCCAGATTGTTGTAGTGTGTTTTTATACTTTGTAATACTTTGAAGTAGTTTTGTTTTTTGTATCCCCATAGTTTTCCCAAATAGTTTACCCCAGACTCTACCCCCTTCCCTTTACCTATGTAATTCCTCTCCCTTGATGAGATCATCCCTAAATCCCCACCCTGGCTCTCTGTCAATCACCCAGCATCCATCCCCTTCATCTAGAAGCTTCGGTCCAAGACGTCGAGCGATTAGCCAGAGGCCAGGGGTCAGCCCCCTGAGACTTGCCCTATACGCTGTCCTAAGTGTCTATCCCTTAGTGCCCATCCCTTTGGGTCATTTATTGGTTGGTAAAATGTTATCTACTTTTGGTTTCCTCCTCCCTTTATATGTAACCTGGGCACATCTCCTGGGGCGCTCAGCAGGAGTCCCCCTGAGGTGTAGGAGCTCCCCAGAGCTCCTGAATAAAACCTTGGATTAACCCCTGCTTAGAGTTGGCCCTTTATTTTCCACCTATGTCTCTGGTGTCTCCTCTGCTGCTAAGGGGACTGGCCTGGCTGCCCTCAGCACCCTCGGGGCATGAGAGATGTCCCCCCGCAGTCGGCCGCGTTGGGGTTGCTCCCCTGGTGTCTGCCAGCTCGGAGACTCTGTCCCCCCTGGGAGTCTCTCGGGCTCCTGAGAGGCTCCCAGGGGGACAGAGACACCAGATGCTTATGCTTTTGTCTGGAGGACACTTCCAGGCCTTCCTCTCCCACTGCACATACTTAGCTAAAATAAACATTTCAAAAAATTGAGTACTCCCTATGGAACTACACTGAATCGTGCATGTTTGCACATGACAGCAGAGGTCAGCTGAGGACCTTTTAAGTCCTTTGAGTTACACAGTGTGGGCCTGGTGGATTCAAAAGCAAGATTTCATGTAACCCTTAAAATCCAAGGCTTGCTTTTATTCCAGAAGCATACTGCCAAAGTTTTCACTTGTATTTTGGGCTAAACCATTCTACTGCAAAGTCCAGGGACTGTGGATTTCAAAGGCAGCCTGAAGCTTCAGGCTGCACGGATAAAGCAGAAGGCTAAGCTGAGACATAAGTAATCTCCCACTGTAGTTCTGTTCTTTCCTCATAACCATCACTTTAAACCTCACCATTGTTACACTTTCAGGAACGGGTCCCACAGCTAAAATGCCTTGTAGACTTTCAAATTCCCACCCCAAATGTCACCACTGGCTCTTCTCAGCACCATGCCATGCTTGGCTTCTGCAACACAACTGATGGCTATTGCTGAAGGGGTCTTTGGGTTTAGGCTAAAGAAGGATGTTTTCTCAAGGATTTTTTTTTTACAGCTATAGAACTGTTTGTGCAATTTTGGCATAATTCACCTGCATTTGTTGCCCACATGGAAAGAAAATGCATGCATAACTAAATCTGATATTCCAAAAATCAAATTCAAGATCGTTACAAGCTCATTAAGATTATTAAGTATACTCTTTCTTAGTGCTGCTAAGATGAAACAATTAGGAGAGACCATGTAATGCTTTTAAATAAATTTCTTTTTATAAGAAGCAAATACAACCCCTTTCTAAATGATTTCCTACTACAACAGGCGACAGTCAAGAAGGGTGACAAATCCTTTGAGTGTAAAATCCAGAAATTTCCTCCACTTATCAGGGTGTACAACCAATCTTTCTCTAGTAATGGTTCAAAAATTTAAATACTGAAATACACAGAAATGGAAACACTCATATGAAATCTCAAATGGTTCTTTGTGATTAAACTGTTTTTCACATGAATAAGACAGTACCCGCATTTAGACTCAAAAAGTATTTTTCTGCTGCACCCAAAAGAAGGAGGGAATAAATGGCCTACTCAGTTATTTCTAAAAGAAGCAAAAAATTTAGACTAGTAGAAAACTGATAAGAAGCCTGGTTATTACAGGCTCTTTGGAGATTTTACGAGCTGATAAAGAGTAGTATATACCACAAAAAGTAGGGAAAAAAGCACACTGGTAGACAATAAACATTTATTGATCTTTGGCTTTAGAAATTGTCTTATCTTCGATATGGGAAAACCTATATAAAATAATGGGTTGGTTTTTTTAAAATTATTTACAGTGCACAAGTGCAAGGCATGCAGAGTACATGTAAGGATACTAAAATACCACAGGAACATTACTGCAGTAGACATTATATGTCCAACGTGGGTTAACGCTTTACAAAGGCAAACAAATTGATGGAGCCATTTGATAAACAGCAGGTATCACAGTTTCTCTTATATTTGCTGTGGTATTACCATAAGCAACTAAAAGACATAAATTTCATTTTAATATGTGTGCATTATAAAGTGGAGTTAACACTTCAACGAAATGAATAGGGAATAGGAAAGTATAACCTTGTTCAGTTTTGTGAAATTTACTGCTGTTAAAGAAATTTAGGCATTTAAATGACAAACCAATTCTTATTATTTTCACATTAATATAAAATGAGCAAGGCAAAACTAGCTTCTTAAATGTTCTACTGTAACAAATGTAATGTAACTTCTTACAAATAGTGTAAGGAAATATTTAGCAAGCTTACTGTACCAGGTTTTCCCAAAGAGTGTACTATATACAGTACGGATTTCTATAGCCACTTTTTAGAGCTAAAAGCTCAACATGCTGTGACAAGCCTTCCTCAGAAGAAGGCTTCCTTTGGTAGATTTGAATCAAGAACACCATCTCAACTTACAAACACTTCACATGCAGAATGTATAATTAACTCAGGAGCAGGGGCCTGTTGATTCCTCACTTTTTTAACCCCCTTGCTGAACCAGTCAGGTTCTACCTTCAGCTCTAGCATTCCTGAAGGTGGACAAGCAGTTTTAGAGTAAGGCTGGTTTCACTACTGAATAACAGAATTCTACAAAATTCTACAAGGTTCAACTTTTGGAAGCTTAGTCTCAGCGGTATCACAATTGCTACTCTTTGTGCTCCAAATCCATACAGATTCAGCGACCTTCAGTGTTGCCTTCCTGAGCCCAAGCAGAACTACTTACCTGGCTGAAATCACCCAAGTGCCTGGGGTATAATTAACACCCAGGTGTCACTACAGAACTTTGTAAGTGAAACCATTCCAGATCTTGTAAATACTTGCCCTCAGTCATAAAGTAAACAATGCAGAGGTGGCAGGTGGCAGAGGGAGGAGTGTTAATTTAAATTGGGGGTGTTCAATTATCAGTCAGATATGGACAAAATCGTTAGATTACCATTTAAGTAAGAGGAATGGAAAAGATTTCTTCAAAATCTTATTTGTTTCCAATATGTAATAGCACAAAACCACACATGGATATTACATAAGCCAAAAACTGTATGAAAAAAATAATTTCATAGCAAACCCTATTTCAAGGGCTACCAGAATCACCCACGATTATGCACTTTACAGTGTACAAAAAAAGAATATTATTGGAGGTGGTTTATTAGCTGTAGTAGTTGTATCCAAGTATTATCTACACCACGAAAAAAAACCCAATATAACCAAAACAACACCCCAAAGTGAGATTTTTCAACTTGTGCTGTACTCTTCTGATCACATGAAGATCCTGATGAACATTTAAAAGCATAAGAGCCAATTTGTTTTAAACAGCAGGTAATGCAACACCAGATCCATATAATATAAATATCATTTGACACCATCCCCATTGTGAAGCATGACAGTCTTAGTACTTGTAAAGCTGTAACTATAAAAATCATATTTTAACAGTATTGTAGCAGTAACAGGAAGCTAAAATTTATACATATAACACCAGAGTCTTTTCCATTTGGCAAATACTGTAATGAAGGTAGGGGAAACTTTTTGTCTTAGGTCTTATTCTAGAGTAGAAAGTATTATGTGCTTTTCACTTAAAGACAAAAATAAAAAAGACTATTAACTGAAGAGCAACATTGAGTTTCTGTGTTCCCAGCAACAATGAGACAAGTAGATTTAAAGAAAAATATTTACAACTTGGAAGATGTGCCCTGTGCAATGTGTAACAAGTCCACCTTATGAGAAATTGTAGGCTGAAATTATTTAATAGCATATTTGCATTAATATTTGCTCACATAAATGGGAAGTCTGAAACATCAGACAGCTTTCCGTAACTTCTATTACAGAATGTTTCCATGTACATTCCTCCTAGAAAGGCTTACATACTGTTAACAATAGAACAAAGGAATGACCAAAGATAGGAAAAACAAAAACTGTTGGCACATCATGACATGGGTATGAACTGCAGTTACGAAATATAATTTTTGGTGCCTTTTTCTTCGTCCTATGTTTTTATGAAAAATACTGTGAATATGTATTCTGGAAGCTTAGAACACATACAGGAGGCAGAGTTATTATGAACAGAGGAAGAGAGAGTAAGTCTGACTTTAGGAGAGAAGAAGTCTGACTTTAAGGAATTTTAGCCAGGTTTTAAAAAATATATTGCAGCACAATAAAAGAATCAATTACTACTAAGGAGTTTGTAAAAACCTATTCAAAGCTCTTTTGAGATGTGTATTTCATAGATAGCAGGGCCATTTGGATAGTATGTTGTTGAGAAAAAATGCTGCAAGCACAGATTCTAAGGGCTCTTGACTGATGTGTAATCACATGGAAAAAAATCTGGTATTTACAGGCGGATTTTGGACTTTGCTATGAAACTGCACACCTGCTAATACTTCAGCCTAAACATTAAGCTTTAAAAAAAAAATTAGTGTAGAAGTTTTTGACTTCTAATTACAGGCACCAATATTAATTTTAAAAAATGAAAATATGAGCCATGGTATTAGGATTAAAAATAATTTCCATTAAAAACATCATTGAAATCAAAGGTATAAAAATACATATACACCGGCATGCAAAACAACATCCAGTGCAATATTACCCTCCTGGCAGTCCACAGTGAGAGACTGGAAAAAGTTAAGTGCAGCATATACAGATGTCAGTAAAAAGCAGCCTGGAAATGACATGTTGGCTTCATGATCTCACCTAGAGGAGGAAGACCTTTCAGTCTAGTAGTCAGGAATGCAAATGAGACACGCCATCTACGTCATACAGCACATGACTGTATGTGCGGCACAGGTCACACAGCATGGCAGGCCTTCCAAAAGAAGGAGTTGCACAAAAATCACTCTGAAGCACAGGTACCAATCTGAATCAGCCTGTTCAGTGAGATCAGACATCTGGCTTCTAAGCATCTGTAGCCTAGATGCTCTTTAGAGTAGGTATCTGCGAGGTCAAAATATTGCTCTTTATTTACCATTTGGGATTTAGGCTGCAGATGCTAAAAATAACAGTCATACTCATAATTTACATTTAATATTTGATTTAAGATTCGAGTAACCTGCTGTTGCCTTCCTCCATTAAGATTTTGCTCAGGCTTAACAGAGTCCTCCAAGAGAACACACAGTATTCTTTGGCCTCATTCTTGTTCAATGTCTTCATTTTGTCTGGGGACTCAATTCCTAAACTTTTATTTAAAGTATCGAGGAATCTAGTGAAAACATTAACTGTGGGGTTAAGTCTGGGTGTAGAGGGGCTGTGTCAAACAAATTAACGTTCAAAATGTGTAGTGAGAAAAATCAGGAAGCATGGTATTTAAAAACTGATCAAAATTGTCTCTGTGAAAAGCACAGCTATTTGCCTTTTACCTTGGAGAACTTTCCAACAGCTTTAAGATCAGATGTACTCAATTTTCTATTTGATATAGTCCAAATGCCTGTTACCACTTAGGTGTAGTTACTGCAATGAAGCACAGCCCTTTGAATTGTTCCTTGGAAGTTAACTGAAATTTCCATACTTGCTAACCCCTCCACAGAGTGAGGTTATGCTGCCTAAATGCTGTGTTGATGTCTTGGTAGCATTTTTGTTCTTAAGACAAATTTGACTTTACAATCTAGGGAAGAGCGTATCTCTGTTTAAACACCTTACAGTACTTGTGATCCAAATTAGAACAACTGCAACAGAAATTAACTTTCTGTAAGTATCTTCTGTACAGGGATGTTCCCTTGTACTGATGCTACTATTTAATCTGTGGATTCTTTATGCAAGCAAATTCTAGAAGAGGGAAAGACTGCACAACTAAGAAAACCCAAAACCTAGCATAACCTATAGCTTGGGAAGGAATTAAAAGAGGTCAAGCGCTGCCTGAGAATGTCACTTACAAAGTGTAAGAACAGGCTTTCTTTAATCTATTCTCCTGTTTGTAATCAACTTCTCTTAGCTCAGAAATAGCCCAAACGTTATGTATGGACCTCCCTGAACCTGCTGGAAGACTTGGATTTTTCACTGTCTAAACCCTTTGTCTAAAGGGACCCACATAATAAAAGTGTAGAGTTTAAACAAATGTTAACAAGTTTTCTCAAGTTTCAGATGGAATTTTAAGTTATTTGAACTATTTAAAGGAACTAATCCTTCAAAAATAGATAAATTTTAACTAAACAGAAGTCAAAATACAATCTTGAACTATTTTAGCCTACTTAGTTCTGAGAAGGGAACATAGGGACAGCACTGTTGATCAGCAATGGAAGTCACATCACTGAGAGAGGAAGTGAGATCTGAATTTAAGAAGAAAGAAACAGACATGGATTCTTTGCAAAAGGAACATTTCCTTCTAAAATCTCTCAGAAACTGAGGAAAATCTCAGTGTGGCCTCCCAGTAATTAAAGGGGGCTCAAAAAAAAAGAGGGAGCATGACTTTTTGCACAGGCAGGGAGTTACAGGACAAGGGGGAACACTTCTAAACCAGAAGAGGGGAGATTTAGATTAGGTGTTGGATGGAGACCCTTCCCTGTGAAGGTGGAGAGGCACTAGATAAAGTTACCCAGAGAAGCTATGGCTGCCCATCTCTGGAGGTGTTCAAGGCCATGTTTGATGGGGCTTGGAGCAACCTGGTCTGGTGAAAAGTGATCCATTCCAGATTCATTACAATCCAAACCATTCTACAATTTTTTTATTAAGTAGTGGGCAAAAAGCAAGACAAAATGTTTAAGAAACCTGAGTAACACCTACCAACCTTTCAGTCACATTTTATTGCTTTTCCATTTCTGCAAGATGCTTTCCCCCCATAGCCAGGTGTCGATAAAGGTCTCCATGAAACAAACAAAAAAAAAAAGCATTTGCCAGCTGCTGTTTCAAAGGAACTTACTACAGAAGCAAGCAGATATTCCTTTGAACCTTACAGAATATAAATGCAAGTCAGGACTATCAGGGTTGCTACTTTACTTTAAAACACATTATTGATCATATCACATACTTGTCAGAAGCACTGCTCACAACTTTAGCAATATGGTCCCTCTGGTTTCACTGTCACCATATGTTTCAAAGGATTTTATTACCATATCTTAGTTTTTCATAAGCCTTCTGGACTAACATCAGGATTAAATGGATCCAAAGAAAGACCATCTCCCACTTACTGCTGACGCCATTCCATTCTGCAGAACAATGGTCTGTAGAACAATGGAACAGCTCAGTGGCTACAAGCACTGATCTTCATGTTTGTAACACTAGGTGCCTATTTTTCACTGTGATCAGTGCAATGTCTGAATAGTAAGTCAGCATGAGCTCTTAGCAAAAGCTTTGTGAAGTTCAGCTACATGAACCTTACTAATTATGCAGAATGCATTATTATATAACCACAGTTCACTTTTGCTCATAAGCTTTCAGAATGATTATGTCAGCAAAAACAGTTAACATTATTTTGAAGTATTCTCAAGTATCCAAAATTTACTCCTTCAGATTTCAACAAGAGGTTACATCTCCTATATAGTGAGCTTCATCAGGCAAGTTCACTATCAGAATCAAAGTGTTTTGCATTGTTTTATTTTTCTGAACAAAAGACTGGCATTGAACACCTAACTCTAACTTAAAAACTGGCCTTACTAATTCTGTTAGTAATGATGCATCTTTTTCTAATGATATATCTTGAACTAATATGAAAGTGGCTGCAGTATTATTGGACCTATCATGTTTTGTCATTCAATTATTCATCTGAAAAATACTTCCAAGGAATGACTGAAATTTTAAATGAATATGAGGTCAAATATTATTCTTTAGGCCAATTCACAGTTAAGCCTTTGTCCCAATTAGTTACAAAAATCTGGTGTGAAAACGACAAAGCTTGCAGTCCCAGTCACACTGAAATACTGCAATGCAGCCAGTAGCATCATGCAAGGTGTTCTCAGATGTCCCAAACACATGCAGTAGGTACTAGGCTGGTGTACACAAATCCTTCTCCAATAAATGCAACTTAATAAACTAATAAATAACTTTAAAGGCTTTCCACACAGCAAGATAGTTTATCACCAGCTTAAAAACTTGACTTTCTGCATTCATTGAGTTTGTTCTCCCATATGGTAGGTTTGCTACATATTAAAAAATTAGTTAAGCTTTTCCATTTATAAATGCTTATTATATGCCAAAGCTGTACACAAATTCAAGAGAAAAAGAACAGTAACATAAAACCAGCTAGTATTAGCTAAAAACCCACTGACCTCTGTGAAGTTTAATATTAACTGTTTAAAAAAGCTACTGCATATAAATCCCCATTCCTGTTTTGCAAATACACAAAACATCTGAAAAACTGTAAATAATTTTATAACTGGAATCTATCTATCCAGTTAAGCAAAAATTGTAAAGCTAATACTTTGCTCTTTTTCTTATTACACAGCTGTTTTATTATACAGAAAATCTATTTCTGAAGCCAAGATATATTAATTATCATCATATGGTCAAGTTAGCACAGATTAAAGTGGCAAAAGATGATGATTTGACAGAACAGAAATTTTAAGATTAACAGTTTAGGCAGATCTTTTTTTCCAAGACATTTTAAGTTCTTTAGTATAGCTAAGTACCTCTGCAGAGGCACAAAAACCAAATAGCCCTTCCAACTGAACTAAAAAAAAACCAAAAAGGAAAAAAAGAAAAAGAAAAAAAAAGAAAAAAAAAAAATTTAAAAGTTGAATTTCAAAAGGGAATCTTGAAATTATTAGTTACATATACACCCCTCTCCTATAGCACTATAAGATACATTCAGGAATTTAAAATAAAGATTCCATATTTCATACCTTCATATATATTATATATTTGATATATAATATATATGTACATTACACATATACATACACTATCAGCAGGATTAAACTGTTTTGTTTTGAAATGTTTGACTGGTGTTACTAATTATTTTCTATTCTTTTGTAAAAGAACTCAAAAACTCAATGGAATTTATCTACTACCTCAAAAGAAGAAATTTAAAAGATCCAGACACAATGTGTGGATCAATACTAGCACCAATACAGATGGCCATTACTTCAAAATGACTGCAGGGACTGAAATAATATATTTGTTATAACTCTCTTCTTACTGTACAAGCACTCCTGCAAAATATGTAGGCAGCAATACCTGTCAGGTACATATATCTACTCCTGTTAAATTTATATTTTATACAACTTTCCTTACTGTAATATACAGTATCTCTTTTGTCCTGTTGGATTTTTAATTTTCCAAGGAGAAAAGTGATCCATAGCTATCCAACAGAATTTTTTTTTAAATCCCCTCTTTCTCCTTTCACTAGTATGGCTCAGTTTCAAGACTTAATCAATAGGCAGCCACCATCACTATGTCCAGTACCCTTTGAATGCACTTCAGTCAGTGACTGTTGATGCTTAAAAAACAAATTTTTGAGTTTGGCTTGCTGTTTATGGAAACCAAGATACTCAGAGGTCACATCTTTTCAGCATGCTTACCACCATCTACAACACAATAATGTCAGTCAGTCCCAGGACTATAACTGAATTAG
Organism: Serinus canaria; assembly: GCF_022539315.1. Lineage (NCBI taxonomy): Eukaryota > Metazoa > Chordata > Aves > Passeriformes > Fringillidae > Serinus > Serinus canaria. Next base: position 447,485 of record NC_066343.1, read on the forward strand.
TTACCTACCATTTGGGTAACAAAAATAACAAACCCAGTTGCAATTTTAAACATTTTAAGATTATTCGCCCTGAGAACACCAAGGAAGTCTTTAAAAATAATTATGATATGTTTTCTCTTCACATATATAATTTACTTTTCTCTTCATCTCCTCTTGGGTACCTGGGATACCTTGTATCTAGAATCTGACCTCACACTTGCTCTGTCCGTTGACTTGTTCATGCCACAGTCAGGTACTGGTGATAGAAGAGGCCAAAAAGGCTTGTAGAAAAAAGGCAAGCAGCAATCCACCAAGTGAGGAAAGACAGGAGTCCCCGGAACAGGAGAGGAGTGAAAATATTCTTTAGGCTTCCCAGAGCCATTGTTATTTGTACTACAGTTACTTTCATCTTTCCATCAGCAGGTGGAGACTCAGAATAAACAGAATTGGGAAGCAGACTGTTTTCTACTGGAGTGTCAGAATTCAGTCCAGGGTAGATGCCCCAAGAATAATTACCTGTTAAAAATAAAAAAGTAACAGATTTTTGTAGAATTAAATTCAATTTCTGTTAATTCAATCACTCTACAGTCTCTGGTATATTTTTAATACACACAAAATGCTAAGTTTTTATTACTTAGTAAATACAAACTACAAATTCATCTGCATGACTTCCTGGTAATACCAGGAAGTAGGATGAATCAATCCTAGTTCATCCTGGGGTAGGATTCATCTTGTATTTTGACTTCCTAACATCTACATGTGATATAGCCACCTTGAGACCTCTGTATGTCCTGGGTATGACTGATCTTACCAGATGGAGATGTCTACTCCAAGGCAGGATGAATCACAGCCCACTAAAACCTATCTCTACCCACTGCCTCTTTGCAAAGAGAATGACACAACTGCATAGCAGGCTATGAAATACAAGTCTCACAGGAAAGAAAGAAAAACACCCCAAACCAGAGCTACTTCAGATCTCCCAGTAACTACACGAACCCCCCCATCTCACAATTTCCATTCCAAAAGACTACTAATGATAAAAAAGTTGAAAAATTCATTTATGAGATGCTCAAGAAGTTAAATCAATCATACTTTATACAGTTCACTTTTAAAATACTTCTAAAAAGACAAATATTTCAACAGAAGTAAACAGTTTAATTGGTTGCATTACACAGTTTCTCAGAAATAAATAAAACAAATTAGCATGTAATTGGAAGATATCAAAAGCAGCAACAGAAATAATTACTTAAAAGCCACATATGAATGTTTTAAAGTACTGGAAACTATAAGATGTTTTTGTATTGCAAGTACCCATGAATTTTAATTCTCTTTAGTTAGGTGAAAATAAAAAAAGCCCCGTGTAGAACAGAATAAACTACCGTTGATCCAATTTTGCCTACCTAGTGTTTTCAAGAGCAGAGTTGTGTGAAGAAGCATTACCAATGGTGCAACATACTGCAGTGCAATTACACAGAGATAATAGAATACCCGAGCCACCTAAAAAAAAGAAAGAGTAAAAGTTATCATTCCTGGTTGATCAAAGCAGACCTTTATGAATATATCTAGAAAAAACAATTTATTAAAAAACCCCAGTATTTATACATTAAAGCCGTTTTAAGAATTTTCTAGTAACTCCTGGCGTGTGACATATTGTCCTCAAAAGACCTAATGAAGAAATCCCCTTAATGAATTCTAGTTTCAGGACATTTACAAATCTGAGAGGAAGGGCTGAAAGAAAATAATTAAAAGCATCAATTCTGTTAAAAAAAAGAGAATCAATTTTGATTCTGCAAACTGTATGCCATCAATGATTCCTATTTTAATAAACCAGAAACAAATATATATGTTTTATTTTTTAAGTTCCCAGTCATTTACAAACTAAATCCTGTTTCAAAAATGAAGTAGTAGTCACAGTCCAAAGCCCCATAAAAGGTAAATAAAAGCTTAGTTAAAATTACAGTCCTTTTTCAAAAGTGAGATATTTTTAAGATTTCCAACTGGAAAACACTTGTATTTTAAAAATGATGATAAATTGAGTTTTCATTAGATCAATGACAGCATTTAAATGGTCTTTATTTCAGTCCTACACCATGGTTCATCAAAGTCCATTCATACATATCCCTCCCCCTGCTCTCCCATAGGTTCCCTTTTTTAAAGATTGTAACATTACATATTTTTATCAGCTATTGACCGAAAAGATTAAATGAAATAAAGATGGAAACAAGTGATAAAATAATAGCAAGCAAGCAGTGAAATAAAACTACCCATGTTTTATAAAAGAACAAAATGCAGGTTGGCAAAAAAGATGAAGACAGACGTGACAGTTTTGGGAATATCTCTCAAGTCTCAAAGGGCTTCTTAACAAGCATGCATCAAAAAACTAACATGAGAAAGCAAAGTAATAAGACACTGATGAAAGAAAAAGCGTGAGACAAAAATATTGTAAAAAAATTGATGGAATATGACAAAAATAACAAATTAAAAAGAAATTATCACTGTATAATGACAGACAGGAAAGAATTCACTGGCAAAAGTTCCTAAAAAAGCTGAAGCAGATAAGATTAGTAAAACAAGACAAGACACAGGCCATCTAGTGACTATGGCCTTCTTAAAGAGAATATATGAAGATGGAGAAATGGATATAAGAAATGCCACATGGAGAAGACATTAATGTTTCACAGATAGGAATAAAATTCCCAGTATTAAAATAGCACATTTACAGCAACTGGCAGTTCCATCCTAACCAGCTGCTACTACATGTACTTCTTAGGTTTTTTTCTGGAGCAAATTCCTAGCCACTTTGTAAATAACTATTGCACCTTCAGACACTTAGTGTTACTACATGTAATAATGACTATCCTAGAAGAGGAGTCTTTGTCTTACAGCATGCTTCAAATACTCCTCCTGCAACAGACACCAACTCAGCAGGATCATTAGACAGCACTATCATACAACAATAGAAATTTAAGTTTATTTTGCAGACAACACACAACAGCCATTCTACCTCATCCATTTGTTCAAGGTATGCTTTCCTACTTTTCTTTTAAAAAAAGAATCCTCAGAAGTTTCACCTTTTCCACAATATGATAGGCAATTTTTTAACTAGGCTGGTACACTTCTAAGTGGTCTGACAGAATTAAACATCTGTCATTTTATTCCAAAATATAACCACCTTGTCAAAATTTTTCCCTCAATTTAAAAATCATAATTGGTAACAATATGTTACCCTTCTGTAAAATCCAATGTTTCTTTCCCATGTTGTAGTTACAGATCACCACTCATTGGAAGGGATCTTTTATAACAACTCCCAAATAACTAAGGACAAACGATCTGCATAGCACAAATGATACATCTCTCCATATTTTGGTTTGCAGAATTTCTCTGTATTTTTATAGGAGATAGTCTAGAAAGCTTCATTTAGATTTGAGCTCTGCTGCCACAGATGACAACAAATTGAAAAAAAAATCATTTGCACAATCAAAATACTACGAATATATAATCTAAGTGCCATCATACTTACCATTTTCTGTAAATCAACCATACTTATTCTACCAACTTCCTTTTTCATCTGATCCACACTTTTCTGGGCTAAATTCAGATAGGCCTGTAAATGATGACGCATCATAGCCAACCGTAAAACACACAACAGGATTATAATCCACAATCTGATGGTATCAAATGTATCTTCTGACATTCTGTGGATAATAAAAAAAGGGTAATGCTGTTTTCCAAAGACCACCTACTGCTACAGTTATTTGTTTGTATCATCTGTAAAGTAATCTTGAGGCAAACTGCAAAAGCAGTTAACACAGAAACTACAGTTATGAAGTTCACATGCAAGTAATATTTACTTTTCCCTTCTATTTCTCTTTCCTACTACTTTTCAGTAGCCCTACAGCATAGATCCCGATTAGTATTCATTTGCTGTTACATGAGCAGTTCTTAACTGCCTAAATTCTGAATAATGAAGGCTGGACACTAAAAACGAAGTTTGCTCAGATAATTACAGGTTTTCAGACACACAGGACTAGATAGTAAATAGTACTAGATTGTAAATGGGTACTTCAGTTACCTGAGATACCCAGTTACAGCTCAACCCTCATTTTAAGATGAGCTGAGGAACAGAAGACATACAAAATATTTATATCTGTTGTGTTTTATGTAATAGCTCAGTGGTCACAGGATCACTTCAGAAGCTTATCTCACCTCTTTCAAGTCTATTTTGAATTAGCAAGACTAATTGCGACAATGACAATCAACTATACTTATACATTACTTTAAATACCACTCTTCCTGGAAACTTTTTCCCTTTTTATATTTTAAGTATTTTACCTATCAATTCAATACCACTTAATCAGTATGTAAATATTACGACAAACCTACTAGCTTAGTTCTCATGCCAACATATCTTGACTGTTTTCACTGAAACCACTTCTCTCCTGCACCAATATGCAAGACACAAGGTTCCAGCAGGTAGTGAGGTGGAATTCCACCCCTACAAAAAACAACACATTACTGCCAAGGAGATGTCAAGAGACAGCAGTTTTTTGGGAACCACCACCTTAACACTCAACTTCTGCAACTCATTCTTTTGAAATAACAGAAGTTCCTTATAATTCAGCTGCACCTTCCACAATACCTCAGACAGCAGATGCAATTAAAGTCTTTCATGTTTCTTCAACTTGCAAAGAGTTCTAAGACAATGTTTTGTTCTCAATACCCCAGAAAGAACTCTTAAAGGAAATCTTACAAAGGAATGCTCTCTTTGCCCAAAGGCGGGCTCATAATGTAGTCCTTAGTGATTGGTTTTACCCACAGTAGAACCATAAATAAAGGTGCCAAGAAGTTTATATGTAGCAATGTTCTGAAAAAAGAAAAAAAAACCAGAGAACTTAGTAAATGAAAAACAATGACCGTAATGTTGAAAGTATATACAGACTCAAAAGGAGAAATATTACTTTAAAATAGTTGGAAGAGAGCTAAATAAGAAAATTTCTTCCTTATTTTATATGTAAGGCTTACATTTCAATTGAATGACAACATTATATATTGTGAAATTGGATTTTGGCTTTAAAAAGAACGGGAGAAATATTTTCAAAGGTCAGGTTACAAAATTTAATGAAGCATTTTATTTAGAAACCCTGATTAAATTAAACTTGGTACTTATATAAAAGATACTCAGACCAAAAAAAAATACTGTATGAAACTGCGCAACAAAAATAAAAGTAGTACTCTTTAGTAATCTTTGAGGAAAAACCAGCAGAATTTAAAAAGGGGATATAGTTTTTGGAGTTCTCCCTTAATTAATATCATTCCTTATTTTTAAACTTTTAAATTTTCTTCTCTATTTCTAAACCCATTTTCCCGAATCATTTTTCATTACTAAAATTAAATGAGAACAGTTGAAGGGATTGGGTTGTTTCATAAGCACAGTGTTTCCTCACTAACAGATCAGGTTTGTCTCCACCTTCACTACAGTACTTCTACACTATAGAAAAAATGATGTAATCAAAAATTGTTCTAAAGAACACAAGACCTTCTTGATTGCAAACTACCAATCTCCCTAAAGCCACTAAAATGTCTGCATGTTACAGAAGCTGTCATCACAAATAAATTTAAATCTTTGGTTTCAGATGAAGAAATAAGCTCTGCTAGCTAATAAGTGGTGCATGGGAATGCAACAGCACCACGGATCAGTCCAAAACATTTAATTAGATGGTGAAAGCCTTTAACCTGAGCTCTACTTATTTAGGAGATCCTACTGAGTTAATGGACTGGAGTGATGGACTGCAATGTGCCAAAGGGTGGTGAGAATCTCTGTATTTTTTGTTCTTTTGTTTTGTTTTTGTTTAATGGAACAGGCAGGAAGGCCAAAATACTCTTGATGCAGACTTGGCAAAGGAGGAAATGTGTATGAAAACTGTACAACTTTGTTAAGAAGACTCCAAATATATGCAAGGAAGGATAATACTGCCAAAGGAAAAAAAAAATCAGACCAGTTCTCAAAACCAAGAGGGACACCAGATGATTTTTATTCTGCTTACCCAATGAACTTACTCCCTACACTCATAAAAGAATCACAATAATAATTTTGAACATATTAGTGACATGGTACTTGATCATTAACCTTTAAGTTTTCGGGCTTTTTTTGGTAAGTGCTCCCTGAAAGCTAAGTGTTCCATTCCATTAAGAAATAGATTTTGTGTTAGGTATTTTTGAGTTGTATAGTTTTGGTTCTTTTGTTGGGTTTTAAGAGAGATTTGTGCCTTTTTGGGGCAGCTTAAGGAATGTGGGGGCTTTTAGTTTGATTACGGTTTTTTCTTTGGTTTTAGTTGTTTTTGTATTTTATTTAGTTGGTGGCATTTTTCTTTGCAGTTGTTTTGACTGGGGTTTTTTAAGTAGAGTATGTATTTGACTGCAAAGATAGACATTGTTTTAGTACCTAGTTTAGAGAGCTTTCTATCAGTGACAAGTCACTCTCATTTACAACCCCTCTTTTAATCACTGTCAAACAAGTGTAGTCAATAAGATTAAGAAAAATGCATCGGCAAGGACAAATTATGTTCTTCAAGTTTATTAGAACCTATCACTTGACAAATATTCTTTATAATGGCTTTACCTAATTATATGGATACCTTATGATGTTTTAATCCATTTAATGTAATTTTCATGTCATTCCAGTTGAATAGTCAAAGTATTAGTAGACTTTCAAAAATAACTTGGTGGTGTTGAACAAAGTTATCTTCAACAACCAGTTCCAATATCATCTAAAGAAACTAGAGAAGTTTTAATTTTAAAATAATAAAATAATTTTAAACTATTTATTAATTAAATAAAATTATTTTAAATTATTTTTAAATTAATAACCACACTTCAGTGGATATTAATTGCCCTTTAGTTCTTAATTAATGGATTTTTGTTTCAGAGAGTTTATTTTTCTGCCTAGGATGTTATGTCCATTGATCAAGGAATATGCTGGAATATTTGGAGAAAAGACACAAAGAATTTTAAAATATTGAGAACTATAGCAATTAAGAACTAAGTAGCTTATCTGTCTGGAAAGAACAGATTAGGAAGTGACTCAGTCACAGTCTGCAAAGAGACAGAAATGTAACAGCAGATAAAACAATCCAGTAGCTGGCTGCTACATAGACAACTACACTGAGTGCGAGTGAACTTGCTTATAAATTGACCAAGACTGATGGACTCACTTCAAACAGATTAATTTTTAAGCTGAGCATTCCTGAAGGGGAAGAAAAAAAATGCAATTTGAACAAAAATTATTTTCCTACTGGAAAACTTACTGGTTCTCAGGAAATTTACCAGACTGAAATTTACTACATTGCCCTATGCTGCAGAATCTGTCATTATCATATATTAAACATGAACAATCAAGATCTCTGAAAGCCACTTGGAGTTTCACCCTCTCAACCAGAGAATGCTCAGGAGAAATAGTTCAATTGGACAGGACATTTTAGTACCAAATGGTAGGGTGGCTGAAAATGAAAATACTCCTTTAAATTGGTATTAACATATGACCCTAATGAAATATTCTGGGTCATTTTTGCATTTTATCCTATGCTAAATTTATTAAAGGAATAATGCCCAGCTGTAAGAGCGGTGAAAAAAACCAGTCTGTGGTCATATTTGTACTTCCTGAATGTTATCTTAACTTCTGGAAAGACATGATGAGGGAAAGAAAGCTGGACACAGAGACATTGATGGTGGAGCTCTTGTAGGAGGAAAGGAAAGCTCCTTTAATTGGGACCCTTAATTAAAAGGCAAAGAATGTAAGACTGGCAGAGCACAGGTTGAGCAGAAAGTGGCAGGTGGCAAATCTGCTCAAGATAGAAAAAGCAGGCAGCAACAGAAGTCTTAAGTCAGTACCTTCTTGTTGCTTAGTTTATTTTTAGACATAAAAGATTTAAGACTGAGTAGCATATACCTATTTGCATATATTTTTCTCTTACTGTGTTATTTTTTCTGTTGCTAAATTCAGAGCATCCAGATGCATTTGAGCCAGTCGCAAGCCAGGGAATGTCAAAAAAGCACCAATAAGTGAACACAGAACAGCCAGGAACAATTTGAAGGTTAGTTTAGACACAGGACCCCTAAAAGAAAAGAAAGGAAGTAAGCCTTTTCTTGGGGAGGAAGTTGGGGGAACGGGAAGTATCAGAGACTACTTTCAACCCAACAGTATCTGACATTAAATGAAAAAAGCCAACAGTATTCTAAAGGCTTCCTCCAAAATACTAGCATTATTAAAAACCAATCAAAAATTAAAATTTTAAAAAATACTTTCAGACTCAAACCAAGTAATTTATTTATTTCATAGGAAAACAGAAAATCTAATTTATTGACTGTGAGATGTTAATTTGTTAGCAGAGAAGAAAAAAAAGAATAATTTTATATTGTAATTAGCAACAAATTATATAACAGAAAAAGCTAAAATAGAATGAATTTAATGATTGTGTTTTTAAGAGGAACAGGTGTCTCAGAAGTTTAACTCCTTGAATACAAAATGGATCCTTTCTTCTACCATTATCCATTAAAAAATCTTTATCAAACTGTTATTACTGCAGCTTTTCACAGAAATGTACACGTGGTCATTAAGATGTCTCTTCCAAGTGATTAGAATTGTACATAAGAAAAGCTACAGGAAAAGTATCCAGGATCAAAGAAATCACAGAATTAATCACATAATTAACAAATACAGGTTTACACAAAGAAAAAAGAGAACAAAACAAAATTCTTAAACAAACAACAAAGCCATCATAGTTACAGTGAAATGTAACTAACAGATCAAAGAGGAGCAAAACCAAATCTAGTGATTCAAATGAGTTTCAGATTCTTTCTTAATCTTTGTCACCTAAACTATCAAAAGACACCATAAATAACTCTGGTGCAGCTAAAAAAAGGCAAAGCACTGCAACAGTTTATAACTAATCAAACACTTAACATGAAAATTAATACAGAAGGTAGAGACTTTGCAATAGCTTAGGATAGTTTGGCAGATTAAAGAACGGCTAAGAAACGCATGGGATTCAGTTAATGGTTTCCCATGAGTTTATTCATAAAATACACTAATCTAGTTTGAGGAAACTTCTATTCCTCAAAAATAAAGATTTGCCATGACTTCTGCACAATACTTAAGACCTACCAAGCAAGAAATTCAATGTGCTCCCAGTGATGAAATGGTCCCTAAATTTTAGCACACATGTATAAGGAACTGTAACAGAAATCCATTTTGCAATATACAAAGCTTGTCTACAACAGTGTTTGTGTATTTATGTAACATCACGAGCTATGGCATGTCCTTTAACAGTCTATATGAGGTTTGGATGTCCTGTAGCAAGCAGATGTTTTTGCATGATAGGAACACAGCTATAACCTGAAAACATGAATAACACAACTTATTCCCAATGCAAAATTTAGCAAACTCCATCTAGTAGCTTTTGCATGCTCCTCCTCTTACATGCCATAGGAATGCCAAAAAAGAAATACTTCTCTATTTAAACAATCCTTTTTGAAGAGAAATACTGTGAAAAAAGTGTTTACAGTTTTAAACTATATTTTATGAACTACAATCAAAATGTCAGAAATTATCTCCATATTAAAATGAAAAAATTTAATGCAACTTCAGTTACTTGTGAGCACCTTCACATCTTTTCATTAATCTCCTTAAACTTTTATAGGGATTATAACCATGTACAAAAGCAAAACACGCATGACAAAGGCTTGCTTAGAAAATCCAAATGGTTCATAAATTCACATATTAACAGACAAGTTATAAATTCACATATAAACAGACAAGTGTATTTCCAGAAACTTACTGGGATTCCAAACCTTGTTTTTCAAGAAACTGCATAGCACTTTCTGAGAAATTCGAGAATCCTGCAGGGACACATATTTCTTTTATTACAGTGCAAATGAAGAATCCCTTTTGTGAAATAAAACACTGGGTAACAAGTAATCTTTTAAACAATTTGTCATGTCTAGCAGAGCTCTTTCCCGTGCTAGTTAGTTGGCCACAATACAGTAAAGCTTGATTAACAACATTTGTAATATTTGGACACTTTGGGAAGATGAAAAAAGGTAACTTTTTAAATTCTTTTCCAATAAAAGAGCTACACTTTACTATGAAAGTCAAAAAGAGCTAAATCTCTAACTAGACGGCAAATACAATTAACAAAACAAACAACCTAGGCAAAAATTAGACTATTTAAGAGAATGGCAGGAAATGTACAGGATAATATTTAGAATCCTCATTTCAAAGCAAATTTTCTTAGAAGCATATAACTTATACCATTCATTTTAACACAGCTTTTCTCAAAAACTCTGGAAATAATTTTTTTTCAGATCATGCAATCACTACAGCTGTTTCAAACACTAAAGAAAGGAGTTACCTGATTCCAATCCAAACTCTAGATAATTTTCTGTCACAATGAGTATTGCCATGGCTTTCACAAAGAAGAAAAAACCAAAGGTGACACAGACTGATCTTTCACCTCCATCTTCAACTTTGAAATAGTGGGTAGTCAATGAAAACAGTACCTTACTACGTAATAAAAAGGTCAAGGAAAAATAAGTTTGTAAAATAACTATAACTAAGAATTACAGTCTTTTATTCTGTTCGTCTACAGGGTTGTTCTATGACGTGCATTTATTCCTTTTGAATGTAGTATGTGTTCAGCCAATTTCAGGTTAAATACAGAACACATTAAAACATAATAACCACATAAAGCATAGCCAGGAATACTCTGGAGTAGAGTTTTGATCTAGGCTTACTTATAGTAAGAAAGAAGACACATGCAAAGATGAACTTATATTTCTCTCCTTTGAGATAGAATAATTTTGTTTGGAAAATACTTTTAAGATCAAGTCCAACCATCAACCTAACACCAACAAGTTCACCGCTAAGCCATTTCCTCAAGCACTTCAACTATGCACACATTTGAGACTTTAAGCTCAAAGAGAGTTAAGACAACAGCACACTGAGTCCTATCTATGAAAGAAAAATCTATCCCACGTTCACCTTGGAAAAACAGTCAGTCTTAAAACCCCTCTATGATTTTGTATGATATATCAAATCCTTTTATCTAGCCCCACTGCCACAAAGACAAACACTTAAGATATCACCTGCTATCAGGGTGTTTTAAAAATATTTTTTAAGTATTCTTTTTTTACACATTTTTAAATCAGTTTTCTAAAGTGTAACAGATTAGGATAAACTTCTCATGATACACTGTCAACTCTTATTACTATGAACTGCAGCTCATTATAATTTAAATGGTAAGCAATATCCAGTCCAGATTTAAATAAAGCATTTGGACATAATTCCAGGCATTATGTGATTTCAAAAAAATACAGACAAAGAGAAAAAAAATATTTTAAGTGTAATCTGTACCACTTTTTTCCTCCAGTGTGCAATAATGCAGTTGTATTTGCCTATTTCTAATACTGAAAGAATATTAATATGTAGAGTACATATATTATATATTCAGTAAAACATTTGAACAGTCATCAATCTCTCAAGAAACTATGATTCAACAGGCAGCACACACTTAACATAAACAGCGCTGAATTTCAGGTATATGCAGAGAGATTCTAATATGCAAAATGTGGTCTAAGGACAGCATCTAGTAATTTTAATATCATATAATAATCACCTTCAGACCCCTCTATATTTTACAGAAAGAACTGATACATCAAAAGGAAGATTTAAAAAGAAGTACACAATAGATCATATAGACTGTGTTCTGGACTTTGTTTCTCTAATAACACATGGTTAAACCAAGGCTCTTTTTACATCTTGGGACATAAATCACAAATTGAAAACACCCTGAAGTTATACAAAGAACTTAGTAAGTTTGTGACCAACAAACCTAACATAATCTATCATCAGATTTATGACCCCCTAGATACTTCATGACTTCCAGTATGGATTGTACCTGAAGGATTTTGAAAATTCAAGGAGGAAAAGAAAGCATACTAAAATTATAGTGCAGATTCAGAACTCAATAAATAGATCCATCATTATGCAAACTACACATGACTGAACCCTCTGTTAGTTAAATAATCACCACTGCTTCTATTTTAGGGTTGGTGAAGATTGAAGCATTATGGCTTGCTTCATCACTTCCTTCCACTGCAAGACCTAATATTCAGGATCTACTGAAAGAATAATTTAGGAGTATTTAGTGCTAAGTTAATAGAATGCCTGCACCAGTTCCCCCTTTCATTCAGTTTTTTTTTGACCACAAGAGGCATTATAGAATTGTATACTTTGCATATAGTATATAGTTGCAGGCATTGTAGAATTTATGATATATCCTTTTACAAGAATAATTTTGTTTTTTAAACTGCTACGATTATGGAATTCTTGAATTTCAGTTCATATGTTGAAAAAGATCCATCTTCTGCTCCTACTAAAACACATGAAAACTCACAGAAGCAGAGAACATTCTGAATTGGACGGGACCCATAGGATCATCCAACTCCTGGTCCTGCACAGCACCATTCCCAAGAATCACGCCCTGTGCCCAACACCACTCTCCAAATGCTTCTTGAACTCTTGTCAGGCTTGGCGCTGTAAGCACTTCCCCAGGGAGCCTGTTCCAGTGATCAATCACCCTCCATATGAAAACTTTATCCCAATACTCAATCTAAACTTCCCCTGACTTAACTTCAGGCCATTTACTTGAGTCCTGTCACTGAGCACCACAGAGAAGAGATGAGCATCTGCCCCTCCTATTCCCTCACAAGGAAACTGTAGACTGCAAAGAGATCTCCCCCCTCAGTCTCCTCTTCTCCAGGTGGAACAGGCAAAATGACCTCAGCCACTCCTCATACAGCTTCTTCTCCTTCATCATCCTTGTGGCTTATTCAGACACTCTCTAATAGCTGAATGTCTTTCTTAGTGCAGGACAATACCCTCCCTTGCCTGGCTGGCCATGCTGGGCCAGTTTGCACTCCTGGCTGCCAGGGCACTGCTGACTCACACTCAACTTTCTGTCAACCAGCAGCACCAGGTCCTTTTCCATGGCACTACTTTATAGACTGCTGTTCCCTTGTCTGCCCATACAACCAGAGTCGCCCCATCCCAGTTGCAGAATCTAGCACTTTCCCTAGATGAACTTAGAATGGTTGGCAATTGCCCATATCTCTTTGGGTTTGAATTTGTCGAGGTTGCTCTGCAGGGCCACCCTGCCTTCAAGGGAGTAAACAGCTCCTCACAGTTTTCTATCATCTGCAAACCTGCTTTGTATCCTCAGTACAACTTCGCACTTCTTAAGACACTGGAATGAAACAGAAGAAACAGAACACAAAATTGCTCTATATTTAACTTTGACATATCATGTTGACTGCTTTCTGTCAAAAAAATGGAGGCAACCAAATTCTTCTGAATCTTCCATTATCACAGAATCATTTCTGGTCTTGACTATTGAGTCAGTGAGCAGTGAGTAAGCTTTAGGTATTTTCTGCATCCCAAAAGCTTGATGTCACCACACAGGAATGAATCTCTTCTGAAATCTCATCTAACTAGGTTCCAGTGACCACAGGAATTGTTACCAACACCCTCTGCATTGTACCTCTTTCACCCAAAAAGCCCTGAATAAGTTATGTTACATATTTATGGAGATGTTAAGGCTAATATAAGGTTTAGACTCTGCTTTCTGGTACTGCATCCTTCTACACTGCCACTAACTCATACAGGTACTAAACACAGATTAACAGCTATTCGCACATTCACACTACTGAAATAAAAATCTTGCAGTGACAGGCAACTTAAACATTTTTGAATATGTGGTCATCTGAACTGGTGATTAAATGAAAGCAATGATAGAACAGTGTACAAAGCCTTGATAAGAAAGTGTTACTGCAGTGGATTTTCCTACAATATATAATTCACAATCCTGTTTCACCTAGAATTGCAATTACTATAGTGTTGTTTAAATTTATTATTCCTGACATACAAGAGATGAAGGAAACAAGGCATTGTTACCAATAAATCTAAGAGTACATTGTGGCTTTTGTATCAGAAGCTTTTTTTTTCCATTAGGTCTATTAAAGTTCCCCTCATCCTTAAAAATTGGAGTGAAAGGTGTTGGCTATCACTTCTGATTTTTGAAACAATAGCCACCTCTTTCTCCTTCCTTCTGCAAAAACTAAACTAAAATTCTCAACCTCACACCAATAAAATAAAACAAAAAATGTGCAGTAACAATTATATATTACCTATAGTATAGCTATAATACAATTAAAAGGTGCCCAAGAGCCAGACATTGATTTTCCTCTCAAAGTAGACGAGAAAAACCACCTTTTGGACTGTGGATCTGTTCACTTACATGTCTAAGGGGAGATACCTAATCTTGACGCATGCTACTGACATTCTTTTTTCCAAATGTGAGTTGACTTTCTCTTCTAGCGAGTTTTTATACGTTACAAGGAAAAAATTCTGGAGAAAGTCTATGATTTACATTTCATTCTACTAAGAAAAGAACCTCTGTCCATACTATAAAGGCAGCATACATTTTAATAATTATCAAGGACAGGCAAGCATGAAGCATATTGAGAACTCTTAGCCAAATGTAACCAAACATTAGAGTTCAAGGTTTTATATAACACCACCAGCTACTGCTGATATTACAAGCCAACTGAAAAAAACACAACACATTAAGAATCTTTAAAGCTAGCATTTATATAGATGAAACAATTTTGAATATTCAAGAGGTTTAGCAATTATAACTTAGCTTTTTATCTGTTCTCAGCAGCAGAAGGAGCAGATGAGCTGTAGCAATTCACTTTCCAGTTCACCTTTCTTAAATCTGCTCTCTTAAAAACCCTTATTCCATTCCCCTGCTTTATCTCTGATCATATCTTTGACCTGCAACTTTCCTCCCTAGACCATGTGTCTGGATTCATATGTGGTACACAGTTACTTACCATACAAGCATCTATGTCTGATACTGCTTTTTCCAGTAAAAAAAATTAAAAAATAAACTGCCTGCACCATAACAAAACACAAACATTTTATGGTTTGATAATGCCTGTTTCCTAAATACTCAACTTCTGTTTGCCTCAGTTTCAGAGGTGAGTTTAGCTTTCCACAGAGCTCAGTTTCTACAATTGTTTATATACCTTTTTTTCTATAAGAATACCTTGAATGTATTTTAAAATTATGAATTCACACATGTATTCTTGCAGTAAACTAGTATACACATCACTGTGCTATTTTGATCCAGAAGCATCAGATTAAACATATTTTTAAAAAAGCACACTAAATTTCCAAACTTCTTCAAAAGCTGTACTTTCTGTACACCTAACTATTTCTGATTGCCAAACTGAACAAAATCAAGTTAGTTTAGAACTACTACATACTACAGATGAGCACTGACTATATTTGCATACATGTATTCTTCTCCTAAATGGTCTGGTATTAATATAAGCAAGCTAATGGTACCAGCATTTGCATAGAGCTTGGACAGCATATACATTATTCAATGTATAATGCTATAACAATGGCATTAGCTTACAGGACCCTTTTTCGAAATAGCAAATAGTTTTGTGTCCCACCCATCAGTGGCATGGAGATTTATACGAACTGCAGAATGATGTAAACTATTTGGAACAGGTAGAGGGGGATTCAACAAAATAGAAAAGGATACACTGCAAAACCCAAGACAAGCAGACACCACACTATGCTGATATTCATTTCTTGTGAGGGCTTCATAATGCTATAATAGGCTTCTGTCACCACATACACAACTGTAGCTGCAACAGTGAAATCCACCAACCACTGATATTCCGGAAAGTAATGCAGTGCTGAAAAATATAAGTTTGTGAATGTTAAAGCTATGTTTTAATGCACTTACTGATGTATATAGAATGGAGCAGCAATTAAAAGAGGTTTTCAATTGTGTATTAAGTGTATTAAAGTGAATTTTAGGAAGACCAAAATCAACCAAGTGAAATGCAACAATGAAAAAGCTACTCAACAATGTGAACTTCATTCTTTACTTCTGTCATCCAATACTTAGTAACTACTCAAATTTATAATGCTATGAAGTTTTACTACTTTATCACCTCAGCTTTTATACATTAACATCCTAAATCCAAAAAGCATACTAAATTTAGATTTCGCAACACAGAAAGTAAACAGTTTTCTAGTTGAGTCTGACTGCAATTCCAGATAAGAAGGTTTGTTTTGACCCTTTGTTAAAGACTGAAATCTCACTGGCTATCATTTATTATAGTACAAATAAATAGTTCTTTTTATTTTACAAACCCCACCATCTAAGATAACCTGATGGTTTGCTCATCGAGATTTTGTTAATACATCCTATAAAGCAATAATCGTTGTGTTAACTTCACTGTAAAAATTCTGGGGATAATACTGTGCTGCATACAGGCTAGATGTTATGGAGAGAGTTCCCATAGGTGTTGGAAACTCCGAAGAACCATTTGTGACAACACAAATTGTCTTCCCCAAACACCTTCCCTACATGTACACAATTTGAAAGTGTGAAAACATTACTGAATGTTTGACTTAACTAGAAGCTATATGTTGCCAAAGATATGAAACTGGGCAAACTCAAGTATTTCCAAGTCCTACACTTACTTTGAAATCACAATCTAGTTACATTTACAAATAAATTGTATATATTATTTTTCAAACACAGTCAAACCCTATCTTGTATCACTCAGGTTGACAATTACATGACATAATTTCAGGAAAGTAACACTAATTGAAACTTGTGAATGTTTTGTTTATTTACTTCAAAAACTTGTGTTACACAAATGCTGTCTCCTACAATTTAAGCTGTGAAGTCTCCTGCGTAGGAATATATATCCTTTCTTTCTATATTTATCCAGAGTACACATAAATATAAAAATGTAGGTAGAAAGAAAATATGTATCAAATACATACTCATATATGACCTTTCTGTACAGAATGACTGATTATGATTTTATAATCAAAATTGCCATCTAAAAAACAATAGTCATACTTTCTGCTTCCTTTCAAAACCTTCCAAAACACTTAGTGCTGCATATTTCTGTACTGTCACTTGCTGTTTTTAAGCATTTTACCTGAATGCTTGAGATGTATGGCTGAAAGAACTTAGGTTCCAATACTTCAGCACATACCCTATGTTAGATGAGCAGAAATATGACTTGACATCTGCCAATTGTTATTTTCTTGTACAAAGCTAAAAACTCTATTTTGAATAGATAATTATGTGATTCTTTCAGTGCTGCCTCATATTGCTATAACTGATAAAATTGTACTTTATTCTGGATTTCATCTACTCATCCTTTTCCACAACACTGCTATTAAATGTCACTCACAGAACAATAAAGGAGACTTAGTCCTACTACCTGCTTTCTCATTTATGACCAGTTTTGCATTCTATTCATCCACATTCTACAAAAAGACATTTCAGCACTAATTACAAATGAATGCTTGATAGAAATAATCAGGATATATTGGAAATAATATATTATTGTTGCATACTCTTACCAATAGTGTCCCTTTCTGTTACAGATTTTGTTTCCAGATGAAGATCAATATCTTTTGGAATGGTTAAGGGTTTGTTTTCAATATGACCATTATATTTTCTGTAAAATAAATAAATAAATAGATAGTACAAGCATGGGTATGACAAAATAATTTTTTTGAATACAGAATGACATTTCAAATTTTAGAAAAATTCACAATGCTTTTTTTTTCCCAAACACAAGTATTTTTATGTCTGTAACTAAAAGTAGCACTTTAAGCTCAAATCTTGGAAAACAACCAGGAATGTCAATGGCTCCCAGCTATAACTTGACAGACTATGACATACTACTGTGGTATGGATTTAAATGGCTTCCAGATGCTTCAATCTGAGCATGTATTGGATCAAGATCCAGGGACAGTATTTATTTCAGCCCACTGATTTCATCTTTTCAGAGCTACAGGGTGCTACCAAGGTCAAAAAAAAAGAAAAAAAATCTTGCATTAGTCCTTCTTGTCATAACAAGCAGGTACATCACATGAGCTGAACTAACCTAGATCCTTGAAAAGTCCAACCTACTAGCCATGAAGCAAAGGCAATTTAAGGTATCTTTCTAATCTTAAAGATTTGTATTTAGACCAAAAGGTGCTTTTCATCTGGAGTTCTCAAACTATACCAATATAATGTTTCACTTCCCTGAAATTAAGTCATACTAGAAGACTTCAAATTAAAAAACCCAGCACACTCTTAAAAGAAGATGAACAAAGTTAAAGAATTTGGTCTGGCAGACCAGCATTACTAACAAATGTAAAATTTCCTTCTCAAACTATTTAAAAAGAAAATCATTAAAGAAGATCAGAAGATGCTTTGTTACATAAAAAAATCATACCTAAAACTTAACACCTCTAAAAGGCTAGAAGAAAACAATAAACTGCCACATTTTAGAATATCAGCTCTGAAATTAGAAAAGGAGAGGTGAATTTTCCATAGGAAAACAAATTATTAAGATATTAAGCATTAAAAAGAAATCAAATCAATCATGAACTTAGTTTTTAGGAATGCTTTCATCTCAGCTCATATGTGAGAGGAAAATACAAGCAGAAAATATTAATAAATTTTTTCAGGTTATATTAATGCTTAGCATAACCTGAAGAACAAGAATTCTAATGGACAAACTAATAAATAGGAATCTAAAGCATCACACAAAAAATTCTGTAGATTCAGTTGAATCTACAGAAGTCCCAAACACTGCCCAAGGACTACCTGCAAGCTCCTGTGTACTTCCATGCCTGCAGTTGTACTCCTGATTATTTTCCTACTGCCTGTATACAGGAGTACTATCATATTGAGTGAGATGAGCATTTTTACCACTGAAGACATTTCAGATCAACAAAACTTGGTGTTCCTACACTTCAATTATTCCAGGGCCCCTCAATCCAAGAGGCACAGACAGAATATACCTAGGACCAATGAGTGCTTTAGTTCAATGTAATTCACAGTAGCTATGGACCTTTTCATCAGCCTAACAATTTCGTACAATACAAACTATTCAGAAGCAGAAAACCTGCCTAATATTCTTGTGCTCCTAAAGCCTACAGTGAAGGGTAATATGCACTGAATAAAATTAACTAAAATTTCACACTACAGCTGTTTCTCAAGCAAATGTTCAAGCAAGCTCCTTGTATCTCCTTTAATAATTTCTTTTTAAATTAGATCAGGCTGAGGGTGTATCTAAGGAGCAGGTATTACACTTTGCAAGACTATGGTCTTGACAAAGCAGATTCTTTATCTCGCAAAGTATTCTTTATTATGGGGAGTATCAAACAGATGCATCTTTATTTCTCCCACACTCCTTGTTTCACATCTCCCTGTTGAGATGACTCAGAAGATGTACATTCTATTTTGTGCAACCTAAATCAGTAAATCCAAACCAACTGGACAGGAACAATTCCCACTTAACTATGGTTCTTCATGAACCAGAGTCACTTCTTTCACAGACACAGAAGTACACACATTCATTAAAAAATAATTTATTATTCATTCAGCTGTTAAACAAGCAAAGCAAACATCATTTAAGCCTCCATATTACTGCTTAAGTTTCTCTGAAGTTTTATATTCCCCTTTGATTAAAATTCACCCTGGTATAGCCACCTACTATTACTATTGCAAAAGACTGGCAAGGCTGAGGAAAGGCAATAAGAACAAAGGCATAATAATTATGTGGCAGTGCAATTGTGTTTTTCAGTTTAAGGCTCCTACGGGTGGATTTAACTTATAATTACATAAAGTTATGTCACATATGAATAAATGCCACTGGTTACATAGACAATTATAAATTATGCTCTTATTCACAATTATTTTGCCTCATTTTTGTCACAGAAAACCGTTAAGATAAAAAGAGATTCTTAATTTTAAGGAATGTTGCAAAAAAAGAGAAAAAATTACTACTTTACAAGGAAAAACTTAACCCAGAGAATGGCAGTGAATGATGCTGCATCCAGGTGGCAGCTGGTCACTAATAGTGTTCCATAAGGCTCAGTACTGGGCCCCATCCTGCTCAAGACCTTTACAGATCATCTGGACAAGGCGATGGAGGGCACCCTAAGTAAATTTCCAAACACTAAGGTGGACAGGAATGTTGATCTCCTGAATGGCAGGAGGCAGGGATCTGGACAGGCTGGATTGATGGGCTGACACCAAAGTACTGGGTCCTACACCTGGGTCACAACAACCGTATGCAGTGCTACAGGATGGGGCAGCGTCACTGAGAACTGCCCAGCAGAAAAGGATCTGGGGCTGCTGGTTAACGCAACTGAACATAAGCCAGCATGGGCCTAGAAGGCCAAGAAGACCAGGGCAGTGACTGTATTCTGTAGTCAGCACTGCTGAGGTCATACCTGGAATCCTGCTTTCGGTTTTGGGTCGTTCACAACCAGGAAGACATTGAGATGCTCAAGCAAGTCCAGGGACATGGAACTGGGGAAGGGTCTGGAGTACACGTTAGATAAGGAGATGCTAAAGGACATGGGGGCTCTCAGCCTGGAGAAAAGGAGGCTCACATGGAACCTTCTTGTTCTCTACAACTGCCTGAGGGAAGGCAATAGTTATGCAGAAAATGGTCTTTTCTCAAGGTTAACTAGTAACAGGATAAGAGGACTTAGCTTCAATCTGTGCCAGGGGAGGTTCAGGATGGACCTCAAGAGAAATTTTGTTGCGGAATTGGAATGGGTTGCTTAGGCATTATTTGGTGAAGTCATCATTACTAGAGGTTTTCAACAAATGACTGGCCCTCAGGGCTGCAACTGACATGTGATCAAAGGTTGATCTCAGAGGTCTTTTCCAAATGAAGTAAATACAATTGCTAACCATGCTGCTTAAGAGCTAGGAAACCGGAAGAAAATTAAATTACAATTAACAGATTATATAAGCAGTGCAGAGATTCATTCAGATCTTAAGATTTATAAGAGGGTTCATACTGGGATAGAAGAAACAGAGCTAGAAAAAACCTCCTGTGTTGCCAAAAAGAAAACCACAGTGGATTGTTTGGTTCTAAACAAAGTCAATTTAGACATATTTCATCAACATGGACAGCTCCACCATCTCAAGATGTCTCAGTTCTTGATGCAGATGTACTTCTGGTATGGCTGTTCAGAACTTCACGTCTGAATAACAGAAATCTATTTTCAGCTTAAGCTGACAGGCAGCTATCCATCCCCTCAGTTGTCTTTTGATAGTTTCAGGAATCCCAGCTCTTTTAGCCCCCTTGAGTAAGACAGACTTTGTTTCCTGGATGATCCTAGCAGCCTTCTTCAACTGTTCACATACAAAATTAATTTTTCTTGAACAGTAGTGATCAGAACTGTATACAGTAATCCAGATAAAGTTCTATGTTGGTGTCTTGTCCAAGAGGACTATTATTTCCCTCTCTCTTCACTAGAAACATTTAATGTAATATATCCTAGGAGCCCATTTACCTTTTTCACAGCTGTGTTAAGAGTGGTGGCTTACAGTAACCCTATGTTTAACTAATATACTCGAATCTTTCTTCTCTCACTTCAAGATGAAAAGCTACAATCCTAAGATTTGTTTCCACGGTTTTTATCTAAATGCATACATTCACTAAAAAACCTTGCCATCAAATTAGCATTTCACAGAGTGTTTTGTGGATGGAAATTAACCAGTTCTACACAATTTGGGAATGTCCAACTCTGATAAACTGAAAAAACATGTTTTGATAAAAAATTGTGACAATTAATGAAACCAGGGCAGACATATGCAGTTTTTAACTCACTAAGACAAAAGTAGGCTGGTAAAGTTACTAGATGAACCATGTCATGCTGAACAAAACCCAAAAGGTGGAGGAAGACAAGCTTAAAAAGAGTATTTACCTATCTTTTTACTTCTCCCTCTTTGCTTCCCTGCAAGAATTCGCAGTTCTTCTTCAGTGGGATGCTGATACCACCGTAAGCTAAAGAAAAAGAAAATCTCAAGTAAAACAATACCATTATTAGCAATTTAGAGCATGGCTTTCAAAATTCTGTATAACAGAGATTATACACTTACTAAGACACTTGTAATTTGTCACTCCTAAGCAAGACACCTTTGTGTGCCAGTACCAACACTGCCCGAACTGAATAACAGCTAGAGTTCAGTTCTCTACAGCAAATAAAGCATTCAGACATAATTAGAAAGCTTTGCCACTTTGTCATTTACATGAAAGCCCTTCAGTTCTCTAAACACCAACTTTTAAAGATATCATAAAATACAGCAAACACAGTCATATAAGTGGGAAAGTTCACTAGAATAATTATACCTCTACAATTACTCATTAGAACCATATTCTAAACAACTTAATTAAGTATATTATATCCTCACCAAACCCAGTAATTTCCCAGAATCTGAAATATCTATCATCTAATAAACATTACCAATGTTTTCTCTTAAGCAGAGCAAATCCTAACATCAACATCCCTTTCCTTAAACACCTTCTCAGTGATATCTTCAACTTCTACTAGAAAAAGTGCTTTTTAAAAAAACAACTAATTTATGCATAGTTGACCTACAAGTGTTTTCACTTTCACAGATCAATGCACCATTCTTTGCTCATTCATTTAAAAGACAAGAAATGACATGGAAATTTTGAAGAGGACAGACAGAGATGGTTAAGTGTCTAAGATGGTATATTTTACCTAAATTTCTAAGTATGGCAAAAACCTTAGTAGCTGAAACAAGCCTTTTCCACATTCTGTCCAGATGTGGGAAGTCACTATGATCTCCACATGTCACTATGATCTCCACTCTGAAATGCTGCGGTAAAGGAGACCAAGTATTAACAAGGACAGACATGAGAAATGTGTGTGGAAGTAGAAGGCCACTGATTGTCACCAATGGTGATATGGGTCAACACATGATAAAGGAATCCACAACCACCAGCTCACATAAGATCACCAGCTCACAGCTTCACCAAGCAGGATCATTCAAATCTATATTGGTGAATTAGAGATGATGTCCGATCCAATTTCAAAAGGTTAGCAAAGGCAAATTTGGAAGGCACCAAAACTCAAACAATCTCAAGCCATTTAATAAGACTTGATTCCCAGCTCTGTTTTAGAAAGGCTTCCTTCATCTTGGGAACTTTTCAAGAGAAAAGAATGCTAGTACCAGCCAACAGAACATCAAACCATTGCACACTGCATATTTCCATTGAAGGAATTCACTGCCAGTTCCAAAACTGAAAACAGCAAATAGTTCAAATTTTGCATGAACACAGTTTTGGATGGGGAAAAAAATGAACTGAATTTTGTGTAAGTAAGAGTGAAAGGTATCTCATTAATTTAATTTTAATATGTGTGTACAGTTGAGGGATCTGTGATTTGCAAACTTTACTGCAAAGGAGACTTTAGGACTGACACACAAATAAACCAGAGAAACAAACTTTTCATCCAAGAAGTCAAAATACTCTGGAGATGTTAACTTCTGTCCTTCACATGACCCAAAGCAACTGTGAAAAAGCAGAGATATATTCTCCTGTTTTGTCATTTACCACATCACTCTGATATGTACTTGGGATGTTAATGACGAAAGCCACCTATGTGGTAAAGAAACTTTTCAAAATCTTTCCTGCACAGACAGAGAAATGGTACCTAATGCAGCAGGACAGACAAAATTTTTGTTCTGTGTAGCATGCTAACACAAATCAAACCACAATAATTTGCTCCTAATTATACTACAAAATGACACTGAAGTGATATCTAATTACAACTAATAGGATAAAAAGTTTTGGTATTTTTCAGTTGATAAACCCTACACATCTTGCATTTAAAATCTCAAAACCAAAGACTTGAACAAACATTTTCATAGAGAAAGAGATAATAAAAAGTAGTTTATATTTGTTTTAGCTTACATATGCTTAAAACTGAAATCCCACAACTGATTACTTGGGCTTTGACATATCCAAGTCATTCTGAATAGCAACAGACACATAGACGTGCCCTAGTTAATTTGAATAAAGGTCATTAATGAATCTACAACAAAACATCCATTTTCTCCTGTATCCTGACATGGCCTGAAAACATAGTAGCTGAAATAGCTGAGCAACTTAAAAGCAATGTTTTGGTAGAGAATGTTTTATTTGTTAAAAATGATGCAAGGCCGATCCAGATATTTAGGCCGTCAAATATTTCAATAAATCTATTTAATTGCATTCAAGCTCTGAAAATAGCACTGATTGAAAAAGCTTGCATTTCTTAACAAATTTATGTAAATTGCTCTTCATTGACTCTCTTCAAGAGTCAACGATAGCTATTCATTCCATTAACAAATAACTACCTTAAGTCTGTCAATTTTAACAATTCTTTTAGATTTTGAGAAGTCTTTGTTTCCTTTTAACAAACTTTCCATAAACACAAACAGCCATCTTTAAACAAACTAGTCTCTTAATGTTTCTGTCTTGTCTGATAAGTTTATCCTCCCTCCCATTTAGCAAGGACTATCTACAGACATTACAGATCCATCTTGCCTGCCAATCCTTTGGAAGCAGGATATTCAAACAAAGTCACTTAAAAAACACTGCTGGATATCAAAGATTAGTTGAAGTTTACTAACAAAGGTAAGGAGGAGCAGATGGTAACTTTTCCTTAGCAACTGGACTGCTTTAGGAGTGTGCCTGTACCTGCACACTTATGTGTATAAAACCCCCTATAAAACCCATCCCATCCACACAGGTCTGTCAAATATTGCTGGCAAAAGACAGCACTATGGAGAAATGGGTTAAAGATAAAAGATAGTTTATCAAGTTAACTAAGAAAATAACTGCTTTTCTTTCTACCATTAAAATTCAGATTTTTGTTGCAGTGAGTCTTCTGACTTATTTTTATTTCTAGGATACAGGATTATTTCTGACTCTTTATACAATTCCTGTATTCAGGGAATTATTCAGAGTGCCTAAAATGACAATGCACTAAAATAGTGCATTAAAAGAAACTGAAATGTAACAACAGGATAATAACATGGAAGTCAACAATAAAATTCCCACTGACTTCAGTAAGAGTAGAATTACCCAAGCGCTGAAATCCTGCTAGAAGTATTTATCAATCTGCAGATGCACAAAGATAAATGGAGAAATGGATTTGAAAAATATTTAAACAGCAAACTTCTCCGTATTGCTGCCACGTGCCATGCCTTAAAACAAGGATACAGTAAGTGAAAAGGTCAGAAAAATTAAGAACATGGGCATAATATGGACAAATTATTTTGCAAGAGCAAATATCCTAAATTTTCAAATAAAAGTTTACATAAATCTTAGACATAAAAGGTACAATATGCAATTTGGGTAATTGCTGATAAAAAAGACTCTCACAGTGACACACTTTAAAAATAAATGGTAGGCAGTTTCATATTGATTAGTGTCATGTTCTTTTTAGAGCACAAGAAAGGTGATCGACACCCTGTCAATATGGTTAACAGTGAAACTTCACACAACAATTAAGAGTATGATTCCTGTTTGTGTTATCCACCTGACAATTACTGTTTTATGTTATATCAAACATACATCTAAACAACATTTACAGTCCCTTTTCATTAGCAACTTGATGGGTGATGAAATCTGAAATATTAAAAAGGAACAAGTTGATAATTATGAGATGTAGAGAAAAAAGTCAATGTAAGACTTGTTAATACTCCTATGGAGTACATTATTATTCAAGGATACTCCTTCAGAAAGTAGGCAGTAAAGATCTGATATTCTCAAAATTTTAACAGTTGCAAAAGACAGCACACTATCTGCTAATCATACAAAGTGTTCTTCTTACCAAATGAAAAAACACATTATCTATGATTTCTTTTAATATGTAACAAAGTGATTTTCATTGCTGCTGTTTTTCATTGTTATTATGGATACAGCCACACAGGGAATGCTCCCCTTGCAACTCATTATGTCTGTTTGATCTATTTTTACAAGGAAGTAGTGTACTGAAATTTATATTAATCCTGTCCTTTGATGTATTAAAGAGGAACAGAATTTTTATTAAATACCTAAGCACTCTTCATATGCGAGGCTAATCAGGAGGCAGACTATCAACAACACTGAGACAGCACAGAGGAAAAGAAAATCCTTTTATTCTTCAGTATATTGCATTGAATTTAGCTATTTAATATTA
Source organism: Serinus canaria (assembly GCF_022539315.1). NCBI lineage: Eukaryota > Metazoa > Chordata > Aves > Passeriformes > Fringillidae > Serinus > Serinus canaria. The sequence goes on from NC_066343.1 coordinate 473,619, forward strand.
AAGGATGCACCTTGTACCTTTAATGTAAGAGCTGAACAACAATTAACTTTATGACTGATACAATTAATAGCAACAAACAAGTATATTCTTTTACAGCAACACTGTCATTTTACCTTGAGCCCCCAAATCAGGTGTAACAATGTTATGGTAATAAATTTAATAAAAGTCAATTGCTTAAAGAAAAAACCCAAACAAAATCAGTATGTTTTACTTTTACTACCCAGATACATAATTGCATTAACATATTCACATTTCTCTTACCTGCCACTACAGAGAAGCCAACGAGCAAGAGAATAATGAGGTATGATCTTCTGTATGACACTAGCCATTACCATGGTAACCACCAACTGTACACCTATCACACCCTGTAGAGAAGTAAGTTAACAAGTCAGTATGTGCTTTAGAAAAGTGGTGAAGTATCTTTAAAAAAAAATAAAATAGTAACAGTCTGTATAACAGGCATGGTACACTGGGGAGGAATGGGGGGAGTGAGGGGGCAGAATACTAAAGCTGTTAAAAAAAAAAATTCTCTTACAATCACTTACAAACTTCATCAAGGGGAAAAGGCATTCTCAAGTCACCACAGCTAATCTCCCTGAAGAGGTCTAAGATCCTCCCCCTCATAATGCTGGCCTCATTTATGTATGTACAGACAATTTCTCTTTGTTTACCTACATGTGTGGGTTTCTATCTACTCTGATTAGTCGTTTTCAAGGACTCCTCTCCACATCATCCTCATCCTTACTTTACCAGCTCAGTCCACCACCTTTTCCTTGTGATTTGAGAGTCATCACCTCTTTCATCTCTAAATCCTAGTCTAAATACCAGTTTGGCCAGACTACGGCAAAGAGGCACTTGCCCCACTTGGTCGGGTGGATACTGTTCTGCCTTAGCAGTCCTTGCGCCTCAAGAGGGAGTCTCATGGTCACATAAGCCAAATCCCTTCTATCAACACCTGCTATGCAAGGAGCTGATAACCTACAATTCCACATCAATGCTCCCTCTCCCCCTCTCTACCAGCAGTAAAATCTTTCATCCTAAATAATGCACTAAGGAAAGCACATGCACTCTTTTCTTCCTTTAATGCTTTCTCCCTTAGTAAAACACAAATTGTGCAGATACTGCTTTTATTTAAAAACATAGCCACATGAAATGCTTTTGGATATACATTATTATCCGTAATTCAACATGATTGAGGGAGAGAGAGACAGCACAAATTATCCTTTAAGTATTTATAAACGCTTTCAATATGTTACCATGTTTCATAAAAAAAGTGCCATGTGCCAAAAAAAAGAGGTGCTACTTTTTTATACTTTGAAGTAACACCTTTGGAGGGCATCAGATACCAGCAAGTTTCTTTGGTCTCTTCACCTCCTCCCTCCTTGGATTTTCTACTGTTTCTACACTTTGATGCCATCAACTCCTTGAGGTATCTCAAAAAGTAAAATCTCACTTTTGTTTATGTTCTATTTCACCGATATCAGGATCAAGATCTGTATGCATTTGAACACTCAAGCTTTATTAAGGATTATGCACAGTTCTGCACATAGATTATTCAAACCAATTCCACCAGCTCCCTAGCTAAGGAAAGTGCACTCCTAAGGAAAAAGTGTTATCAGCTGCATTCATAATATATATGCTATACTTACATTACTAAATTGCTAAGTATATACTCTTTGGGCACAAAAAAACCAATCTTAAAATCAAATGTTTCTTTTGACCATCTCACACTAAGCCCTATAACCACTTCCACACAAAATAAGCAAGAAATCACTGTTCCTTCATCTAGCCTTTCTACTAGAATTCTCAAAATTCACTCTCTCAGGGTGAACTTATATTAATAGTCCTCTAGAATAACGTATTTATTAGAAGCACAGCCTAATCAGATGCCAGTATGTCTCTTCATTTACTCCTAGAGCTTCTTATCTGTAAGGAAAAGAAATTGCCTTAAGACAAGAGAAGGAAAAAAGACACAAATCGAGGCAGTTATTTTTATATAAGGCAGCAGGTCCACTAGCTGAGCTAAAATACTTACAATTCAAGAGACTACTAAAAGTTTCCCAATAGAAACTAATTTCTTACTCAAATAAAGCCTGCATGTTGTAGCAGAACCCATCAGGAACAATTTCTCTTAGCCACTGAATATCTTCCTGTACCTATACACCTGTTTCCAGCAGATATTTATAGTACTCATTCCCATAAAGTTACTGATGTATTTGATAAAAACAGAAATAACTACAAACCTTTCAGTGTACAAATAAAAACTACTACCTAGCAAGTTTTAAGCCACTCAAGAGAAAAACAAAAAATGACCAAACCTAAACCAATGATATCTCTAAACTTAATTTCGACTTTGTGGAAGAAATATCCTAATACCCTTCTAGTATTTTTCTACACTTTAAGCAATTTAAAAACGTATATATATCTATATATACACATACATGCCATATATAGGCATTTTTCTCAATTCCTGAAGGTTAGTATTTAATCATAAGCAATATACTAACACAGAAAAGCTGTCACAAGAAATTTTTTTTAAAATTCACTGCATTAATCTTCCTACAATCCATCAGGAACACTACTCACAGGAACACATTAGATGATACAGTGAGTCCAAATAACATGCTGTGTGCACAGCACAACTTTTTGTCAACTCTACCTTATTGCCTGGATGTATTTACACTCTACTTCTAGGTTAACTAACACACTCCTACAACTACTGTTGTAGAAAAATCTACAACACCTCAAAATACCCCATATTAAAACACTAGAACACATTTTCCTTCCATCCCCAAATATAGGGTTCAATTCAGGCTCTGTCTAGATCTAGTCTCCCCCAACTTCTAAGTCTTCATTTTACACTAAAATCAGATTAAATTCAATACAACTAAATTCAGAACCATAAATGAAGATTAGGTACTGGTTTCCAACAATATCTTACATCCTCTACTTGCACAATAGAGGTCACAGGGTTCAGATCTTAGTCAGAAATCTACAACTTTAAAAATCTAGAGTATGAAAAAATAGAGTGACTTGTATGAGGAAGAAGATGCTCAATGTCAAAGCTGACTCCACAGAGGGTTTTGAGGACCTCTGGTAAACAAACCCCAGAACCTACCACTTGATCTGTGTTGAAGTAATAAGCACATGATCAGTGACTGGGTTGACTCTAAGAGAAACACTACTCACTGTTAAGAGGTGAGGAACTGCTGCACAGATCAAATAAAGTGTGCAGTTACAGAATAGTTTGTGAAATTGAAACCATTTCATAAGGCCTTCAACACTGATTCCACATACATCCATGTCCTTGTCATGCTCCAGCTTTGCAGCTTGAAACTTGAAACCAAGTTCAAGACACTAGAGAGAGGGATCTGTATTCTGCTGATCAAAGGCATTTCTGTCAATCTCTCTAATACTGGGAAGCATAGGGACCAAAGCTGACTACGTAAGTCAGTTTCTCTGCAAAACACAGGCTGGCAAGCAACCTCCTGGTCAAAAACAAGACTGAAATAGCACAACCATGCAGCAACAACACAGTCTAATAAAATGCAGTCTGGCTGTCTTTCTGCCACAGAGGAAGATCTTTGATGAGAAGTGTCTCAGAATTCTTGAGGACTGTGTTCACTTTGTGATCCTCCAGCAACCATGGCATTCCTACCTTTGTTTGAATAACATAACATACTTTACATAAAAGCTTTAAATAAAACATAGCAGAGAACACATTAAGTGGTCCACAAGAATAGTTTCAGCAGTTACACTAAAGTGAAGTTTGACAGATTTCTTAAAATTGGTAGGAAAGAAATGGCAGGTTGAAAATGCAAAAGTCTAAGGCTGAATAAAGTATAACCTGGACTTTGGTTTTCACAGTCTTTTATAGTACATACCTGGAGACAGACTTGCTGATTAGCAGAAGAACAAAAACTAAGAATAAGCAATTAAGATAAAGTTACAATACTCTTATCTACACAGTAAGTGTACTTATAAAACACCAACAGCTACCTCACAGTAACAAAAAAATTAAACCAACAAAATTTTAAAAGTACTTCTTCCTAAAGAACATTTTTTCATTATTCATGATTTATAGAACATGAAGTAAAAAGATAGATAAGGTTGATTGTATTATTCAAAGCCAACACTCCAGTCTCCTTATTTTACCCTTGCCCAAGGTTATTCCTCCTTACCTGAAGTAAAAGGGCATGGATTTCCGTCTTTTTTTCCTTTTAGCCCTTATCTACCCATTACAAATAATTCAAATACTCAGCTTTACACAGGACTTTGAAACTACTTGTTCTCATACAGTAAACATCTCCTCGATTACAAGATGAGGGCCTTGAGTTGAAGCCAACTGCTGTATGCACCAGGACTGCAGTAGGGATACAATTGCATGACTGAAAAACAGCTGGTAGAATGCCATTCACAACTTCACCTTCAGAAATTTAATGCCCACATGCTTACTTTCTGAAATGTCATGTATTGTAAAAACAAGATTTTAACACAACTGTATTTGAGTATCCTACAGCTGTTAATACAGGGCATAACAATATCTTTCACACTAACATGGCTGATGATTTTTCATGTAAGACACTGAAAAGGAATTGTAACAGTAGTGGCCACCAAGATTTTTAAGAGAATATAAGTATCTCCTGTAATTTTAAAAGTGCAATGGTCTTTGCGAAGTCTGGAAGATAAATCCACCATTTAATAGCTGACATATTATTGCTTTTGCTGTAAATGAGACTTTTCCCCATATAAATTTTTCTTCATATGCAAATTTCTCCTTATTTCTATGCTAAAGCTCCAGCTTGCAAAAGCAAAATAGTGTTCTCCTGAAACATAAATGCAACTCAAAATTGTTTCCTAAATAGTAGAAAATGTTATATAGGATGGCAAAAAAAAGTGAGCTTGCTGCGCAACATCTTAAAGTGAATGCTTCCTGAAAAGGACTACTTTCACAGAATACCCAGTCATTATGATAATCAGCAATCTGAGGCAGTTCAAATCCTATGGTTTGTACATATCAGACATTCACACAGCTATTTTGGAAAAGTAATCTACGGCAAGAGAACTCTTTAAAAAAATCAGATTGTTACTTTTTTTCTATTCTCATGACCAAGGCTTCCCTGAATTAGAATTTTCACACACCTACCATTGTTTAAAAAAATGCTTAAAGGGGCATGAAGAATATACAAGGTGTTCAGTAATATCACCTAACTGCTCACCCTCACAGAGTCTTTCATACCCAAAGGACACTTCTCTCTTGACCAGTGTCTTTCCACAGAGACAAAGAAGAACCATAAACTGCTGCATGGAAGCACTCAGATGTGCATGACTCCCTTTGAACCAAGGTGATCTGTTTGAAACCAAACAGCTTTAGTCAGTGAACAGCATTTTACCTGACAGTCTTGTCTCATTTACCACTGAGGCTCCCTAAGTACAAAGATTACAGAACTAGTGGTCATTAGGCAAATCACGTAATTGCTATAGAAAGCTCAGGGACAGAACAAGGGCAATTATAAAAATGCAAATTTCTCATTATTACTGAAGAGGCAATACAGAATACCTGTTGCAGTGAACACCAATACATACAGAATATATTCTTAAATTATAAGTAAAACTAGTTCAGAGAAATTATGTACTACACAGAGAAAAGAAGGTTACACACCATTATCACCTTTCCAAGATTTTCAAAATTTAGTTTGCCCAGTATTTCCACAAATTAGACAAGTAGGAATTAAAGAAGTTCCCACTCTCTGGAAGATTTGCTTTTTAAAGAACAGGCTCTGTCATTACAGGAATCATTCCAAGTATAAAAAGTGAGAAGACTTTAACGCCTCTGCTGAACAGTCTAAACCACCACGGTCTTACAAAGTATTAAGACATTTGTGCAGAGCTTAAAGTCATGGCCTAACTGGCATTGCAACTGCACAGAGGAGTCCTGACAGTCCCAGCCTGGCAGGTGTTGATGTTTATATCCTGATTTCTAAGCCTCTTGGTACAAAAGAAACTGATCAATGTTTCATTCTCCTGTTGCTTTGGAACTGGAAAATACAGCTTCCAAACAGCCTAGAAGCAGACTATCTTTTGCCTTTGCTTATGTCATGGAGTCACACACAAAGATTATCTGTCCACACTACAGCACACAGTAAAGAAAGCTGGACCTGATTTTTCAACCCCGTTAGGCAACACAAGCAAGCACTCAATTGATTTAAATAAGGACCTACACTGAAAGGAAAAACTTTTTTACTTGTAATTTTCCAAATGTAGCTTCCCGTACTACACCACAGCACTCACGGACTCCTACAAATGAGAGAAGCATCTCAAGGCCTTTTGTGTAAGTATTCTAACTATTCTAACCCCCGCAAAAAAGAAAAAAAAAATCTTCATGAAAAACAATACAATTCCTTTCATATGCAAGAATTTACACTATAAAAGCTACTTTAGTGGAACAACATGATTAAACTTCCAAGTATAAAAAACAGTTAAAAGGCATATTTCAAAAACATACTTGTAAAGAGCATTTCTTAAGACTTAGATCAATGAACAAACATTGGTGCCATAGCTAAAATGACATACTGACACATTCATATAGTCATATGGAAGAGAAATATATTAATGGCACACACATAATACGTTTTTATAGCTGCAGAACCTGTTCCTTGTATCTCAAATATAAGTACGTTCAAGGCTAAGCAAATCAATTCCAGTGTTTTAAATGCTAAGACCTAAACAGAAAATTCAGCATACCTATATAGAGATATATCTTTATATAATTTAATATTCATTAAATACTTAGCCTGCTCTATTGAAGCAACATATATCCAACAAGGTTACATAGTCAGTAGGAATTACACCAAACTTCATTCTACTGTGTTACAAGGTCATTTATTGTGAACTACATTTAGCCCAATAATTGTAGCTGTGCTGAAATACTTGCTGTAAAAAACAATTTGAGTGGGACTTTTTTCATGAGATCCTCTCCAGCCCAATTGTTCTGTGATTCTTCAACACTCACGTGCTACCACAGCACACATGGCAGCTGTGACGTGACCCAGAGCACCAACAGTGAACTTGTGGCAATGAACAACAAAGCGTCTGGCAAAGGCTTCTGGATATATCCAAGATCACATACATGCTCTGTTTACAGAGGATTTAAGGAGACCCGACAAAACAGTTATACTCATAGAATCAATTCCGGAAAAGAACTTAGGATCATCAAGACCAAATGTCAACCCAGCATTGCCACTGTAATCCCTGAACGTCTAAAACACATCACTGAGCACCAAGTCCAAACGTTTCTAAAACGTTTCCATGGATCGTGACTCCACCACTTCGCTGGGCAATTTATTCCAATGCCTGACCACCCAAACAGTGAATTTTCTTTTTTCCGGTATCTAATTTGTATTTCCAATGTCTTAGCTTGAGGTCATTTCCCTGCAGGCAGGGTAGAAGAGACCAGCCCCCACCCCACTACAACCTCCTGTCAGACAGTTATAGAGAGGGAGAATAATCTTATGTATTTATACAGAGACATCATAACACCGTTACAGAGCACTAAGTACAGTGGCTCACTCTAGTTCCCACTGGAAAAACAGCAGAGTGGGGAAAAAAATAGTGGGCAATGGAACAGTGTCGGCGTTAGTTCGCGGAAGGCCGCAGACGCCGCGGTGTTCCGTTCAGGAGCGCCAATTGCAGAGCTCGATTGTGTTACCCCGCTGCCTCCCTGCTCCCGATGCGCCCTGAGCTGTCCCAACATCCAGGGACCGGGGCCTGCAAAAGCTTAGCCCCGATCCCAGGGAGGCGAGCGGATCCAGCCGCCCCGCTCACCATGATGCCCGCGTCGGCCCCGCCAGCCGCCGCTGCCGTCCAGCTCGGCCCCACTCCCGGCACATAAATCCGCCCGCTCGCCGCTCCCGACCAGCGCAACCCGAGGTCACGCCGGGATCCCGCCGCGAACAAGGCCCGCCAGAGCTCTCCGACCAGCTGCCTGCGCGGGCGGGGCGCCGGAGCGCTGAGACGGCACCGCGCCGGACAGCCCCGGCCTCACCGCTCCACCCGCGCCGGCTAGCGACAAGGGAAGAAGGTAGACACGCCTGCCGCGGCGCACAGCCCGCCGGCCCCTTGGCGACAACTCTGTCAGGCGTCGCGGGGCCAGCCTGTCCCGGGCAGGGCACCGCCGTGACCCCAACCACGTGACGCGGGAGGTCGCCCCGAGGGCGGAGTTTCCTCAACTCCCGACCCCCGCGTAAGGCACGGCACCGTCCGAGAGACGGTGAGGGAGAGCAGCGGGGGGAGCGGGGAGGGGTCTGACTCGGCGGCAGCGCGAACGGAGCCCGGCGGAGGAGTGTGCGCATGCGCCGAAGTCACATCGCCCTCTCCCGTGCCGGCGTTGCGTGTGCACGGCGGTGCAGGCTGAGGGCGGAAGGATGGCTGGGCCTGTACCCGCACCCGGTCGTGCCGCGATTAGCGGTACCCAGGGGCGCCTCTCTGAGGAACGAGGCGGAGTCGCTTGGGGCAAGGGAAATTGGTGTTCTCCCTGCGGAATACCCAGTTCTGCGCGCCACCTGGCTCTGTCCGAAAGGGATACAGGTGGATAGTTCGTCCCAAAGGCGTTCTGGGAAATAGTCGCGTTGCTCAACAATTTTGTCGTAAATCATGCGGTTTTAAATGCGTCGCTGTGTTCCCTTATGCATGGGCTGGAAACAAATAGGACCGTTCTGCTTGAGTAGATAAATAGTATTTCTGTAGAAGATACTTCTGTTCATACTTTGTCAAGCTTTATCTGCCTCCTGAGGAACCCAGGAGGGCAATTCATAGAATCACAGGATGGTTTGAGTTGGAAGGAGCTGTATGGATAATCTCATTTCAAGCCCGTACCATGTCAGGGACACCTTTCATCAGAGCAGGTTGCCTGAGAGTCCTGTCCAGACTGGCCTTCCAGGGATGGAGCATCCATCCCATTTCCCTGGGCAACCTGTGTCAGTGCCTCACCACCCTCACAGTAAGGAACTTCTCCTTAACATCTAATCTAAATCTCTCCACTTTTAGTTTAAAACTGCTCGTCCTGGTCTTGTCACTATCTGCCTATGTAAAAATTCATTCTTACTTTTATACTGCCATCTTTAAGTAAAGGGGCTCTAAACTCTCCCAGGAACTTTCTCTTCTCTAGACTGGCGATTGCAAACTTTCTCAGCCTGTCTCCTTTGCACAGGTGCTTCAGTCTTGTGCTCACCTTTGCAGACCTCATCTGGACTCACTCCAGGAGGTTTCTGCCTTTCTTGTGCTGACCCCAGAGCCAGACACAAAACCCCAGGTGAAGGTTTCAGGAGGTCAGAACAGACTTCCTCAATCCTTCAGTCCTCCGAGTTCTCCTTCCATCTGCTGACCTGGCTGGTTAGGTTGCAGCTGGGGATGTGGTTGTCATTCTGTACTCCACATACACCTGGTAGGCTTGTGTCCAGCTTTTCATCCGCCAGAACCTTGAAATCCTTCTCTGCAGGGCTGCTCAAAGTGAATCTAAATCTTGTTCCACACACAAATCCCTAGGAAAAGCTAATGTAGTGAAGTCTCAACAACCATCAGGAAGTTATAAACTCTCATTCTGACATTTTTAGTTGTTCCTCTTACCTCTGGAACTCTTCGGCATAAGATTGCATCACTGATACAAATTTTCATTATTTTATGAAAAATAATCAAAATTGGAAGTGAGCAGAACTTTTTAATTAACTAAAACAAGAATTATCTTGAACTCTAGCAATCATAATTTCAGAGCTCTAGTATTTTAATTCTAGTGTTGTTTTAATTTGTATTTCATACAAAGACAAGGCCAAAGTTGTTCTAATCACTATGGAAAAATGTATTTTTGGATGGATTTATATGGGCTGAGTGGAGCCTTTGCAGCAGCAAGGTAAAGAAAACTGCCCTGTGCGTTACTGCCAAACACCACTGTTAGTTCAAACACCACCTAAGCTATGAAGTTGCTCTCTTGAGCACTCTTGTCTCAAAACAGTGAGTAAGTTTTAAGAAACGCATTAGAGGACACTCGTTTTTACTGCCTGTGCCAAGCTGAGTACAAGGTAGTCTTAAATTGGATGTATGTGCCTCATTATTCAGAATGTACGAAAGTACATATTTTTAATACATTGGTTCACACAGCTAAGCCATGCACACAATATTAATGAATGCATATACCTCTGTATGCATAGAAAACTTATGCTGTCTAAATGTGCTGTTTCAAGTGGAACACAAAACAGACAAATATATGACTGCTAAAACTAAGCACTCCTCATTTCATCTACTATGTGACATTTCTGAAGTCATTGCTCTTCTGTTCAGTTAACCTGAAATATGCTTTCTGATAGCACTTTTTTTTCCCATAAAAAATCATGTTACTGGGCAAGTGCCTTCTTGCTGAGCAGTTCAGTGGTGCTAAAAAGGCCAGTGGTGTGTTGTGATTTTATTTAACCACTACTAAAAGTGTTTAAAACCACTTGTTAAAAAAACGTAAAAATACATGCCTCTGACGGTAGTATTTTCTTTTAAAACACACAGACTGGTTTTGATGCATTTTTCTTTGTATTGTATCTTGAGGCTTCATGTACATTGTTTTAATATACAGTAAAGTATCTGAAAAACAAAGTCATAACAGCATAATCAGAACATAACTATATCTGAAATGGGCTAGTACATGCTGCAGTGTCCCCAGGTGGCATTTGCGTGTAAAAAATCTTGTCCTGAGTCAACAGGCTACAAATTGGCAAAGCAGTCCAGATGTGTAATGCAAAAAAAAAAAAGGGGATGTTCTTTGGTATGTTGGTATTAGAGCCAGTAGTAGATGAGGATCAGTGGACTGCAATCTGCAGTGCAGTTGGGGAAAAGATCTTGTGCTTGTGTGCAGGAGCTAGACCACTGAAGGTCTTGCAGGTCAGAAGCAGAATTTTAAAATTAATCTTCTGCTTCTCAGAGAAGCAGTGTAGTGGGCAGAGTATCTCTGGTATGTTTGGAGGCTTGGAAACAAGCTAGCAGTCTGTCAGGAACATTCTTTAAATACTTGGAGATGGTGCCACAAGCCTTTACTCAGTCTCTCAGTTCCTTGGGCCTTAAGAAGTATATCCCAAGCACTTGTAAGTATTACAAACATTTGTTAGAAAAACCAACCAACCAAACAAAACACTGACTAGAAGAATATTCTCCTTCTGCAAGTCAGAATATAAAGGCAGCATTTGTAAGACTCAGGACTAGGAATTCTTCAGCCCCTCTTGATGCTCTGATCACATGCTTCTCCATTCCTCACAAGAATTATGATTTGTAGAGCTCTAAACCATAGTAGGTGCCCCAAATAGACTGACCATGAGTGGGTGGTGATCAGGTCATTACTTACTCTAGTCCCATGCTGTCAAAGGGGAGATGAGGGTCAGGATGCAAGTTCTGCACTCTCCCCCTAGTCCCTCTGCTATTTATCATGGTCAGTGATGAATTTTTTACTTTCCTATGCTTTCAGGGAAGGGAATAGGTCAGGCTCAGTCCGCTTTGTACAGAGGGCTGCATGCACAGAAAACCAAGCAGCCCCTCATTTTTATCTGTTGTCTCTACCTACCTTTCAACACAGAAGGTGTTGAAAACAAATGATATATGCAATCCTTTCTTCAGAAAAATCCCCAAAAGACTAGCATTGGGAAATCTGTCACACAGTGAGCCCTGAAGAAGTTAGCTGTTGCAGTGCAAAGCACTACTTCTGTCTAATAAATGAGAGTTAATAAAATGAAGTGGTAAACCAACATGTGAGTTACGAAGATCTTCCTTCACTAATGGGCGTTATCTAGTGTCCCATAGATGCTCATTATGTGTTGTTTTATATCAAATAATAAAGTCTTGTTGCATCAGTAGCATAACTGGAAATGGGGCTCTGTGATCACAGAATAAAAGGAGCAGAGGTATTGCAAATCTCCTATCAAGGAGTTTTGTTGCCTGTACTTGCTTCTATCTCCTTTTTTCCCTTGCTCTTCTCTGTGTTTCCTATCAGAATGGTATTTATAGGAGCTATTCTTCACATAGTTTTTTAAAAAATAGCTTAAAAACATCTTGATACAGATGAAGACGTAGGGATGTTAGTAAGAGGCCAAATTAATCCCCATTGTAAATCCATTTTTTCAACACAGGGTAAATCCGTGTCAAAAATGTCCAAAAGAAATTTAGTCAAGATGTAAGACTCAAAAAGTGCAATAGAACAATGCATCTGTTGAGTGTTTTCAAGTGTGTCTTTGTGTGCCTTATTGTGATTCCAACTTAGGCCTGTGGTAAAAATGTTAAGAACTCTTCCATTCTTCTGTAATGTGAAGTGTCACATTCTTCTGTAATGTGAAGGCAGAGTTACTATTAGTTCTCTGGTATGCAGAGGAGAAATCAGTTAATTTTATAAACTGGCTTTGGACAAATGATGCTGAAACAATCGGCATTTTGGTGACAAGAGTGTTTTGGTGTTAACAGGGGTTACACAGTTTTGAATGCCAGGATCCTTTAATTTTGGGACATATTAAAAAAAGCTGAATGTTTCCGATTGTGCCCTTCTATTTCTCTGAGATTAAAGGGAATAAGTTAAAAATTGAAAAATATTTATAAAGAAAAAAAAATTATACTGTCAAATTCTACTATAGAGCTCTAAACTGATTCTCTAAAAGCCTATAATACTGTGGGGAACAGGAAGACTCAAACACACTGTTTTGACTCAAACATGTTTTTACATCCTTACACATTTTAGTCTATTTGATAACGAACACTGCTGTTTTTATTCATTCTATGTTTGCATGTGAGTGTTTGCATGATAGTGTGTCATAGTTATTTCACCTGGTTAGTTTAGGCCTTATTGTCCAATTCCTACCTAACCACCCTGAACCGTGCTAATTTCTTGCAAGTCTGATGAAATTGTGAACCCTGGGGATTGTCAAAGGGGTGTGTTAGTTTTGCATTACTTGATTTTTTGATGAGGAGAGAAGCAGGAAGCAGATGCTCTGGGCATCAGAGCTGAGATTCTTCTACAAGCCATGATGAGGACTAATACAACAAATTGTTTCCTTGTGGTTCATGAAGTGCATGTGTACATGCGGAGATCCACTTGCTGCCCATGAGAAAAGGTGGTCACACTGGAGCGTATGGATGCTGAAACGCTATATTCTAGTCGGAAACTCAAACAAAAAGAAGATAGAGAAGGAGAATCTCTGCTTCCAAACTAACGCTTAAAAACTTAGAACAAATAATCCTTAAGAAACTACAACCCATGAACTAAAATGACCTGTGCCATGTAGTTTGTAGTTTGAGAGTATTTCACCCATGGGAGGGACTCACATTACAGCAGGTTGGGCAGAACTGCTACTCCTGAATATTAG